>NW_008708986.1:1020035-1043637 GCF_000327385.1 Lottia gigantea
TAATCTTTGCTTTGTTTTCAGTGACCTCTAATATTCTTTGTTTCATCCATGAGTAATCTTTATCAATATTTTAACAGACAATGTTTTTCATCAACTTACTTCACTGGTCAAATTATTTTCAAATTACTTAGTTTCACTTTTTAAACTGATATTCATCAATAGAAAATTTAGATAATTTCAACATTCATTTTCCAAACAGGAGTATTCCTGAAGTTCAAATAAAAACTACCCTCTTACAAGTTGATGCTGTCAATAGATCTGTTACAGAAAATAAAAGAGCATTTTCCCAACTTTAGATTTAAGCAGTATTTTGGGAAATTTGGTAATATCAGCAGGGCATTAAATAAGAATAAGTTTTACCTAAATTAAGTCATGGAGTCAATGGTTGAATAGACATACAATCATCAATTGTTAAATAAACTTGGAATCAGCAATGGTTCAACAGACCTAAAGCATTCAATTGTTCAACAGACCTAGAGTCACAAACAGTTAAATACACCCAGTTGTCAATGGTTTAACAGACAACAGACATGAAGTCATCAATGGTTAAATAGATCTACATTCATCAATGGTTTAACAGAAAACAGACCTAGAGTCATCATGGTTTAACAGACCCAGAGTCATCAATGATTAAATAGGTCTAGAGTCACCAATTGTTAAACAGACCTAGCATATCAATGGTTAAGTAGTCTTGCAGTCATCAATGGTTCAACAGATCCACAGTCATCAATGGTTAAGTAGACCTTGAGACATAAATGGTTAAACAGTAACACACCTAGAGTCATCAATGGTTCAACAGACCTGAAGTCACCAATGGTTGAATACTCCTTGAGTCATCAATGGTTGAATACTCCTTGAGTCATCAATGATTGAATACTCCTTGAGTCATCAATGATTGAATACTCCTTGAATCATCAATGATTGAATACTCCTTGAGTCATCAATGGCCCAATAGACCTGGAGTCATCAGTGGTTATTTAGACAAAGAGTAATAATGGTGAAGTACCTAAAGTTTTTCAGAGCTTAATCAAATCAGCTTTCTTTAAAGGATGACCCCTAGAAGCAATAGTTCCACAATTTGACATGTTATTTTAGTCTACAATGGTAACAGTATCTATGGCACCAGTAATAATATCTAATAGTTAATAGTATATATTGATCTATTTTAGTATATTTCAAGTACAATAATAAGATAGCCATCACTTGTCATATTCATTCCTTGTCTAGTTCATACAGTTTCAGTTGTATGTATTTACTGTAAATTGTCCTTAAGAATTTCTGTTGTTTTACATGGTTTTGTGACTTGGTGCCACACTTTGGTCGTGTCAAACTTCCAAATACATGGTACATGATGTATGTCGTCCAATTCCTGAAAGGTTTTTCACATGCAGCAATAAGACAAGATGTTTTGCACAAATTGTACCTGGTGTCAAGAAATGTTCCATCAACTATCTCAACTGTCTCAACCACTGGCTAGAAATCTTCCACCATCTCGACTTAACCAACTGTAAGAAATCTTTCACCAACTCAACTTACTGTCAAGAAATCTTTAACCAACTCAACTTACTGTCTATACATCTTTCACCAACTCAACTTACTGTCTATACATCTTTAACCAACTCAACTTACTGTTTATACATCTTTCACCAACTCAACTTACTGTCTATACATCTTTCACCAACTCAACTTACTGTCTATACATCTTTCACCAACTCAACTTGCTGTCTATACATCTTTCACCAACTCAACTTACTGTTTATACATCTTTCACCAACTCAACTTACTGTCTATACATCTTTAACCAACTCAACTTACTGTTTATACATCTTTCACCAACTCAACTTACTGTCAAAAAATCTTTCACCAACTTAACTTACTGTCTATACATCTTTCACCAACTCAACTTACTGTCTATACATCTTTAACCAACTCAACTTACTGTTTATACATCTTTCACCAACTCAACTTACTGTCAAGAAATCTTTCACCAACTCAACTTACTGTCAAGAAATCTTTAACCAACTCAACTTACTGTCTATACATCTTTCACCAACTCAACTTACTGTCTATACATCTTTCACCAACTCAACTTACTGTCTATACATCTTTAACCAACTCAACTTACTGTTTATACATCTTTCACCAACTCAATTTACTGTCAAAAAATCTTTCACCAACTTAACTTACTATCAAGACATCTTTCACCAACTCATCTTACTGTCTATACATCTTTAACCAACTCAACTTACTGTTTATACATCTTTCACCAACTCAACTTACTGTCTATACATCTTTAACCAACTCAACTTACTGTTTATACATCTTTCACCAACTCAACTTACTGTCTATACATCTTTCACCAACTCAACTTACTGTCAAGAAATCTTTAACCAACTCAACTTACTGTCTATACATCTTTCACCAACTACTTACTGTCAAGACATCTTTCACCAACTCAACTTACTGTCAAGAAATCTTTCAACAACTCGACTTACTAGCTAGAAATATTTCAACAACATAACTTACTGTCTAGAAATCCTCCACAAACTCAACTTACTGTCAAGAAATCTTTCACCAACTTAACTTACTGTCATTACATCTTTCACCAACTCAACTTACTGTCTATACATCTTTCACCAACTCAACTTGCTGTCTATACATCTTTCACCAACTCAACTTGCTGTCTATACATCTTTCACCAACTCAACTTACTGTATATACATCTTTCACCAACTCAACTTGCTGTCTATACATCTTTCACCAACTCAACTTGCTGTCTATACATCTTTCACCAACTCAACTTACTGTCTATACATTTTTCACCAACTCAACCCACTGTCTATCCATCTTTCACCAACTCAATTTGCTGTCTATACATCTTTCACCAACTCAACTTGCTGTCTATACATCTTTCACCAACTCAACTTGCTGTCTATACATCTTTCACCAACTCAACTTACTGTCTATACATCTTTCACAAACTCAACTTGCTGTCAATACATCTTTCACCAACTCAACTTACTGTCTATACATCCCAACTCAGCTAACTGTCAAGAAATCTTTCACCAACTCAACTTACTGTCAAGAAATCTTTCACCATCTCACCTTACTGTCAATAAATCTTTTACTGTGCCAGCAAGTAAATTCTATTGTTTTCACTATACAATACATTCCTTGTAAAGTATTGAAATTCAACTTCTGTACATTCATTATAAGATCACATTGACTTTCTGGTGGAAGTCTAAACTTGATCTAAAACCATGCGGCCATGCATAAAACATACAGATGAGATTATAAAACCCATGGGTACTGCCATGGAATCAAGCAAATACAGAATGAATATTTCATGGCTAATGCCAGTAAAAAAAAATATACCATAATTATCTTGATGAGCATTTTTCTAATGAATTTTATTAATTTATCATGCATTTACAGTTTTTTTTAGTCAATTACTGGATATTCTCGTATTAAAACTTACCATTTAGACATTTATTCTTTTTTGAATATTTGAAATATTTTTCCTGTTTTTATGACAATAAGCTACGTTCTGAAAACCTAAAATCAATTTGATTGTCTGTTGCCAATATCGGTTGCCTTTTAGGCTTCAGTTTTTATTTATATTGTAGATGAACTAGATTTTTTTTTAACAGGCATGTGGGTAGAGTAACTAGGATAATTTTAGCGCATATAAGCTTACATATAGCTTCTGTAAGCTTTATTTATTTATTACAAAGCACATTCTGTATTGTGTAAATATTGGGATATCCCTTTAGAACAAAGATTTTTTCTAAAAGTAGGAATCCATTTTTAAAACTCTGAATTCATTAATGAATCATGGACATCATTGAACAAATTTCAACCATTGGACATAGATTAACATCCTTATAGCATGTCAGAGGTAATTAATGCCAATAGAATTCACATCTCAACATGTACGATACACATACATTGCATGTCCAATAGCGCTTTCTGGAAATTAGTAACAATACATCTGATTGGTTAATTAACCACTGCACCATGGAGTTCATTCTTGTCATTGTCCTAATTTGGTCAGTCAATCGAATGAGTGGAGATCCAAACTATAATTATATTGCAGAAGCCACTTGCAAATCAGCAGGGGTTTAATTGGAACCATGCAATTAAAATTTCATGCAATTCTTACCTTAATTACATGCTATGATGACTAACACCTTAAGTGCTCAATGTCAAATCATAGAACTTAGCAACAAGACAGAAGATTCAATGGAAAAATGGATTAAAATATTTGAAATTAAATTTGAGCTATATCAAAAACATTCAAGATCAACATTAAAGATGTTCTCAAAAGGTGTCCTGTCTTGTTATAGACACACTCATCACAGTCAAATTAGCAACAGCACAAAATAGACTGAATGATAAATTAGGTCACCCACAAACAATGCATGTGCTTTGAATGTTCACAATACAAATTAGCATGTGTTCTGGAACAGTCAACAGAGCTTAATTCGACATCAATCTTCATCAATTTCCATAAAAACTCCATAAATCCTGAAAAATAATCTTATGTTAAAAATCACAGTCCTTAACAATGCAAATGCAAGTATCAGCATGACTTCTGAAACCAATGGAGCTTGCTTCCTGCAATCAAAGAACTATTAGAATCTGCAGGAATTAACAGAATGCTTCTATAAAGTCTGAAATTGATTCCTAATTAGATTCTGAAAATTGATTTAGAATCTCAGTTAATTGGAAAATAAATGTGAGCTTAATATACTTTGACAATGTAAATAATTGTCTTGCGCAGGTGCACAGTTCTAATTGAACCTTTCTATCAAAACAATACATTAGTATTTTGAAAGCAAATTTAACCTTTGCTATATTGAATGTAAAGCCATTAATTTCTGTCTCGACCTTGGAAATATCCTTTAAGAGCTCTTTAAGCATAATGTACACTCTACATTTACTTTATATTGCATTTTCTTCTATCGATTACATTAGACTTTAGTTATTGGTGCAAAGAAAAGTAATCATTAACTGAGTCAATTCTAAATCTTCAAAAAACAAGAATACCAATGTAAGACTCATTGAATTAACCAACAGGGTCACTAAAGTATCGCAATGAAATTTCAATCTTTCTATTCTTATTAAGTAAACCCTGCAGTGTGCAATGAGGCTTTTCACCTGTGTGTGCCTTACTTTTGACTTTCACATTTAGTCAGCCACACACAGAGCATTAGTTTATTATTCCATCTGAAAGTGACTAGGGACAGTCTCTCAGAACCAGAAAATTTAAGTACCATTCTATACCAAACTTCTCTGTTTCTGCCAAATCTAAGGCAAAAGGACTATAAGGAATCTAAGACATGGATTGAATTGGCTAGAATCTTCATCTCAAGTACAAGTCTGAGTGCAAACAAACACAGGCAGATAAAAACTTAGTTTTTATTAAATATTCAAGCTATCAAGATACCAATCTGTTTAATTATTCATCAACTTTTAACAGAATTATTACAATTCTTAAAAACTTTGATGATTTGATTTCAATAACAGGTTTTCATATAGATTTACATTTTCAAAGAATCAAAAAAAATAGCTGCACAATTTGAGGCAAGGCATTAAAAGAAAAGCAAACTTATTAAGAGTTTTAAGATTAGTAGGCTCATCTAAATGGAATCTCAAAAGTCTGAGTTCTTACCCTTGAAAATATGGGGGTTGTTTTCTTCTTTAATTGATAAAAAAGGCCGTAAAAAAAAAAAGAAAAAAACTGAGTTTGCAAAAAAAGAAAATTCATGTGGTTTGAACACTATAAAAGGGTGAAGTTAACTAGATATACCAACTGACTGAGCTCAATTTCAGTTACTATCCAAATCACTTTTCAGGATTGAAACAGAATCTCATGAATTCAACTAGATGTCACATCAAAATTGTAAAGTATTTCCCTTTAAACAAGGGTCAACAGTACTAAAACTGATCACTCCAATCATCATAAAAACATTGGTTAGTTCAGTATCCAATCTCCATTATTCATCAAAAATTAAAATTAATGTTTAAAAGGACAATAAAACAGTAGGTGTTAGTATTAGTGGTCTGAAGCCAATATCTTAACTTATAACAATAAAGGAATTCTTCCTAGTGAGTTAATGACCATTAATAGGCTTTAATTACCTCCCTTATTGAAAGAACATCATGTCAGCAAGGTGGTGGTATGTTCAACATGTTTCAGAGCATATCTAATGTATTTATTACAGACTAAGTGTTATGTACAAGGTAGCTGTAGTGAACTATGTTTGTCTGGATTATGTACCAGATTCATAAGATTTTCCCATTTAGATATTTATACAGCATAACAATAAGTATAATGCATATACAATGATGCCATAGGCCTAAGTGACAGTTGACATGTGCAATAAAAGCATCTAATATGTGTACATTCATTTTGTACTCACTACCTTTAATAGTTTTTGAAAAATTACGATATATTAATCAGTCATGTGTTAAGTGTATCAATTCATTGAGAATGTAAAAGGGCTTACTATTTTTAATGATGATATAGCCCTATAGACCTATAAATATTTGAAAATCTATCTAAGCATTGAAAAAAGAAAACATACAATATTAAATTATTAAGCAAACTCTTTAACTATAGCTACTAGATGGTTATCTTTGGAGAAAGTAATTAAAACAACTCTTCAGCAATGGGCAGCCTTATCCTCCTATTTCAAGGGCCCTGAAGATGTTGATCAGCCAGGAAGAGTGCAGAGAGTAGCTCAAAACCTGACCAACATAGAGATGCAAGTTTTGTTTTTTGGAGTTTATTCTACCACACCTGAACAAGTTCAACACTATGTTTCAGGCAAGTGCCATTTCATTGTTCCATGTTTCCAAGATATTTCAAAGATACATGATCATTATTGTGTTAGTATTTTCTCTGACTCAATCAATTCAAGGTCATTCAAATTTTAATTTACTGAAATAAGCTTTATAAATTGATTTTATTTCAGTCTGAAAGTTGTTAAATTATGGATATAGTGTTAAAGACTTTTTTGGGAAAGTTTCTACAGATTTCATTAATAAAATCAGCAGAAGTTGTCACTCAAGTTGATTATATCAATAAAGATAATTTTTGCCAGTGGATTTTTTAGCTATAGGAATGAAGGCCAGAACTGTTTTAGCTGATAATCAGGATAATCTTGAACCATCAACACTACACAGAATTTACAGGTAACATCTGATTTTCTTTTGAAGTAAATATAATTGTTATATTAATTCTGATAGACCTGAGTTGACATTTGTTTTGAATGGCATTTTTGGAATTATTTACAGTGTAATGTTTTTCATATTTTATAGCTCCAAAAGAGAATTTTATGCTACTATGGTCAAGAATATGGTAAACAAATTCCCACTTGACAATGAATTGCTAAATGGCATTTCAATTGTACACCCTGGAAATAGAGAAGCCTCTTCATTTGAAAATGGTAAGAATTCATTTATTTATTATTCATAAAAATCCATTTATTTGCTTAAAAATCTATATGTAACACTGGTATGTCAGGAGCATTAAATTTATTATTGTTTTCAGTGTATTTTAATCTTTTGCTTTTTATTTTTTCAGTGGCCAAGATTAATAAGAGATTCAATATTGTGCAAAATGTTGATCAGCTACAAGAGGAATTGGTAAATCTTCAACTGACAGACAATGAAGATATTCCACATTTTGAACTTGATAAATTAGATCAATTTTAGGCCAAGATGCGTGAGAAGATCTCTGTTGCTGGTGTTCATCTATATTTACATTTATCCAGACTATGTTTAACCATTCTCTCACTACCCAACAGCAATGTAGGTGTTGAAAGTTCATTTTCCGTTCTCAGGGGGAATTGAGCTCACCATACTGTAACATCTTTAATGAGTGTTATATTTAATATGGAGTGTAATTATGAGACCTTTAAGCCAAATAAAGAAAAAATGAGTGATTTTTGTGAATGGATGAATAAACTTAGACAGTATTATATTTATTTATATTTGTATATATTTTTATTGTTATGTATATATATTTGTTAATTTTTACTGTGTCGTGCAAATAAGAAACGCATAAGTCTTTATCTTAGTAAAAAAAAGCAAATTTGAGCTTAAAATTCTCAAATTTACGCGCTTTGAAAAATCTCCCGACTTTTCACCTAATCTTCAGACTTTTCAAGGCAAATCTCTAGATTTTTTTTCCTGACCTGTACACATGTATCGATATAACCAATCTGGTAGGTAAGAAGGATTTTTACCTTTTTGCTGGAAAGTAAATTTCAAGAAAAAAAGTCAGTTATGACCTTATAGTTCTAAAAGACAAGTTGAAATATAACTGTATAAGTTGGACTTTGAAGTTTAACTTTCCCTAACCAATCATATTAAGGACCTAAAATTATCAATAATATTAGCGATCTAGACTCTTAAGAGAAGACCTAGTTGTAGAGTATCCTTCCTTAATAACTGTCTACTATGCAAGATACTGTCTACTATAACATATTATGCTATTCAAAATAATATTGACTTTCTCTTTATGATAATATTGCATTTTTAGGGTTTTTTTTATATCAAAAGCATAAATGAATCTTATGACTGCAGAATGCAAGTAAATCAAAATCTAATTCGTAATATGAACAACCTATATATAAAGATGATTATCTTATTTGAACATCAAAAAATCACGTCTGATGAAAAGATATGAATGGTGATATATAACAGATAATTGTACTGATTACTATATATAAACTCATCTAGGCATATCCTAAATAAAGGTGACGCCCTGCATGCACACTTTGATGTTGGTGATAAGCACATCACTTACAAGTCAAATACTTACACTTTTTTCTGATGCATGACAATTTAAACAAAAGTCTTTTCAACTACTGTACATATTTTCATATACAATAGTGTTTAGTTTTGGTTTTTTTTGCAATGTTTTGTCATTTTACAAAAGATGATAATTTAAAGAAATTTCTCACTCTCCAAGATGTATTAAAGGATATATGGTTAAAAGATTTTAAAGCAGATAAACTTTTTAATCTCCCACAGTTTAAAGGACCACTGACCATGAAAATCCATACAAAGTTCTGAATGTAGAGGAAAGGGTACAAGCTTAACGGAAGTCACACAATGGACTGTGGACAATAAAAAGAGCATGGATTGCTACAAAAGGTATATAAAAATCATTCATGGTCAATCATAAGCAGCAACATTGCATTGTTGTACTTGTTTTAAAAGACCATGGGAAAATAATCATATCAAAGGAAAATATATCAAATCTCTTTAAACTTCTTGAAAATCTGCAATCACTGAACACATATAATAGAAACCAGTGAAAAGAACATACATTTTTAAGAGCACATCTGGAGATAGTGAGCAAATCACTCAAAATGAAAGGAAAACATAAAACTTGAAAACTAAAATAATTTATGATATAGTATTTTGACCTATCAGAATATCATATTTTGAATAAATAAGTTTCACTTTGATGTATTGTATATCATACAGACTATAATATATTATGATTAAAATAATAAGCTATAATAAGGTAATTTGTATGTGGTCTTCTATTGCACCTCATTGTAATGTGTAGATTTATGGTCAAGAAAATGATTCAATTTCCATGTAGTGATTATCCACTTGATTGTGTATTTGATTGCATTTCCTTAAATGATGTCTATATACAGTAAGGTCAATATTGCAAGTAATGATTATTGTATATTTATTACATCTAGGCCTAGACTAGAGTGGTAGAGCTTGCACATTCTTGCAACTCTGGGTTTGTCATACCTAATTTTATTTATTTGTTCTCTTTTTCTAATTTGAAAATAACAATTCATGTATCTAATTCATTTTTTAGTGTGAAACAGTTTATTGTCTGATTCGATAACTAAAGGTTTTCTCTATTTTAGTCCCTACTACTTCAAAAAATTTGCATGTTTCACTTCCAGTTAAGAACTCTAGGCTCTAGGTTAGTCAGATTTCGAACCCCAGACCGCCAGATTAATGAGCAGCCACACAAATTATGCTTTTAAGTCCTCAAAAAGATCTGGTGATCTATGTAATATCTAAACAGGTGCAAAATCAACAATATAAGACTAGAAAGCAATCTATATTTACATTGATCTACCTATAATCTACAATTATAAACAATTTGTTTGATGTTATTGACCAGTAAATATACCAGGATTACTGGTGGTGAAAGATGAAAGTGCAAAGTGACACCAGGTGTTCACCATCCATTGCTCCTACAAATCGATAGAGTACAATACCTGATCAAATACTGTCTGTTATAAGTATAGTTGACCAAAATATTGAAGCAAAATACAAAACACAATGGAGGGTACAAAGAGTTTAACAAATATCTTAACTATCAAAAATATTTTGATTTTTTGTACAACTACATTGTCACATTAATAGTAATTAATACATACATTAAGAGATATATTTTCATCATGTTTGACTAAATATGTTATAATATACTTCCTGCTTTATTTACAATTTAAAATGTATCAAGGGCTAGAAGCTCTGATACTCTTTATATTAATAAAGACAGTACTGTACTGTTTTACATAATTATTTACAATTTTAATTACTAGGACCTAAATCTCCATTCATTTTATAATTTTACTATATATATTTCATCTTTCACAATTCAACATTTGACCCTAAAAAGAAATCCTTTAGTCTAACAATTCTTTAAAAATATGGGCATCACTTAAGGTGTGCCTTTCGTGGGGTTGATTTTAGTCTTGAATATATGTAAATAATAGTCTTCAGAAGTACTAGAAATGTACAAAAATTACATAATTCCAAAATACTACAAACTATTTCTATAAATGTCTTTTCTATATATCACAGAGTATCTTAAATTGATGAGTCATTTTAACATTCACATGGATTTGAAGGCTCAAATTTATACGGTGAGCTGAAAAAACAATATCACAGATTACTAGCTCAGTTAAAAAATTCCAGTTTCCGAGACTAATGTATGATTGGTCAAAAAAATGGCTACCTGTCCCTTTAAGTACAATGGAAGTTACAAGTTACATATCTATTACCAAATTGTTTAAATATAATACATCAAGTTTACAATTGATTCAAAACTATCATATATATTTGATTTCTTGTAGCTGCCAAATCCATGCACATGATCATTTTCTTTAGCATTGTTTTCAATTTTTTGATTGAATATACAGCTATCATGAGTTGCTATTGAAATTATCATGCAGCTTTTAGCAATTTATCATTGTAATACAACTGCTAGTTAAATGAAGAACCTCATAATATATTTAATAGTAAAGAAGATGAATTGTTTTGAACTGATATTTCTATTCATGTTTTACCATATATTTGTAAGTGAATTGTTGATACAAATTGATGGTTGCAATGATTATTGTTCTCATTTGAGAGGCTGGAATGTACAGAAAACCTTTTTCTTGAGAATTTCATCAAATTACTGTCCTATGAGCATGACTAAGCTAATTCAAAAGATGACTGCCAGGTAGAAAATTTTGTTTAATATTATCTTCAAACTATAATAATAATGGCCTAAAAGACAAATCTACATATGTTTTAAGAGCTCCAATCAATCATGTATGGCAAAAGTTTGAATAGAACATCACTGTTTAAGATATAACTATAAAAGCAATTATGATTCTCCATTAAATATTTTACTGTCCAAATCAGACTAAACTGATAATATCTTCAAAGCAGAATCTACAGTAAGTGGGAGTAATTGGTGAGAATGGAACAGATGTTGTCTGGTCATAGATAATACATCATCTTAATAACATTATATATCATACACAGCAATATCTGTCTGCATTTCTTTATCTAATATCATATTCAATATCAAAATCCATAGTTTACTCTTTTTAACCCAGTGGCTATCTACTCCAAAGATCATGAGTTTCCAAGTTGAAAGCTTGGTGAATGTTATCTACATCATAAAGGCAGTAGAGATGGGTCATAGAGAGGAAAGTGTGTTCCATACAGTGGGTTGTAAGCTGCAAGGGAAAATTGCTGAAAATATCTTCCTAATATTATCCAATTGGGAAAAATAAGTTGACTCTGAATTGAGGAATCCAGTCCATGACATTCAATTCAGAAGACAGTGATTTGGGCAATTACTGTTAACAACTAGCACATAGAGACCCAAACAATTCTTTTACTCATTCAGAAACCTGTTAAAGAGAGACTGGCCTATATAGACCTACACTTTTATGCTTGACATAATTTATGTATTAAACCAGTTGAAATCTCATAAAAAAAAAACCTGTATTTTAAAAAGATGAAAGTTAATAAGAAATTCAAGTCAATTAAATAGAAAAGTAATTATTTATCAATAATATAAATAAACAACCAATATCAGAAAATTGGTCACATTATATTACTTAAAATATCATTTATGGCTTTCAGTTATATTTTAAATCCACCAACTGGAACACTGATCAAAACCTACTTTACTTTCACTTTATCAGCTCAATCAATAGATGGTCGCTTAGAGAGGTCAATAGGTGGACGTCTGCGGATGTATTCAATCAACCAAGGAGTGGTAGAAAAATGAAAAATTACATGAAAATGTCAAAAATCCAGGCATTGGCAAAAAAGAAAATACACGAAGAACGCCTCTTTCATTCTGAACCAAGTTACGTGGATGTATTTATTATGGTATCACAAAACATAAGCAACAACAAGAAGTCGCAAGGTCCTTCCACAGGTTAAAAACAACAAAACATGGACTCAACACGTGAAAGTGGACACTTATTATTATGTTAAAGAACAAGTTATGCACCTCAAGGAAAAGTGGAGCTTTTGTCTGATCATGACCACTACATACTATATTTCTATGTTCCCTCAAATCAGCAACACTGACAGACACTGGGTTAATATATGTCCAGATTGAACCTAGGGCCTAAGGTAAAAGAGTAAGCTTCTTTCCAAATGAACTACCCTTGCAACCTTACATAGATTTAAATGAGTGTGAATATCTATCTAGTGTGTTCCTTTAAACCTTCAAACATTTGCTTTCTGTAATAGATGTTGTTATGACTTGTTTGAAACAATGAGCCGTCTGTCCCTAGACTACTGTAACTGACACATTATTACCTACCCTACCCCAGTTTTCACCATTGGTTTATTAATCCCTACTAGCTAACACACCCCAGGATAACACTTAAATAAATGAGTCCTGATCACCTAGGGGTCTATAAAATATATAACAATATACAGATATTAATAATTCACTTCTACAGATCAATGTGATAAGAGTTACAAAATAATTCTCAATGAAATACTCTCGGTAGAATTGTAATAAGCTTATCTGTTTTCAATGTGTAAAAGCTAATGTTTATTTCTTGAAAAAAAAATTCTATAGACAGTGTGCATGCATGCTCAATGAGAGAATGGCTTGCCCATTAACATAGGTATCAGGGTTTGATCCCGCCACAAAAAGATACTTTCAAATTTTGCAAACTGGTTTCCTCATGTCAATAACATTTCACCTCACCTCACTCACAGGAGATTGTACTGTCAAAGTAGTAATTTGTACATACAATTTATATACAGTGTATAATCAGATGTTGATTTACCCGTATTTCAATGTTAAGGTCCATAATGAATTTTGCTGTCAATGAGAAATAAAAACCGTCCATTTGTGCCGTTTTCAATATAAAATTTGATAACTATGTTTTATTGCTGAAATATCTAGCAGTTAATTTCAGAAATAAATAAACCCTGCCTAAAATGTTACTTTTATACTTGCCATTCTGCACTCAGAAGGATCCCAGAGCCAATTAAATGGAAACTCAGAATAGAATTTCAGGCTCACTTGTTTGATTATGTTCTTACTTTCAATACAGAAGTATTATTTTATCAAGGCATTTACAAATAAGAATGTAGAGGGAAACAAGGGATGTACATTTGTATATTTACTGTTTCAGTATTATTGCTTACAATAGACCTTACATTTTGACTGATGCGGACAAACACAATCTGTTAGTAATCACTTTCAAACAAATTATTTACAATTTTAGAGGAAGAATTAGAAAGTGTCCAGATGACAAGCAAAAAATCAGGTTGAAGATATCCCCTTAATGTGACAGACATTTAAAGATAAAGATTAGCAACATGGTGAAAACAGATCAAATGTGACAATCAACAAAATCAACAGAAACTCAATCTATTGGGAAACTCTCTCAAAATATCATCTTTTTCAATTAAACACAGGTTTGATTACACTTGGAGAGATGAAGGAGCAGATCTACAGCTGGCAGATCGGCATATCTATTTCACTCAAAGACTTCTATATGAGCAATCCTAGACATTAAGTGAAATGAAGCCCCCCAAAAACTTGCCAATGAAATGTTTTGTCAACCTTGTCAGGTCTGATTGACACAAGAATTCACCAAGTTCTCATTCATGTATAACCTGACAAATTCAGCATAAAAATTTGAACCTCTTCATAGTATTCACTATACCTTTTAAGTTCAAAAAGTATCAAAATCCTAAACTTTTAAAGTGTTTATTTTTGCAATTGATCAATATGTAATTATCCTACCATCTCTAAGAAATTAGGTTTTGTTCATTTATTTTTTTCTCACACGATGAACTTTGGAAAAAAAAAAGACAACACTATATATTGACAAAAAGAGTATTTCAGTCAAAAAAAAAAATGCAAGAAATTAATTTCATATAAGGATTAGGAATAGATAAAATATAGACAGAAACTCTGAATTAAATATTAGCATAGGTGTGAAGAAATTCCTTAACACCCCTTCAGACAAAACCCTTATTTACACCCCAACCCTAGAGCCGTGAACCCCTTCTGAACTTCAACAAATAAAACACTTTCATTCCTTTCATTGAACAAAATTACCCTAAATAACCACTCCCTAGTGTAAAAGGCTCCATTAATAAAGAAATTTCAATATTTGATGTATATGTAATTAAATTTCCAGTTCTTGATGTAAAGTTTGTCTGACAATGTGACCATTCTTTCAGACCTTTATCAAATTAATCTTGTCTTTAGCTCAGATCAGTCATATCAAAATAACCCTTGGCATTTCTAACATTTTCCACGAATAAAAATTATCTTGAAAGTAAATAGAGGGACTAATTTGATATTTTTACATTGTCTGGAATGTTTTTCTCCTCATTTTGCCCAGTTGTCAAATTAAGTACCAAGGGCCACAACAATTGTTCAGTTAACAATGACTTAGTTGATTTTTGTCAGTAGCGTAAAGTGAGGGATGTCAAACCACTTGCTAGCCTTTAGGGGCCATTTGTTTGTCATGACCATTGTTACATAGTGTCATATTCCCAAAACATCTTCACCCATGATGGCTGAAAGGACATGTACCCCTTTGAAGCTGCCATGTTTCTAATCCAATGTAACATGTAGCATGATAATTGTTGCAGTGTAAAAGGATAAAATGGTCATGTTTTCTCAAGTAATTCAAATTTATCATGTTAACTAATTATATTCCACTAACTTTTTAAAAGGTCTTTAAGGGTTCAAGTTTGGCTAATCACAACTATCTTTACATTTTTTTTTATAAATATGAACAGTGCCAAAAGTTTTAATGTCACTTCTGTATCTCAGCCATCTATTCAATTTACAACACAAAAAAAAGTGTTATTTTCTTTTTCTGCTGAACAAATCATACCATATCAAAAGAAAATTTAAAGCAAGAAAATATTATCTGAAATAACAATTATCAGCTTTGTGGACTTTCTGGATTAACAACCAGTGGAGTCAGGTGTTATAGAGGGGTGAGTATGCCATGCCATAAAATCTGCACCCACCATAGTGGCAGCCAAGAATCTCAAAGGAAAGACTAATGACTCTAAAATGCTCATTTGTCCAGTAAACGAAGAAAAGATAATGACTTCATAAACTTAAGCTTTGAAATATTCCTGATAAAGAATAATCTGATTGCAAGGTACATAACAGTGCACCATTCTGAACTTCCTTAAATTATATTGTACACTTCTTTACCAAACATTTCAAGAAATCTGAAGATGACAGAGTTCACAAGTAGATGGCACATGTTTTTAACATAATAAAAAATATTTCTTTAATAACCAGATGACATAAATATTATGAAACGCACTGAAAACCCTTTAAATAAACGCTTTATTCACATTTCCAACCAAATTTTAAATTAATGTCATATTAAACTGTTTATATTACATATCTTTACAACCTATTCTCACTCAAGTTGTAAATAAACATCTGCTAGTTGGTATTTCTGCACGTTTTTTCTATTTTGGACACACGAAATCTGAACTGAGACCAGAATTCTTACCACCTGCAAAGTATTTATATAACATTATGTATGTGCAGTATTTTTACCATCAACAGATCTGTGGAAAATCAAAATAAAACCAGTCCAGAGCATGTAATGTGAAGCCATATTTTACGTTTTGATGTGTGTTTTGTTTCAATAATCAGGTGTTTGAAATAAAGATGGCATTATCAAATGACCAGAATCAAAGGTTATCACAGCACCGAAATTGTTTATCAAATTTATTAAACACACAGGACAATAGAAAACAATCAAACGTCATGTAATTTATCTTAGAACCACTAAATCTATTAACATATTCAATCTTATCACCAGATTCGTCTTTATGGCCAATTACCAGGAGCAGACGGCCATTGATGGTGTGTACCAAATTAAAATCTTAGATGTCTTCCTCTAAATTGTAATATTCTTGTAACATTCTTGTTTAACATGTAGATTTATGGTGTAACATCACTTCAAGAGTGTATTGCATCAAAATGTGAAGACAAAATTGCAATCATTTACCATGAAGATATCTTATCGTAAATGATGGTTAAAGAACATAATATCTTTTAAGGAAAAATTAATTAGCACTATCAGAGAACTCATTGTACAGGAGAGTCTCCTTAGAAAATATGTTTTGTTTCCATTCAATTCCATTAATAATACAAACTATTTGTAAATAATGACTGTAATGTCCAATATAAATCAACAACATGCCTCTGGACATTGTCCAGCACATCTACTTTTGGACACTGACCACTTCAGGGTAACTGACAATATAAGATATATATCAGTTTCTTACCAGATGGTCAATACTGTCTAGATAGCTTCTAGCTTTGACTATGACTAACAGGTTAAAGTTCCTGGTTTTGATATTCAGGTTACAGTTCCTGATACAAGACTATCAGCATATCATGACAGGTTATCTAAACCATGGAAACCTATCTGTAATTATCAGACATTGATGAAGACAGGTTAAAAGGCTGTAAAAGGTTGTCCAATTAACACCATTCTCATGTTTTCTCCAGCTGGATTCAACAAGGGTGTACAAGTCAATTAGAATACATCTGACCATTGATCCACCAATGATTAAAACTAACGGTGTGCTACTTATGTAATTTCTAGTTTTAACTAACAAATGATATCATTATATAATGAAGTACAATCATCAAAGACTACAGTCAAATTAGAAAATTTCTGCAAATCTGGGACTGTTTCAAAACAAATCCAGGGGAATTAGATTTTTTTTCAGTATAGCACAAACGATTACTTCAGGACAATACTAACCAAACATAATCTTTTTCAGTTCCATCGAGTATCTTTACAGACAAGAATATCATCCTGATGATTCAAAGGTAAAATATCATCTGACTTGTATACCCTTCATGTATCTTTCATAAAACATTGGATACATAAATCTATTTAGAACAAACATCCAGAACCACCAAGCATATCTGACTAGATACTGAACTGTACAGAGAGGCTTAATACCAAGGGAATTATGCTAAATAAGTATTATATATCAGAATAATTTTATATATTATTTATCTATACATATATATACACAATGGTAATAAACAGATATCAGAAATATATCTCATGAAATGATAATAGATATGAATGAAAATAAATGTGCTCATGTTCATATCAGATCTACAAAGTTTGTTATATAGAAATCTCAATGAAATGGTATTATGCTTTTCTGCTGATATGGTGGCAAGGCCCATTATCAGGGTTGTTGATTTACCTTTATTTGCCAGTCATGTTCAATCAGCAACAGTAATATATGTCATAACGACTAGCATTAAATCACAATACACTGTAAATTTATAACTGGAATTGGAATTAAGTTACTACCTTCAAGGACATGTTGCAAGGACAGATGGAGGAATCAAACCCATTTCAATTTCCAAATGTTTAGGGATCTTAAACATAGCACAAAGAAAAGAAAAGAATGTCAGTTAATCTTTCAAATATGACAAGTGAAAAGATCTCAAGGAATAATTTTGATCCAGCTGGGTAGAACCTTGAACCTCTGCAAACCTCAGTTCTTTATAAGAGTTAAGCCAGGAAACAGGTTTATAAAGATGTAAGCATTAATGATCATTCCAGGGAATTCCTGTAATTTATCAGGAATAGGACTACTGGGAAACATTAAGATTATATCTTCTTTATATCTTCTACCATTCATCATTTTACTATTATAGCTTTCTTTTACAGCTAAAACTAGTTACTTCTATTATTTGTGTTGGTAAATTTTATTTTCCTGATATTTTCATGTGAATTGGAATATTAACTTTAAGTCTAACTTTGCAATATTGCTATAACAGAAAAAACAACAAATATTTTGGAATTTGTTTTTAATTTATAGTATTGCAAATGTTTATGTTATAGCATTAAATGTGATTCTATTGAAAGATCATCTACTGAAAATATCTTATTGATACTTGAGATTTGTTAAACACTATTGACAAAGCAACATCCATAAAAAGTAAAAATAAACAATCCAATATAATTATCACTAATGCTTTATTTACCAACAAATCAATATCAACAAAATCAAAAACCTTATTTATATAACATCTTCAAATTAAAGAGTAGCAGTATTTGGTTCAGTAAAATAAGATCAAATTTAAAAACTGAGCATATTCCTATCACAGCAAAATTAGAAATGCTGATTTGAAAATACAAGAAAAATCTGCTTCACCATTGAATAAACTTTCAAATTGGTAAATTGTATGTGATTATCATTATACTGCACAATGTTTTAAAAAATACCTTATGACCTTATCTTTTCTTTAATATCTATTAGATATTCAGTTATATCGATCTTCATAAAGAAAAGAATGTAAAGTATGATGCTATAAATAATGCCTCTGGAATGAACCAGTTGTCAGCTTCCAACTCTTAACTAACTGGAAAAAAAGGCACTTAAGCAGTGATTCAAGGGCAGAGCTTATTCCCTATAACTATATCAATCAGCATCAAACAATCAAGAATACAAGGGAATTAGTTAAAGGATTAAGAATGGAATAAGGACGTCCTTTCAAGCAATTGAGGATCTTATAATATTAATAATTAATCGGCTTGATGGATTATTCTTAGTACCAAGCCGTGTAATCATTGAATACATTACTCTCTTGCATCCGATAATCAAATTGAAAAACACTCCATGTATTGATCAAGCTTAAATAAGATATTTACGATAAGGACCCTTCAATCAAATGATATGTCAATCACACCTTTCAATCAGCCATCTTTCTTTTCATCCCCTGTCTATCATGTTGTCACCAAACATCACCTTCATTAACCCTTTAGTGTTTCTACGGTTGTAGTATAGACATAAAGTGGCCAACGCTCTGACATCAAGTAGTTCCTGAACTTTGTTGTTCTGAGTTTATGGCTGTTTATGTCTAAATTGCACATATTGTAAACATCGCTGTGTAACAAGCTGGCGCCATTTGTAAAATCAAATGCGAACCTTTAGATGTTCATTTTCAAGGCCCTTTTTTAGCTTGAATGTATCAATAGGATTAGACCCAGAGCTGGCCAGGTCAAAGAACAATTATTGTATTTTTTTGTAATTAAAAAATGATGAATAGTGAAACATCCATGCACATTTTCTTCTTCTATTACCTAATGAAGACAGGCCTAAAATATGTTACTTCCAAAACCATGCTTCATGTAAAAATGTAGATTGTCTTTTGATATTATTCTATTCTCTCCATTCCATCAAAATGGAAATCATGAGCAAATATTAACCTCTTGGACTAGTTAATAAGGACTATTTAGTAGCCTGTAAATCAAGACTATTTAATGGACAGATGACAAGAAATAAAGTGACTAAACCTCATCAAAGTGAGCCATTCAAATACATCTTGAATATCCAGACTCTCTGGGGGACCATCTTACCATATAAGGCAATAAATCTTCACAATCAAAACATGACAGAAGGAGATAAGAAAAATTTCTTTACATTTCTGTCGAAAGTCATCAACTATAAAGGGAGGTAATTATTGTGTTGGTGGATATAGAGATGATCTATCAATATCATTTTGTTCCTTGAATGATACTAGATGATCTACAACCACTCAGTAAGAATCAAAGCAACATATCATTGGATCAGGTGAAATAGATCAATGAACATATCTCATTCAAGTAGTCTAACAGTGGCCATTTATTCAAACCAATTAAGATAAATTGCAAAATATGTGTTTCTTTCTATCATCACCAAAAAACAAAAAGAAAAGAAACAACCAGATTTGCTTTTTAATCACATTTCCAACTATTTTAAAAAAACAAACAGGTTCCTTTTCAAGGAAGGAAGTCAACAGATCAAGATCAATCATCAGACCAGTAAGTTAGAGAGCAAGCATTTAATTCACAGAGCCACCCAGCTATAGTGGGTGAATGTAAACAAAAGAAATTAAGTTGTAAAGAGCAATGTTAGAACTGCATTATTACAGTAGACAGCAATAGACATTGTGTGCACCAAATAAAAAAAACCTGTTAATGTTACGTTATATTATGTGCATGTTCTGGAATGTTTTAACAATTTGATTCACACCTGACAATACCTGGTGGTCTACATCTTGGTGCTGAAATAATCTTCCCTAGACTACAGTATTTGTGTCAAGAAAGCTGATTGGGAGTCTTTTGTTTTACTGCAAAATCTTAAGCTTCAAAGTTTATCTATTGTCATTGAAAACACCACTCATTGGACAATACGGAAACCAATCATTACATGTTGTTCATTATCCAGTTTCCAAATTCTTATTTCACATTGGAGAAGCTTTATTCAAGTTTACTATGTATATATTTAAACAAATATTCATCTTGAATCACTTTTTCAAAATGCATCACATAAGATGATTTAAAATAAAAATTACAAATTACCCCAAATTTGACTTTTGAAATTAAAATATCTGTTGAACTGAAGACCACATGGGAGATCAAAAACATAAAGTCTTTAAATGGGATGTATTTGTTAAAAGCACAATGTATAAACATACCTACACAAACCATTGAAGATAGGTAATAGAGTGACTGTTGTTTAAATTTTCTATATATAACCATCATTTAGCAGTTATTTAAAAAAGGCCAAAGGTCATTTTTCAGAAAAGGCAATAACATAGGCCTATACTGAGAAAATCTAGGACCAAATGTCTTACTTGAACCTCTGAACAAGATGTGATAATAAATTTATCCCAAACAATTTGACAGTCACATCTAAAATTGCTTTCACCACAAAGTCAACGAAGGAAAAAAAACTTACAAAGATATCACTTTCTTGAATTATGCACCGTTTATTGCATTCCCAAATCCAGACTGACAAAAGATAAAATATGGGGAATATATAAGCCAAATTGGTTAAATTTTAGATGACGACCATTAAGGGTCAAAAAGATACAATACAGATTATATGTAATTTGTGGTAAAATTGTATTCTACTTTTATATTTATCCAAGCAAGTACCTTTTGAACAAAATACAATATGCTAGAATCATAATTGACCGGTTCAGAAAAAACTTGTATGACCTTGACAAATAGACTTTCAAGGTCATTTGCTTGTTATAACGAAATAATTTTTTGTTCATTTCAGTAATTTGATTATCATATATGGTAATCTGTGTGTTATTGGATTTACTAATCCTATTCTAAATAAAGGTATCATAATTAAATCAACAGGGATTTGATAAGATAAAATAATACAAATATCAAGCTTATTATTTCATTATCAACGTGTCCATAAATCAACATGACTCTGTGATATCTTGGTTGGAAAGGAATATATCAGCTGCCCTGATCATACCACTATTCAGATCATGAAATAAATATCATTTTAGTCAATGTTGACTAAATTATCACCCTTGTAGAGACAAATAAAAAATCACTTACTTTTGGCAACTGTCATAAACAGATACAGGATGAGTTGTCTTTCATACACGCTCCAATCGTCAAGCTCACACGTGCTGATCGGAATTCACTCCACGTGATCCTGTTATTATTTATCACTTGGCCTGACAGTCAAATATTTTTGGGTTTTCCTGCTTTTTATAAATTTTAATTTGCCTCCTTGAATATCAATTATTCTTTTCAGTTTTTATAACACAGAATCTAAATTGGACAATGTAAGCCTATGGTTTCTGATGCTTGCAATAGGCGGGAAGGCTTGCTTTTAATAACTTAAATCGAAAAAGCTCAAAAATTGGTCCACGGGAATCGTTAAGTATTTGCTTCATCCATACCAAATTTAAAATCGGTGCCTGAAGGATTTCATGACTTACTGAAAAACGAATGAGTATTCGAAACATGTGTTGGCAATATGAGATAAGTTCTATTCAATAAATCCTATATAATGAAAAAGCAATTAACGTTTAACAGTTCCTTAAGAAACATTCCTTATTTCATTTGAAATGACGGGATCAGGAATTTAGGTCTCCCTTTAAATATCAATTGGATGTCAAAATGGCGGTAAAAACATCATCAAACGATTTCCTGTTTGCCTTGTATAGTTTATATTCCCGGAGAGAAAATATTTAATTTTTTCACAAGAAATAAAAATAGTGTAAAAAGCTTTTATCATTTGTAATAATATTGATTGACTGGCAATCATTGAAAGGAATGGGTCAGTTTTCCAGACAATGCCATGCCAATTACTGTCATCGCCAATTCGTATTTAGGTCGCACTTTGCCTATTTTTCTAAGTTATTTAAATATACTACCGATAATTTTAGAATGACTTTGTGTTTATAAGAATATTAACACGGATTATCACAGGGTAATTTGTTTTAATGAGAAAAATGAATATCTTTATCGTGAAATTTCTGGGAGGTACTGTTTCTCTTTAATGTAAATTACAAAAGTTAAAATTATGATCAACGCCAAGTCATTCTAAGACAACCAGTTCTCCGACAATATATATCTAAATATCTGATGTTGCCCGAAATTCTACCCTAGTCATGAGAGTTTTGCAAACTTTGTCGTCATTCCTTGTAGTCAATCCAGACTATACCGCAGTTATGAGAAGGGCACACCGCTATGGGTTAAGACAGCTCCAGGCCTTCAGCAAATTGCTATTAACGTGTACTTACGCCCCACCAATCAAAGACTAAAAAAAGACGGAAATAAGAAAACACGGAGTGCTGTTCAATCAAGTTTTATTCATAATTCTAATTAAGACATCGTTTTATACATACAATAGATCCAAGTACAAGGCAGGTTCAGATATTGTTCCAATGCATTGATTATATAGATCATTGGGATTTATCAGGAACAAACAGGTACTGCTTCCATATATGACTTGTATACAA
>NW_008708986.1:1044192-1045813 GCF_000327385.1 Lottia gigantea
TTAGGATTACCTTCGTTTTCCATTTCAATTACAATAGTACTATTGTAGCCCATACATAGGTCTATCTACCATGGTGCGATGGCACATAGGACGCAAAACTTCATTTGATTGAAATACTACACCTTTTGGGAATACATAGTTCAAGGTAGAGAACTCTTTAATTTTTGGTGTCTGTTAGACTACAGCTATGCTATCTATCATTGAAAATGATCAGTGCAATACTATGAGCGATGTCCAGTGTTGATTCGTATATTATGACGATCAATAGATTTGAGTATTACCTCCCTTGCAATTTATTGTTTTTATTCAATAATTTCATATTACCTCCCTTGAACTTGAATTTTTACTATTCGCACCATTCTTGTTCTTAACGTGTTTTGGGTAAGAAAACCAAACTTTTTTTTATGACTTTTAACAACATGCGTCTTGGATTAATGTTTAATTAGTGACTCTCGTTATGAATCTAATTTTTCTCATTCTTTGTATTTTTTTTTCGGATTTTATATGCCAATACAATTTTCTCGTTGTCTCAATTGATTTGTTTCAAAATTGGACTGATATTACAAATGAATGATTATCAATAAATATCTCAGAAGTCCTCACGTGGTATAAAAAGTTATTGAACAAAGCATGCCAATGGTTCAATATTTCAGTGACTTTCATATTGTTATACTTAGCTTTTTGCCTAGATCAAAACTTACACGCTAAATAACTCATGCACATGTGAAAACACATAACAAAACAACTAAAACAAATACATCACCATAAATTTGCATCATTTTTTTCATTATTTACTCACTTTTTGCACTAAGCTTTGACCCACTAGATGATAGCGATACATGTATATGACTATTGACATCTGATGATATTAATTCACACCATCACCTAATATTAAATATAATATAGATATTCTATATTTCATATCGATTAAGTATACATTTATATCAACATATTAGACCTGTTAGAGCATACACATAATTAACTTACATAAAGTGATCCGTTGTGGATAAATAGATAGATCTTCAAGAGAGTACAGCTATAGGACCCAGTTTAAGTACCTTGCATCACATTTTCAGAATAATAATCTGATGATTATTAGAATGACTAGTTAAATATGAGTTGAAGCATTTTTTTTCGTATCACTTTTGATAATCTGACTTTCTGTTTGTCTACAATTAGTTAAATACAAGTTGAAGTAATATTCTCGAATCACTTTTCCGAATGATAATCTGGCTTTGTTTTCGCTTTTAATGGATCAGTATGAGTTGAATAAATATACTTTCAATCTTCAATTTGAATTCAATCTAGTTTCATCATTTTGGTTTTTATTTTTTCATTGCATTAGATAAATTTATAGTAAGACCCTTTTCTAGAAACGTCAGCATGCCCTGCCAAAAGACACCCGTTTTGAAATATTTTTGCTGTTAAGTTCAAAGTAAGAGGATTAGTTTTGGACTCAAGGTTTCGAGTACACTGAATTTTGGCTTCATCAACGGACTGAAATTAATCGATAAAGTACATAAAGAAAGTCTATAAAAGAGAATTTCATGCAACTTATTCCTTCTTTGATAAGTATCGGTTAGATTGAATAGATTATACTTTGAAATTTATATCGGTATGA
>NW_008708986.1:1045863-1047366 GCF_000327385.1 Lottia gigantea
TGTCTGTGATTGGTTTACGTTTCATTTAACGAATTAAATGTAAGGTCTGTAGGCATAAGTTATCATTAAATTTACATACTACGATTGTCACCCCAAAACATACACGAGCTTTTCCTACTATTCCAATAACCGACGATCTAATATACATATTATATGTGTACATATCATACATAATCTATGCATCTCGTTGCAGTTCCTGTGATCATTTTGAATCCTTTTCCAGCCAACTGAAGACATTTCTTTGCAGGTTTTACGGCCACCTAGAATATTCTATATTCCATTGCATAGACTAAAGTCTCATATGACCATCATTTCTATAAGTCTTGCGATGATTGCGGTTGTGGATCATATGATCAGGATACCGGTACATATATGAATTTAGAATATTGGAACTACAATGGAATATTGTAAATCAAAGAGTACATGACGATAACCATAAGATTGTGAGAGCACAATAGGAGGCAAAATTTCATTTGATTGAAATACTACACCTTTTGGGAATACATAGTTCAAGGTAGAGAACTCTTTAATTTTTGGTGTCTGTTAGACTACAGCTATGCTATCTATCATTGAAAATGATCAGTGCAATACTATGAGCGATGTCCAGTGAACCATTCTTGTTCTTAACGTGTTTTGGGTAAGAAAACCAAACTTTTTTTTATGACTTTTAACAACATGCGTCTTGGATTAATGTTTAATTAGTGACTCTCGTTATGAATCTAATTTTTCTCATTCTTTGTATTTTTTTTTCGGATTTTATATGCCAATACAATTTTCTCGTTGTCTCAATTGATTTGTTTCAAAATTGGACTGATATTACAAATGAATGATTATCAATAAATATCTCAGAAGTCCTCACGTGGTATAAAAAGTTATTGAACAAAGCATGCCAATGGTTCAATATTTCAGTGACTTTCATATTGTTATACTTAGCTTTTTGCCTAGATCAAAACTTACACGCTAAATAACTCATGCACATGTGAAAACACATAACAAAACAACTAAAACAAATACATCACCATAAATTTGCATCATTTTTTTCATTATTTACTCACTTTTTGCACTAAGCTTTGACCCACTAGATGATAGCGATACATGTATATGACTATTGACATCTGATGATATTAATTCACACCATCACCTAATATTAAATATAATATAGATATTCTATATTTCATATCGATTAAGTATACATTTATATCAACATATTAGACCTGTTAGAGCATACACATAATTAACTTACATAAAGTGATCCGTTGTGGATAAATAGATAGATCTTCAAGAGAGTACAGCTATAGGACCCAGTTTAAGTACCTTGCATCACATTTTCAGAATAATAATCTGATGATTATTAGAATGACTAGTTAAATATGAGTTGAAGCATTTTTTTTCGTATCACTTTTGATAATCTGACTTTCTGTTTGTCTACAATTAGTTAAATACAAGTTGAAGTAATATTCTCGAATCACTTTTCCGAATGATAATCTGGCTTTGTTTTCGCTT
>NW_008708986.1:1047919-1050590 GCF_000327385.1 Lottia gigantea
CATTTACAATTGTAAAAATCATACGAAAACATACCGGTTTATAATGACCTGGGTCATAGAAATTACATAACAATAACAGGTCACTTTTCTCACTAAACCTTTATTGATATTATGTATTTGTATTAGAAGTTGTATATTGGATCGTTTACAATGTAGGCCTACTTTCAAGCTTTTTATTGTCATGAAATTTCTGGCTTGTAGCTCAGTATATTATTCACTACATTTTAAAATTTATGTTAGGGCTTGTGAAACGTATGCTTATTAAACCCATTCACAGTTACTAGAGCGGTAAGTATATGTATTTTAATCGCAAATGAAATCAAGACTTAAGAGACCTGATATGAATTGTAATGAGTGTATGAGTGTAATTTATGCTTTGAACTGTCCAGTACAGACCTCTGCAGCTTCCCAACTTGTACAGAACGTGTTAATGTTAAATGGACAGGATTTCAACCTAGGTTTATGGTAAAGTTTTTGTGCGAGATTTATGTTGGGTTTAGCTTCTAAAGCCCGTTTACGCTGATAGTACATAAAACCGATATTTTTTTAACTTTTTAAAGTGGGTTATCTAGTTCAATTATTGCCAGGTGGGGAATTGGGGAGGCATTTTGATGAACCCTTTCTTGGAGGAATGATCGCAATGCTCTAGTTCACATGGTTGGTGATACCAAGATACCTGCAGCGTTTTCTACTTAATGTTTTTTTTTTATGATAAAGGGCTTCTTATCATATTTGTTACTATTTACAATGATAGTTATTAATTCTTAAGCTGTCGACATGTGTTTGAGATATAATATTATCATCAGGCAGTTTGTTTAGGAATGAAACTGTAATAATATCTGTACCAGGACACAAGAGAAAATAATAAGATGACTTGGTGACAACAGTTCATTAGTTAATAAATTCAAGTCACACTATGCGAGCCAGGACATAACTGATAAACTGTAGTGATATATGATCACTCTCAACTTTAATGAGTTCTAATCATTTTGATAACATGGATAATAGAATCTCGTGTTACTGAGGGTTTTGTGAGAGTAGGTAGATTGGAATGAAAGAAAAGGGTCGAAAGCATTGCACAGGAGAAATATTTCGTCCATGTATTTCCCGTGTGATCTAACGTCCACACTCTATGTACATCTGCGTACATGGTGTATTCGATTCGCAATGTTTGTTTCGATTAAATATATGTTTGCAAGTTCGGGACTTTAAAATCCGTTTTAGTTCTGTTCATTTGCATCACATTCTCCTAGTTTCTACACTGTATTGAGCTTCATTTCATGTCAGTTCATTAATTACCATAACAATTATTGTATAGTCGTTCTACAAGCATTATGTAGTTAACTGGATTGTTTAAGAGATTTCCTATTTCTACATATCATTAATTTGCACCATTCCAATTTTCAATCAGGCGTCTGTGAACCCTGCAATTCCACTAAAACTAATCGTATGATTTAGAAAACCTCTTTACAATCCCTTTAACAAGATATATCTAGGGTAACAAGTGTATTAAATTTTCATATCATTTATTTCAGAAAAGCTATACAGCGAAACGATGTCAACCATGACAACAAGTTGTTACCAAAGTACAGTACTCAGTTTTTAAAATTATATGGCTTCCTCTCTTCAATAGTTGACCTTCTTCGTTCATTGTGATTGTGTGAACATTAATATCATCTAGTTATTCCTGGTTGTTAAAAGTGTGACAATACCAGGAAACAGTGTGGAACGAAACTACTTGAACTTTCTATATGAATTTTCAATGGATGCATTGTTCTATTGGATACAATAAGTGTTGTGTGCAGAAATAGGGTTGTTTATGTTATTAAGTAGCTCTTCAAACTAGAAATTTGTTATTTTAATGAATTGTTCGATGGTAATTGTTTCTGATGTAAGTGAACGTTTCTGTTCTTTTCCACCCGATTACGAAATGGACATTTAAAATATTAATTAAGGAATATGAAAGATAATTAAATCTAAGAACACAGAACTTTTAAACTTCGACAACCCAACAAGCCCATAAAGATTACAGTTTTCGAAAACAGTATTGGACCAAGTCTTCCAAAGGCTCAATATATAAAAACAGACATTTCTTATGATTCCAAAGAAACAACATCTATTTATTCGTCCATGAAAGAATATATCGGAGTAGAGTTTACCTTCACGAATATTTCATATTTTTAATAGATGGACACATATATTTTGCAGCTATGAATAAAAAGATAAGAAAATATTTATTATTAATAATTATTTCAATATGGATATTAATGTGTTTAGAATGGTATCATTTCAAAGTATCTAAAAGACAATTGAAGCTTAATTATGAACAATTATTATCTGATTTCACAGTTAATGTTAATAAAACGTAAAACTACACTGATTTCTTATCTTATAGATTGGAGGAATATTCGTTTAGTTCCATTTCCCAACAAATTTCATCTCTATTATGTAGCTGCGTAATGGATCATTCCTCAAATTCACTAGTTTCAGTCCGGTCTTTGTGAATAATATTGCTTTATTCAGGTTGGTATAAAATTCCGACAGGCAAACCGGAAGTGAAGTATGGGCATCACTTATATTACAGATTTACAATTATTGCATATAATGGAACGAAACTAATAGGAATAAAACAAAATTATATCTTAATAAATTCTCTATAATATACTTGATG
>NW_008708986.1:1054185-1084907 GCF_000327385.1 Lottia gigantea
AATCCAAATTATCTTTCTGGGAATGGCTTTAATTTATCATACCCACCAATGTGCCATACACTGTTAGGTCCAAAAGATCGGTATTGTCTTCTGTGTAGTCGTTTTCTCTTCCGGGCTTTGACGCCTTCAGAATCAATTAACCCCAATAAAAGTCTAACTGTTTCTTGGGTAGTATTGAATCTTTCCAGGCGAAGTTTTTTGTACAACCACTTATATCAATGGTTACCTCCAGAACCATTACAAATTTCCTGATTGCGTACAGCTATATCAAGTACATCTGAGTAATATTTTCTTCTAAATAGATTACATCGGAATGTTATCCTTTTTAATGTCCGTTGGCTGATGACAATTCCATGATCGTGAGCCAGGAAATATAATATTGCATTGTTCGTTAAACCAAGAGAAAAGTATGTGCTCACTATAACATCCCTATTATGAGCCATTTTAGCCTACTACCAAAACATCACAGAGTTGCAGAGTAGGATATTCGAGTTACTAAGTCGGATTTGAAAAAAAAAATTTGTGGGGCCATTTTCGAGTTAGTAAGTCGGATTTTCAAGTTAGTAAGTCGGATTTTCGAGTAAGTAGGTCGGATTTTCGAGTTACTAAGTCGGATTTGAAAAAATATGTGTGACACTATTACGCTAGTTCAATTTTGCACCGTTGTTCCCAAACAGAATGATTTAAACAATATTTATTCTTAATTTACATATAATAAACGTGCTATATATAAACGTTGGTTTCAGAAACAAGCCAAGAATTATATTAATCTGTTACCAATACAAATATTTACAAATTATGAAAATGTAATTATAAATATAAATATATATATATATAGATATATATATATATATATATATATATATATAAAAGAAATGACAGCAGCGTACATTGGAAGCAAATCATAAAGTAACAAAAATATTTACAAAAAGAGGGGGGAATAGGGGCCGAATAAATTCATTGGTGATTAAAACAAGATATTAATATTGACAAAATGAAAATAATGAGGGGATGAGGGTGTCTATCGTTATTCATCATAACAATGTCAAAGTATAATTTTCGTTATAAAACGGAGGCACACTTTGGCATCGTTAGCTAGGTACTACGTGTTAAAACGTTTTGTAAACGATTTAAAATTATGTACAGTTTGAAAAATATAAAAATTTGTATCTAAAGATAATTTGGGGTTGCCATTAAGAAGTGTTAATATACAACGTAAATGAATTGGGAGATTAATTGTATTGTTTCGTTGATTTGTAAATTTGTGACAGTAGAAAAGAAAGTGTTCAGAATTTTAAAGGTGTGGCCACATGAGCAGGAGCGGTTGTTGGAGATGTGCATTAAGAATTTGTGAGCGTTTAGTTGACTTTCATGGCGACGTAGTTTGGTATGGATTATTTGTGATGGACGATTTCCAGAGTAGAAATATATTGGTACAGAAGATTTCGGTACAGAAGATTTCGAAATAAACTATACAAAGGTGGATTTTAGCTGAGACAGGGATGAACAATTACTTATAGAGTCGGGTAGGTTGTTTTAAATTTGTACAGTAGATGGGAGAAAAGATGATTTGTAAGCTACTTTGTGCCATGGGATAGTACAAAAATGGTGCTTGCTTCTGATGGGGTAAGGGTTTAGAGTCGAAATATTACGTGGTACCAGAATGCTCAGATATTGAGGTGTTGAACTATTAATCATTTTATAAAATAGAATTACTTTGTGAGAAAAGCGATGATCGCTTAAACAAACAGAATGTCTTCCTTGGAATGAAAGTGTTCATATAACTACTGTTTATATTTGATAAGTTTTGCCAAATGCAATTAGAATATTTACACTCACAAATGATATACTGTTCAGTGTCCAGTTCACAAATATTACAAAATGGGTTTTGTGCCTGTTTAATCTAATATAAATATTTTTTAGTAGCCAGTATTCTCAAGTTAATTCTGATTGAATTTAGTATTTTTGGTTAAATCAAAATTATACTGGCTTACATTCCTTTTATTATAATAATTACTTACTGAGTAAAAGCTTGCGACTTAGAGTTGAAATGCAAACCGGTGTTACAGTGCATTTGGACATACCAAATTACGAAATGACGAGACCTGAGGTGCTGTTTAAATCGCTGTTCAGGCAAAGTATATGCATATTTTCCCAAAAAACATAATCCTGACGTTAGAGTTAGACGTTCTAGATAACGCCCCGCTTTTACGTGTGAGGTTTATTTGATAAAATTAACTTAATAAAATTCCACGCCATTAGTCATCATAATATATATGTTAATTGTGACCTTAACTAAGTAACTTAATGATAGAATTAAAATTGAAACCAACTTTAATCATCAACACATTATCATTAATTCTAGTCAAGTTTAAACTCCTGTCCTGTTTATTAAGAAAATCAGGATAATTCTTTTGTAAATTCGTAGGCATTATCCAGTGATGTTGCTCTTGTCCATGCTAAGAAGGACGATAATTCACATTATACACCGTCTTACATCTGTATTTTTTCCTTTCCCACTGTTTTAGCACTCATATAGATTTATGTAAGTAAGCTTTCTATATTATAAAGTTGAATAATTAGTAAAAATGAGATTAACAAACGACAGCGGTCAGTCACTAATTGGCTTATTGTTATCCACTCAATGTAATGAGTTAAAGTTAATGAATATCATTCAAGACCAACGGTGACAGCCAACGTTTGTATTAACGTATTCCGAATATTTGATATTTGAATTATATTACCCTGCACGTGGGATTGGATAACCATTACGTGATCATTTAGAGATCTACAGAAGGAGATGAAGGGAGGAGTTTAACATTGGAATGGAGGAGGAAAACTGTTACAATACTCTTACAGTATACATATTCAAACGGTATATACACTTTATTCTTAGTACTATTTTAGATGGCTCCAGTTCAACTGTCAATTATAACTCCCGTGAGCATCTAATCATGTCTAGTTTAAAAAAAACAGAGTGTGTTCGAGGCTATGTCTGGACACATATCGACAAGCGACTCATAGGATAAGTCATCTTTGATCACTGAATGTTTTTTTCCGAGTCCGATCAAAAGGAAGACAAGGGTAAGATGTGAGTTTGAGGCATTATCCCACTTAAATATACGTGTAGCCTATATTTCAAATGCGAGCCAATTTGAAAAAAAAAATTATTGTTGGCTTAACAAAATACTTACTTTCAAAATGTAGAATTTGTCGTGATTACACAAAAGCACCAGTTAAAAACGAAATATATTTTAAAATTCATTTAAATTCATTTTCATTAATAAGAATTCGTAGTTTTGCCCTGAAATGACATTTCATGGATACAAAACGTTATTGTTTTAGACAAATGTGCATTTTCTATGAATTTTTAGACATCTGCATTTAAAATATAGGTGTATGGTTTTCCAGGACGATTATATAGGCGGATAACAAGATAACAATCTTATAATGCGACTGGGGAAGAGAAACCCCGGGAAGCAATGGCCTCTCTAGATGAGTTGGGGCCCCTCCCCCTGGGTTCCCCCCCCCCTGGGTTCCCCCGGATCTTTTTTATTTTCTCCTACATTCTGAGACCCCTCTGTATGTCAATTTAATGCCTGTTAATGGAGGATATAAAGATTTCTAGTCTTAAGTTAATGATATTTCATATTTTAGTTTGATTATAAATGTATACTTTAGTATATTTTGTACATACGCGTATGGTTTCCTTGGACTATTATAATGGCAACGGACAACAAAATAAACAATATTATACTGCGACTGGGAAGGAGATCCCCGGGGAACGGTCTTCCTTGGGGTAAATGAGAGAGAGAGAGATAAAGGGCTGTAGAAAGTTTTTTGAGAAACTATTTCCAAAATATAATTTTCCATTGATTTGGCCCTCTTTTGTGAATTAAAGACCAAGCATAACATTTGTACTCATTTTTGTCTCGTTTACCACACCACACCCGTTTCCACATCACTAAACCTAAACACCCAAGACATGTAACGAAATAACTTTATTTTAAAAGCATATATTCTATGTCTGATATTCAAGATTTGAAGAAAACAATACTCAATGAGATTTAAACAATACTAATAATAATAATAATAATAATACTTATTATATCATAGCCTACTTGGAAAGATATGCTGAGACCTTCAGGTATGCCAGGAGGCGTTGAGGAGCTACGACCTCAATATCGTGTACTGGAGGTAAAGTATGAGAAGATTGTACACGAAATGATCGTTTTAATTTATCAAGGGAAATAAGAGATCTTGAATCAGTCCGTTCTAATCGTGACCATTATCTACAAAGTTCTTATCTCCCTCCGACCTGCGTCGCAAAATGATATTATCTTGACTTATGCTGAGATACAACCAAGGCTAAAGGTGATAAAAAAACTGATACGCCTAACCTACTTGGTGAACAAATTTATTAACTGAAATTGCCACTTGAAACAAAACAAGTGTTTATTAATTGTGTTTAATAAAACGTATTTGAAATATTGTGCAAAGGTCCTCGAGATATCAACCCAGGTGTAAAAAGAAAAATTTGAATCAGTCCGTTCTAATCGTGACCATTATCTACAAAACTGCTGTCATAACCTGGTCGTTAGCAATCGTTTCGGCGATTGACTATGAGTTTTATATGAAATCGTTTTTGATCTTTACTAGAAACCGCTTCAAACCTATCGAAATATTCATCACTTTCCGATCCACTGATTAAGACCAGATCTGTGTTGAAATTACCAAAGCGTTGTACAAAGCGTTCGAATACGTTGCTTATAGTATTATTCTATAATTTCGGATTACAACCAAATTAGTTGAGAAGGGTTGTTTAATCAGAATATGTTTGATAAAATTCACTATAAGGTCCGAGGTATGACTCAATGACATCTAGAAGCTTATCGAGGGTTTCTCCAGTAAATAAACTCAAGCTTTAATGTTATGATTGGAATTGGTGAACGTTCGGACCTTACAAGCATATCGAAATGTCGTGATGTGGGGTCCAGGGAACCTGGTGGTAAACGAATTGGCGGGACCTCCAGAAGCTAAAGAGTTTTCAGCAAGTTAAACAACAAAACATCGTTTAAGCTTCTTACTTTTACAGCAGTGAAATACTTAATAAACAACATAACCAGTGAATCCTTATCATAACCATATTTTCTTCAAAAAACAAATTATATGGACTCAGACCTCAGTTTCCTCTTTTTGCATTTTTATTGTCGGTCTACATTTGGATTTCTATGATTTTGTAACGTATGGGCTAGACCGAAACATCTTCCTCTATTCCAACCAATAATTGATATTTTGACAACAGTTGTAGGCTGGTGTAGAGAAAGAAAAACTAGGCCAAGTTTTGGGAAAATTTTCTGCACCTGAATTCTTGCCTATTGGATATTCATAGGTGGGTTATTGAGCTATTCAAAATTGTAATTTCCAGAACGTAAGACGAACAAATGGCACTGAGAGTGTCTTCTTAAAGATCAATGACAACGTCATTCAAAACTTTTCAGATGGTGCTAGAAAATTTGATATGGAGATAGTATTTTATTCGCTAGTTAATTGCGGTATATTTATCAATATCTCAATTAGCTCGATTTTCAAACATTATTGACCTCAGAATCAATACAGATCATCTTGCTTGTATCAGTCCATTTATTTCTAATGCTACTATTTCACTACTTGATGATCAGTATAGTCAATTAATCTTTAATATTACCACTCTGAAACACCTGATGCCAATTTTTATAACCCGGCTTTTGAGTCTTTAGTTTTCATGCGCTTTTGATGACACATTCATATATATTGATGTTATCTCAGACAATTTTTATTGGTTTGTTTCGGGGTGTTTGCTCTTAATTTAGCCAAAATTAATTTTAGCGATAGAAACCACAAATTTTGTGCGATTTTGGTCAGGTCTCAAACGAATTAAATTTTTGAGCATTTTTAATGAATTCAATTTTCGCTTTCTTTGAATGGATGAAAGTTTGAGCACACGACAAAACAGTTTGCATCTGAGTGCAATGAAACGTGCCACCATTATAACAGTGTTTGGGAATGTCCTTTGTTACTTAAAGTGCGACAGTCTGATGTTACAGTAGGTTGTAAAAAATTAGGTCCCTGACATAACCACACTGCTTAATGATTGCATTAGAAACTACAGCTTTCATCTGATTTTGATCAAACTTGATAGGTCTATCTAAACTGGTGATTTTCGTTCGATGAACGGTGTTGGGATATTGCAGGAAGTACGCGATTTCAGCCCGATTTGATTTCAAATAAACAATGGCAAGGATGAATATTTAGAGGATGTATAATTTGCATTAGGTTAAAGCTATTTTTCTGCTGTTTGTGTGTACTGACTGGTGACAAGCCGGCACCCATTTCAGAGGATCCACATAGCTAATAATGTTATTAAGAATTTTTATTTATTCGGTAAATTATTCGAATTAATTCTATTTTTGTTCTATATTACGTATAATTAGTAAGAACAATTATCGTAATAGGACACAAAGAACATTCCAACATTAAAACCGACATCATTTGTCCCGGGTGAGAAATGTTTGCCGTAGACAACGTTGAAGGCCTTTGTCCATTCCAGTCACATTTGATTTAAAAAAAGAGTTGGTCTTATTTGAAATAGTTGTAGCTCAATAATAGTATGCAGAGAGTTTGTATAGGTTTAATAAGAAAATGGTCCTCTTATGACGGTGTAGAGAAGGGGGGCAGACAACCCTACCATATTGTCATCAATGGAGGTCGACAAGGATGGGTGCGTTTTATCCATATTACATCTATCGAACAGTAGTAAGAATAAGACAGACCAGAGAACATGAAGGAGGAACATATGTACCATATACAAATAAACGGATCAGATAAAAAGTACATGTATAAAATTCGAGTTTTTAGGTAAGATAAACATTAAACTGTATGAACAGTATGCAATATTCAACCTTTAGTCAGACACTTCTTTCTAATGAGCAATATCATCAAGTTTTGTCCTTCTAGAATGTTTACCGGCTTAAATTGAACGAGTTTCGAAGAGTAAGAAAATAACCAATATTAATTTTTTTTTCTGTAAACCTCACAACACCAGTATTTTTTTCGGTGTAAAGGATAAATGAGGATTATAATTGTTGTTAATGGAAATCATTTATATAGGGTTAAAGCAGTGTTCACTACTGTCTAGGTTAAAGGGGCAGTCTGATATTCTTGGGTAGGTTGTGATAGTTTGATGCAAAACTAGAATACTATACAACAAAATCTAGAGACATATTGTGTCCTTATCTTATCTGAAAGATTGAACTAATAATATTTGGTGATTAATATTTAGAACGACAAAACTATTTCAAAAGTACACGGAAACGGATTTAAGCAAAATAAACGCCAAATTGAACTAGTTATTCTGGTTGTTTTAATGAAAAATAACGAACACCCTGTATTGTGCTTATTATATTCCATTTTTTCGCAAATATTGTATTTCACTTGGAATATACGGGGTACAGTATGTTAGATATTTTTCATCACACATTTTAGTGGATAGGGTGGTTGAAAGGTAACAAGTTACTATCCAACAGAAGGCACTGGCACAGGGCTAGTGAAATACATGGCAATATATGATGTGGTTGTTGATGACAAGTTAAAGTTCCTAGTTAACTAAGTAGTTGTTGTTGGTCGTAGTAGTTGGTAGTAGATTGGTTCAGATTAGATGATTCTGTGCTGTTGGTTTGGTTGTTAATAATTTGTGTGATCTGATCGGATCGAATGGCATGGCCCTGGGTTGTTTGGCGTGAGATAGCAATACATGATGTGACACCATCGAAGTGGATATATATCTTTATCTGAAACCACGTGATTTCCACCTGTAAATATATTATCACATGCTATAAACTCAACGCCGACATTATTAACTAGTCCATCTTACCAACCAACATGCAGCGGTCAGATCTTAATGTGGTTGCCATAGCTAAATGTTGATAGTCGATCAATCAGAAATTAATTAGTGCGGACTGTGTTTATACTTGTATTGTGTGATAGGTATTATCGTGGTCTTGGACATGTCGGATTAAAGGAACAAAACCCACGTAAAAATGTCTTGGCTGCGATTGTCCCCTTTGAGGTAGGATTTAAATCAATACTTTCATCACACCTTTCAGCAGCTCACACTTAACATGCATCATGTATCGAAATTAAATTATAATTGCATGTTGTGTAAGGTCATTGTTTTTCTGAAAAGATTTTCTGTGTCGTACATCTCTACAACAAATACAACTCAATGATACTACCTTAAAATTGTATTTGCCTGCCATTTGAGTTTTGTTCCTGAAACAAGGAAGATCTGGAATAACTTTTGGTATTGGAAAGAAATCCTGTGATTCTAGGTTGTTTATATTCTTTATTTGTTTCCATATTGGTTAGATTTCAGTGCAAGAGTTCCTACGATTTTAAGTTGTTTTCGTGTATTTTCTTCTAAATTTGATACATTAAAACACAATTCGCATATTTTACATTCGATGCTGCAGTTTTGTCAATAAATGTTTTTGTTAAATTTGAGTATTTGATATGTTTGTTATAAATTTGAAAGGTTTTTATAATATCAATTCCATTTTAAAATGATACTGGGTCTACATTCCTTCTATTATAGTGACGGTGGCCTTACAGTGGCGGTGTGAACCGATGTTACAGAGCATATATTGAAATAGTTATATCATACTCTAAAATATATTAAATAAGTAATATTAAAACTGGAGTTTTCAAATTGGACTATTTTCAAATAATTATCAAGCTAATAATGGGAAATAATGTTATGACAATTCAGATTTTTTTTTTTAATTAGGACATGCTCTAAATGACGAAATAACGAGACCTCATGTGATGTTTAAATCGCAATATGCATATTTTCCTCAAAAAAACCCCAAAAAATTCTGACGTTAAACGTTAGATAACGTCCCACTTTTACGTGTGAGGTTTATTTGATAAAATTAACTTAATAAAATTCCACGCCATTAGTCATCATAATATATATGTTAATTGTGACCTTAACTAAGTAACTTAATGATAAAATTAAATTTGAAACCAACTTTTATCATCAACATATTATCATTAATTCTAGCGACCAATTAGAAATTCGTTCCATTTCATTGTCAAGTTCAATCGGGCAGGCAGAGAAAACTGTTTTTGTCGTCATGGTTATTTCAATAAGTTCTATTTATTAAGAAAATCAGGATAATTCGTAGGCATTATCCAGTGATGTTGCTCTTGTCCATGCTAAGAAGGGCGGTAATTCACATTATACACTGTATTACACCTATATTTTACCTTTCTCACTGTTTTAGCACCTTAAGCTTTATGATTACCTGCCTCAAAATTTACTGGTCAATTATTTGCAATAGATTCTGACAATGTGAATGTATTAGAATGAGGTAATGCCTTCACATCATATCGTTAGATGCGTTTGAATGTTTTTAACTATTAAAAAAAACTATGGATTTGATCCTTATATGATTTTTAAAAGCCATAGCTAATTGTAGGCCGATTGTGAAGTCCCTTGGAGCCTTTTTTGTTACTGGTATTAAATTTTAAGAGGATGTAATAATCCTAAAAAGGCATTGGCCATTTTTATGTAAGAACTAACAATGGTATTTACAATCTAAATGACGTCCTGTACGTAGTGTATGTAAGAGAGAGACAAACCACTAAAGATTGATTTACTGTCTGATAATATCAATTAATTAGGGTATAATTTTTCTGACTGAACAAGCAATAAGATCTATCTGATAACCAGGATCTTCGAGATTATAATTCCACAGACACATGCCGGATAAAAGACAGCCGAAAGCCTATTTAAAGGGGCAGCATGCAAAATTTTCATTATCACCAACGTCGTAAATTATACCTATAAATATTTCTAAAATATGCTAATTATATTCATGATGAATTTGATTTTAAATAGGTTAATTAAAAGTACTTAGCAGTTTATCTTAGTTTTGGTGTTAGTGTTAGGGTGTTACGAGAATAGAATTCCCATAAAAAGCACAGGTCATGATGTTAGAGCTATATATTTCTTAAAGTGCTGTTAAATTTAGTTCACCATAACCTGAAAGCAAATTGTAAATATATATATATATATCTGTAAACAATAAACATTCTGTATACAAAAGCTTCTCTTCTTATAAGTCCTACGCAACAAGAAGAAAATGATTAATATATAGAACTTAAAATCAATAGGCCAACAATACAGTTCATTTTTCTAAATCCAAAGCAGTAAAAATAATATCAAGCGTACTAAATGATAAAGTGAAAATGTTCAGAAAGTTATCTGGGAGGGAGAGCGGGAGGTCGGGGGTCAAGTCTGTTATAAACTAAATGACAACTCAGTTTTTTGTTTCGCTTATTTGACCGTCACGAGTTTCTTGGTGGACACATGGAGGTATTGTTCTTGAAGGTTCCTATAATGTGTCTCTTTACAATTACTGATGCATTTGTCGCAGTGTTATTATATGTTACTATGAATGCTATAATTTGGTTATCATGCTGGATATTCAATCCGTTAAAATATGCTGTGCTGAGTTGGTCCATCCAATAATTTCCGGGCGTGATATTGGGAATAGCTGCTACAGATTCGATAGGCATAATCAGGAGGCCATCAATGGAGTGGTCGGAAGGTTGAAATTTTTCGCAATAGGTCTATCTTTGCTGATGACCATTACACGGGTTTTCAACGCATTTTGAGTTTCGCCAACATATTGAATATCGTGAGGTGTTTGGCTGTATAATGACACGATATTATAATAAACGTTTGGAAAACATAGAAGGCATTTTTCAGTACAATTAGACGTTTATTTTATAAAATCCGTACATCAGTTTTCTAACAGCTTTCAAAAAGCATAATAAACTTTAAACTTCATTAATCATTAAAGAAAATTTTCTTTGAGACCTCACTCAGTAAAAAGCAGGAATTGAAACGTCATTTTTAAAGTCATATATATTATCAAATTGGAAATGGAAAAAGTGAACCTATCTTGTTAATTTTCCTTCGTTGCATTATTTTGTCCGGCTTGGATTTAAAATATAGAATTTACTTCAGCAAGCATAAGTCTAAGGGCCTTGTTATATGTAACGGTGTTTCCATAAGCCCAACTTACAGTATACGCGGTTTAATCCATCCCAGAGTTTAATTATATCTCATAACTGGACATAAAACATATTAAAGAAAAATAAAAGGGAGTGTGTCTTTAAGATGAAGATCTGGCATTAATGTTGACAGATCGATGACAACGTATTTAGATTACAATAATTGCACCATGTTAAGTGAATGGGATTTTGAATTTGCATGCAAGGCATACATGTTATATGTCTCTGGAAAGCTCAGGATCCCAGCATTCTGAATCCGAAAATAATATTGCTCTATCTCTATTAGGTAACATGTTAGAAGGCTTTAAAGCTGCAAACTCAACTTTTAGTGACACCCATAAAACCGGAATCACGTATCGGCCTTGGAAAATATTAACATCATCTAAAAGCTGTAGTCAATATTGATTATTGCTATAAATATCAACATCATCCAAGGTACAGCTCTTGAGATAGAAGCGTTCAAAGTTCTATGAAAATTGCGACATTTTTTTTAATATGGCTTTGACATCATCAGGTGCCGTATTATTTGAAACCATTAAATAAGTACATCAATAATCTGAAGGTGGTAGGGCGCTAAATCAATTAGGGATTGAGATACAGCACTGCAAAAGTGCAAAATAGGCCATATTTAGACCCCTATAAAACCGAAGGTTATGGTTTGACTCCAAAGGTCAAAAGGTCATAAGAAGGTCAAGGTCAGCTATTATCATCATGGTATATATGAAGCTCAGTAATGGTCAAGGTCACGAGATATGAGCCTTCAAATTTCGAAAAAATTGCAAATTGAAATTGCAAAAAAGCAAAAACGAAATTCAAAAATCGGCTTCCTACAGTTTTCTGAAATTTTTGTGTTCTTTCATTTGAGGCGAAAGTCATCAAAATCGGATAAGCCGTAATCTCTGAATAAAATTTTGAATAATTTCAGAAAAATCAAAATGACGGCCAAACGTCATTACGTTATCTACTTCTTAGGGGCCTAGTAGTGACCTTAATACATAAAATACGGAAGTGGGTCAAACGGAAGCTAGCACCTTGATTTTCGGCTAAAATATGTGTGCTATGAATTTTCAAAATTGGAATTTTTTCAACTGCTATCACATAGAATATTCGGGGGAAATTCTAAAACTGAAAACCCGAGCAAAATCGCTCCAAAATTGCGCTTTCTAGAGACAATTATCTACTTTTTGCACATGTCCAATGTGTCACTATCCGTTATGCAAAATTGTCCCAATTTATATTCATTAGTTAAAACACCGAATATGCAGATCCAATGCATTGCTAATGTTGCTGTAACTATTACTGTTTCTGCAGAGTACTCGACACAAACTCATACTTTTTTTGAAAGTACGAAAACAAAGCAGTAAAGACATAATTTTGACCAGTTTATTGCACTTACCGCGCATATTGATAATTTTCCAGCTTTAACTTTGTACATTTCGAAAGACATAGGGTCAGTTGCGATTATAGCTATCACTTGTGCTATGGCAATATCACAGGGTACTACAATGCAGGGGTAGGATAGTAGGATAGGGATGTACGAAGAAAGGGAAAGCCTACTCCTCGACTGTATTGTGGTATCGTTCCGGGAACAAGGACATCGTAGAATATTCGATAATGTCTTGATGGGACTCATTAATGGTTGAGTTTGTATAGATTCAAAATTTATGTCAAATTTGCCTTTTGTCAAAAAACCGGTTCCATAATGCATCGGAGCAACTCCGACATCCGTATCACGTTTTAATAGTCATGTTGGTTAATAAAAGTGTGCTTGACTCAGGATCACGGGCTAGCCCGTTAAAACGTGTTTATATGAATACCGAGTTGGCCCTGATATCCGGGCTTCCCGGTCTACAGACCGCCCGGCTGCTCGGGCTGACCCGCCTTCCATATTAATGCATTTGAGTAAATCCGTACAAATTAACTACAGTGACGTCAGACGTCGAGTTACCCGGAAAACCGAGTCAGCTCAGCTCACCGGGCTAATCGGCCACATGTAACCAGGCCCTAAAGCTTCCGCTGCCTTCCACCAATTCCTAAAAACAACTACGTATATATTGCTTATTTGTACCATTTATTGCTCTTGTATTGTTTTAGTCAAGTTTTAAACTGTACAGAAGAAAATCGATGATTTGTACTTGTGAGGTTTAGGTCTGTGTTTGTTTAATGACCGTTCCATTTATGAAACATGATACTACTTTAGTCCGCAGCAAATCTTTTAATATATAGCACAAAGAATATAGGTTATCTTCTTACATTCCTTCTTTACTTGGTACACAACTTACTGATCAATTTGATATGTTTGCAGTACGGATCATAATAATTTACACAACTTAACTCAGCTGTTGTCAATTTTTTAAAACTCTTTTTTGAACACAAAATAATCAAGTTTTGTAAACATTGTAAAATCATTCTTACTTTTTGTTCTCATTTAATTCAATTGGATTGGGTAACCTTTGTATATGACTTTCATTTGCTTACATTTGTTTTTGAAAACGGTCATTATTAAGATAGATTAATTGAAGACGAACTAGATGTCAAATGAAATTCTATTCTGTCGGTCGAGAAAGGACATTATTAAACGCCTATATCCCTTTAACATATTTTTAGAAGTTCGATTTACATTAGGTACAAAGTAATAATTTCAAACTGCTATTTGACAATTGCTTTTAAATAATCCAACCTTCCTTTGTTCAGACATTCATCTAAACGATGGGACCGAATCGAAATTTTTTTTGATTTATTGAACACGAGAGTTCCAAACAAAAAGTAACATGTATTTATTATTGAGTACTCACAATGCTACGTGTAAAAGTATGGTCTATCGAAGGACACGCATGGTTAATAGATAATTGGATTATTATAATAGTATAATCAAGAATAACAATTGGCTTGTAAAATCTTAAATAATTAATTTGAGGATTATGGTAAACTTATAGTATAAATGTACATTCTATTTGTTGTTAAGAGTTTATTTCAGCTTTTCTCGTGTCATAAATTCACAGTTTGGAAAAAAAAGGATTAAATCTAAAATTACCCCCTCAATGAAGCCGTATTCATTACATTCTGAAGATGGTCAAGAAGTAACTTCACTTGCCATCAGTAATTTGACGATGTCAATCTTATTATCAATATAAAAGCTGTCGAATATAGAATTCAACCTAGATTGCGGTCACCCCACTAAGTCAGTCTGTCCCCAGTCTCAGGAGGCTGGCATGCCCACTACACACTCAATTTGTTTTCAACTCTATGACAGGGCAGTCGTATAACATAAAAGCTACAAGTTTCTGTACAGATATGTTCAGCCTCCAAATTTTTAAGCCCAAACTCCTTTATCTTAAAGTGTGCTTCTTTTTGTCTTTCAGGGTTTTAACTACAAGTAGAGCTATTCGAAGGAATATATTGATTTTGATGGTAGCTGCATCATTGTTTACAATATTACTAGGATCATCGTGGTCGCATCGTACTATTGCTCAAGTGGTCAACTTTACCCCAAGCCTTAAAGAAAGGAGAGGTTTCCTAGTTAATACGGATGCATGTGCTATCCCTGATGTAGACCCCTTTACTCCCGCTGTCAAGACGTTTATTACATTCGACGGCTCGGGTAATATAAAGGTTAACAAATTGAAATGCTCTGGTACACCGTCGATTACTTTTCAGGAAATGAATTACCTTCGAATCAAGATGGACGTCATTAAAGATAAATACGGTTTAAAGTTTTCACATTGTGAATATAAATCTATTCACAGAAAAGAGAAATCGGATTCCGAAATATTCATGTCGGAGGCGGTAAACTTCACTTCAGATATTGAGGTCAAGGACGAATTCTTGAGCATAAGCTGCTTTACGAAAGAAAGTACTGAACCATTTTATAAAAACTTCCATGCATTTTTGATCTCTAAAACTGACGCAATTAAAAAACTGAAAAAAAACTTTGAGGCTGAAAAAGCAAGGTCAAAAGAACATTTGAATGTTGTTATGATTGGAATTGATTCACTGTCACGACTTAATCATATGAGATCGATGCCTAAAGCCCGCGATTATCTTCTGAACAATTTATCTGCTATTGAACTTAAAGGCTATACCAAGGTAGCCGATAATACATTTGTTAATGTTGTTCCACTTACTACTGGTCGATTTTTAGAAGAGTTACCATGGAATGAAACCTTGTCTAGAGAACCATTCGATAAATACAATTTCATATGGAAGAATTTCAACAATAACGGATATCCAACACTCTATGCAGAAGACGCTCCTAATATAGCTACCTTTAATTATCTGAAATTTGGATTCCTCAAACCTCCAAGCCTGCATTATTACCGTCCATTTGCTAAAGCTATGGAGGACGAAAGTTCAGTCTGGAATTCTGGCCATCACTGTGTTCATGATCGTCCTGAAACTACCATCCTCCTAGATTACGTTCACAATTTCATGCGAAAATATCGTAATCAGCCACATTTTTCATATTCATTTAATTCCAGACTGACTCATGATGCAATGAAAGATGCCTTAAGGGCAGACGATCCTTATGTCGCGTGGTTAAAATCCGTCCATTACGAAGGCCTTCTAAACAATACCGTTTTGATATTCTTTAGTGACCATGGTCTCAGATTTGGCGCCTTTCGGAAGACTTATGTTGGGAAGCTAGAGGAGCGATTACCAATGATGTATTTCGTATTTCCAAAATGGTTCCTTAAAAAATATCCAACGATTTCAGCCAATCTACAGATCAACAAAAACAGACTAACTTCTCCTTTTGATATTTACGCTACGTTGAAAAATATTTTATATTTTAATGGAACATCCAATGCTAAAGTAGACCCCAAGCAAAGAGGAATTAGTTTGTTTAATATCATCCCTGAATCAAGGACTTGTGAAAACTCGGGTATCTTACCACATTGGTGTGTGTGTATGGCTCAAACTTCATTACCTACAGATAATCCCTTAGCAGTAAAAAGTGTGAACTTTTTAATCCAAGTGATAAATAACTATTTAAAAAAATATCCTTTATGTGAGCCTCTGTCTTTAAAAACTATAAAATCTGTCCAAATTATGGAAAACAATGACAAACTTTTACGTTTTGCAGAAAGTAAGAATGATGTTATTAACAGAGTTGTGGCGTACACTGATTCTGTGAAATCAATTCCGATTTTACAGGTATCCGTGTTATTGACCCCTGGTGCAGGGGAGTTCGAGGCTACAGTGAAATATGAAGAGACTTCTGGTGAATTCAGTATGGCGGGAGATATTAGTCGTATTAATTTATATGGCCATGACGCTGACTGCGTGAGTGATTCGAAAATAAGAAAAATATGTTATTGTGTGAAATAAAAATCTATTATTTTTCTTGTATATTTTCTTTTTGCTTACACGCCCGGTACACTGCACATATTCTTTATTACAGTAATTAATGTGGCAGATGTTGCTGGTGAAGAAGGGAATGCTCAATTTTCATTGTGACCTGCTTCTGCTAGAGTTAACGTACACGCAAGATAACGGGTTTTATTAGTAATATTGATAAAATTTAAACAGAAACAGAAGTATTGTCTAAACATTTTTACTGGGATAAGACTGTCATGTCACTCAGAATCTCTCAAAGCACCTTTCTGACACATCCAGTATGGGTCAATCATTTCCCATCTGGTATAAACATCTTTTGTATCATTAAATACTACTTCAATTCTCAGTCCAATTTTCAAACAAAGACACAGAATGATAAGGACTAAATGTGAGAGACAATTTGAATATGTCGTATTATCTGTTATCTTTACGATAACCAGATATTCACAGATAGAAAAAGGTCACACTATTTGTCATTTCTACAATAGTAAGTGCTGTAAAGTAAGTATAAATAGTGAAATCAATAAACCATTTATCTTATGTACAACAATTATCACAACCCGTTAACACATTATTTACTTTTGCAAAAATCTTAGTTGTTCTATATCAGAAGTTATAACATGGTATCATTTTTCACTATAGTATTATTAGTTTAACCAAATTAGAGCTTGTAAGTATAGCAATGTTATAACAATAATAGTTTAAGTGTTACCTTATAAGATGTTGTAAGTATATAACAATTACCACAATCCGTGTAACTATAAGTGTTACCAGATTCGAGTACATTACCACAATCAGTGTTATGACATTATTACATTTAAAAGAGAGGTACCACATAAATGCTCGTACCTTTGTTAAACTTTCCAAATAAGCAGCAAATAAGGAATATGGGCCGCTATAAACCAAAACATCTGTCTTTATTTTAGCCTCTGATAGCTATGTGGACAGATGTCTGCTGGTGAAGAAACAGAAAAAAATAGACCATGTAAAATGGAAACTATCCGCATCTCCACTGATGCGTTTTTTAAAAACCCATTTAGATACCTCGAATCTGCAAAACCCAGATATCTTTGGAATATTTTTGTAGTTCAGCCATATCATCATTTCTACCTGCACCATTTATGTCACGTCTACGGTTCCATCAATATAATTTTTTTTAAACGAAACTGATTTCGGCCATTTAAACTGCGTGCACAGTCTAAAGTTCAAAGGTAACGTGATATTAACAAGACAAAAATTACTAAAGCCGCTATTGTCCTTTAAAATTAAACAAAGAATAACACGTTGTGAAATTTGTAATATTGGCAAATTCGAAGGTGTTTTTCATTTTGTTTACTTTAAGAAGACTCTGCCTCTAATGGCCTTGAAAGGAAAAACAACATAATAGATTCTATCACGGCCACATTCAAAAATGTACTTAAGCCTGGTGGTCAGTATCGATTTATTGATTTTGTAATAAAAGTACAATGATATCAGGAATACAGAGCACTTAAATAGAAAACCTGTTGTTTACGATTATCTTAAATACATGTACTTATCAAGTTAATTCAAATGTCATATACTTTCATGTACTTTCGTGTAACCTCAGTGAGCTCATTCCTCCCCGAGACAGTTCTTCCAAATATATTCCTGTCCAATATAAATCAGTCATTTTGAAATGTATTTGACTCGAAAATGTATTCAACGATTAACCATCAATAGATGTAACATCAAGCTCCACATATCGAGATAGTTTAATGGGACCACGTATTTTGTTTACTTTGATGTTGCAAAATTTCATATAACGGGATCAAAACTATTAAGGATTTATAGATGACATCAACACTACACTGTTCACGATATGACCAAACAAGAATGTCTATTCTCTTTCAAGATGGTATACATCCTTTATTCATCAAAATTCAATTATTTTGGTTTGATTTATGACAGCTCTAGTTTTCAACAATGTTTTTATTTTCAATCAATGACTTCCGGTGGGGTCGGCATAGTAAATTTGTAGTCAATCGTAAGATTTGGTTTAATGATTCGATTGTCGAGCTCCTTGTGTGGCCTGAGTCTTATTTCTACACATGTATATTCGAATAACAAAAGTTCCAGACTTAATACAAGTATTTAAGTCCTGCAAATATGTCGGCCAAAGGTATTATAATGGATATTTGTACAGGAAATTTGAACTTAACATATATTATTAAAACTCACAGGGAAATTTTTTATCTAATTTATTCACTACCACGCTCTCTAACCCTATCATTGTTTTATTTACCTTATTATCACTAAACTAAACAGTAGACCGTCCACAGAGGTCAAATTTGACCAGATTATTCACATGAACGTTAAAGGTATTGTAAAGAGTTTTTTTTTACTATCAGTGTGTATCGGAACACATATAGCACCGACATACGCAATGCAAATTTTCAGTCAGACGTTTGTGGTTCTTACAATTCCTTTTAAAGAGGTATTCCGTTTTTTTGTAAAAAGTTTTCATTATCATACACGTCGTAAATTAAACTTGCAAATACTTCTAAAGCGTGCTATTCATATCTATGTATCTTCTTCAACAAACTGAATTTGTTTAAAAAGGGCGCACTAATTGTTAAATTAGTTTTGGCGTTTGGCTTTGTAATAGCTCGATATTATTAGTTGAAACCTTTAGGAATACATCAGAGACATATTTCTCTACAAATAGGCGTTTATTTTACTCATATTTACATTCTTACTATCACTCATTAGTTTCCAATAACTGTAGTTTGTCACGTGACAATAAGGCGTATGAATACATGGGTAAATAAACGCAGGTTTGTCATGTGACAAGACGTACAAGACCCGCTTCGCCGGGTCATTTGTCTTGTCACATGATAAACCAGCGTTTATTTCCCCATAACGATAACAAGATGAACATTCATTCCTTAAACATCCATACAATAGTTTTCTAATTGCTTCCAAGAATCATAACAAACTTTAAAACTTTACCTTTAAATTAACGCCTGGATTTTTTTAGTTAAAACTTTAAGATACGTTAAAGGGCACATTTCTCTAGATTTTGGTGTATATTTTTCACAAATTTGAGCACAATTTTTTTTTCGAACTACAAAAAAGCGTAATGTCCCTTTAAACTGTAAGTGTTATATGACGTGGCTATAGCAAAGGCCCAAGCTATATAAATAGCCCAGAAATACATAACAGCTTTAAACTTGTTCATTATTTTAATTCAAAATGACCAAATGATAGTCTACCAGTGCAAACACCAAAGTCATCAGTATCAAATATGTCGATTATTCAGGAAATTAAAATTTCGAATATTTTTGGATACAGTTAATTCAAAACAAATTTATTTTGATAGGTCACCACCTCTATCAGTGAAATTAAATAGAACCTACATTTACAGTATTGTTGTAGGTTATAAAACCAAAATATGATGTCGTTGACGTCATTGATGAATTGAAATCTAAATAAAATTTTTTTAGATCCCCATTAGCTCTGATATATACCAGGAGTTTTCAACCTTTTTCTTCCTCTCACCCCTTTAAGGATCCTGGTTGATTGCATTACCCCCTTCCCCCAATAGATCCTTACAATTTCGTGATGTTCTCGTAGGTTTTCCATGAAATCTTTCTCATGTCAGAGTATATAGTCTGACTGAAAATAACGACTTAATTTATAATTGTTCCAAACACATTTGTTAGACTTCAAAGCACCTAATTCTCCCCCAAAATTTACCTCTATCCAGGTTGAAAGATCAATTTTAAAATTTCATTTGCAACTACCCTCTAGACCAGTGCATCTATGATCCATTTCCTGACTTGAGAATTTTTTTTTCCACCATTCACCCCTGGCACATTAAAACATCAAATTACCACAAAAAAAATAAGCGGTTGCCAAGCAACATACGCCCACGTACCCATTTAACTTTTAGTATATCATGGGCTGTCGTCAATATGCTCAAATTCTAACTTGTCCAAGATCATGTGGATATATACCTATAATACTGTCTCATTCATATGCTAATTGTAGATGGACACGGGCGACACCAATATAAATCCACATATACCTGAACGTAGGAGAGGGTACTATGGGCGAAAGTCTGTTCCCTAATCCTATTATGTAAATAAATATTGTTTGGCCTATACAAAAAAAACCTGAACGTTGGGTATTGTTTCCAACCTTATACTTAAAGAAAAACATACCAATGATTTGTTTTTTTGTCAAGATATCTTGTATGCTAAGTGCACACTCCACGACGTCGACGTGGGGACAAGGTTATGGCATGGTTTGAGCTTATGCAACTCGAAATTTGAAGAATTTTCGACAATTTTTTTGCCAAGCCACATGAACTGGTGATTTGCTTTGTGGATAAATCCTGTTGATGGGTCTTTCTGAAGCTCAGTGAGTTCATTTTTGGAGCTTTTTGCTTAAATTCCCTCCTATTCACAAAATTCTCCCTTTGTGTATAATTCACGCCAATCCCCCCTCATACCAATTTCCACCCGGAGAATTTCGCCCCTGGGGTGCATAGTGTCCCTGGTTGAGAAGCACTGCCTTGACAATACCTTCAAGCAAAGTAACACCAGGTAAATCCACTGGATTCAATATTATGTTCTTATTGTCCAAGTTCGAGAATATAAATTGGATTAAAAATTAAGATTAACATTATTGAACTTTGCTTAGCGCTCATATTGCTCTAATGTGATCACTCGAAGGCGCTATACTAACCTCTTGGCATACAAAAGATACATGTTAAAAAGTTTTTATGAAGATAAAATCTAATTGACATTATTAAAACTGAAAGTCCCGGGCATTTGGTGGTATTGTGTGATTTTTTGCTGCTTAATGATTCTTTATTCTTTCTGGAAATGTTTTGGTGGTTTGAATTAGTTGGTGATAATTATGATTTTTTATTTCGATAAAGTTTATAAATTGATTGGTTATTCAAACTGAATATTATTATACTTGGTAAGTATAGATATATGGTATAATTATATATACATCCAGTTGAATCTGGTTTGTGAACTGTCTCTGATTTGCATATAAGATGAAAATCCTTTCTGACTATATCTGCCTCTATTCCACCCTTTGATAGCCGATAAATGTCAAAATAACTACCGGAGGCTAGAATAGAGGCAGACACCTGGTAATTGATTCTTAACGAATTTAAGAAATCCCGAGATCCCGATGCATTTTAGGAGCGGTAACAGGACGGAGATCGACTCACTTGGGACGAATTTCCGACCTAACACAGAATGTCATATACGCGGAAGAAAAATTGCATACTATTAGAATTGAGGATATGCTTACCCTTATGCGCTATCAAAACACTGAGGCAATGTTGGCCTTTTAGATCTATATTACAGAGTTTCAGTGAAAAAGAATACTAGAATGATAGACTCGCTTCACTAATTCATTTGCCATCTCTTTCCATGTTAAAACACGAAATTCTGGACAAAGAATTGGAGGCTCAAATTTCGACGGTGAGCTTTTAACACAATAACTGATTGGCTTGGCTAAACAATTCCTGTTTCTGAGACTAAAGTATGATTGGTGAAAAAAATGGGGCAGTATGAAAAATTATTAGTATCAATAACATCGTAAATTATACTTATTTTTTTTCAAAAGTATGCTATTTACATGTACAATTATGTATCTTGTACTTGATTAAGTTGAATCTGTTTTAAAAAGGCTTTATAAAGAAAGCTGAATGTATTAAAAGTACATGTGCAAACGATCAAACTAGTTTAGGTGTCAGGCGTTACCAGTCCAATATTTTCAGGTAAAACCTTCAGAATAACTGCTAAAAAAATCCACCCTTCCAATGTACATGTAAAGTATGGAGCACGAAGAAAAATATGTGTTGAGCAGGTTCTTTCAAACAGTGTTTTCAATCTGTATTTCTATTGGTCCGTGTTCAGGATGGTAACCAATTATTGGCGAGCCTCTAGGTTTTAATAATGGAATAGAGAAACACACTATTGAAGCCGCTATCACAACACCGCCTGAAATAATACAAGGTAAATAACCCTATTATCGTCACGTGGAAACTCCGTGCATTAAGCCTACAGTTCTTTAAAGCTAAACGTAACGATCTAAATAACTTACTACTACAAGGTAAAATATAGCTGAGGAAAGGAAATTGCTGATCTTGTACTTTTCGTCTAGAGAATGTGCCGAACCCTCACTTGGTCAACATGTCTCCAGTGATTTTGAGTAAGGTTAAACACAGATTGAGATAAGTTTGACACCAATAATCTTCAATATTAAAGTTCCCTTCAGTCCCACACATGAAATGAGTAAAATTTACTAACCTGACATATACATAGTATATTGATATGTACCAGTCATATCTACTATACTACCTGTAAATATATAAAACCCATATTGGTAAGTATATGAGGAAGAAACTAGTTCATATTTAGTGAAACTATCAGCAGTATTTTCAATATCGTCCCGATGTGTTTTTCGATAGTAACCACAATGTTCACAATGATTGCTCGACGCCCACACAGTTGATTTCCCATGTAGTTCGTACTATGACGGTATTTTACAAACGATCATATTTTCTGCACAAAAAAATATAACTACAAGATACATTCTAGCTTGGTATTGATATCTGGGACACCTATAGTTCTCATTTACACAATTCCGATAACAATCATCCGACGTCTGTGGCTCCCCAAAATTCTAGAAAAATGACCAGATCTTGACGTCATTATTGTAAATACTATTCAAGCAAATCCGTATGTCCATAGTGGCGTTATAATCGGGTCAAGTTTTCTTGAATAATACTAACCACAGACGACGTATGGGAACCGGAGTGATTCATCCCAAACAGGCAAACAATAAACCTATTTCGAAATCCTTGAACACCTACCAACAATTGGAGGCATAACTAAATACCCAAGTCCAGCACAGACCATCTCCACACCAAGCGCTGACGCCAGCTGATCCAAACCTACACAGTCGATTGTCACCCCAGCATTTAAAGAGTCTAAGCCAGCGATATAAAGTGCAGTTATTATCATTACGGTAGCTCCTATAGTCTGACTATATCCATAAAGAGGTATTAAACAAATCAACACACCACCAAACATCCGCAGACCACCATATATGGAAAGATAGTCAATGTTCCTGACATTTGCAAACATGCCAACAAGTAATCGCGATATCGCGACACCGGGTCCATGAAAAGCTAAGAAGAAGGACACTTCGCTTTCAGTGGCTCCTTGAGTTTGACACCATAAAGGATAATGAATAAAAATGCCACCATACATAGCGTTCGTTAAAAATAAATTGAAACAGATTGCTAAGAATGGTTTACTCCAAAGAAAATCACTTTTGTTAGAATCAACCAGATTTGTTCCCAAATTTGATTCGTCGCCAGTGTTCTGTATTGAATGTAAACTTTTGTGGTCAGAGAGAAAAAGTTGACTATTAAATAAAATAGAACAATTTGAGTTTTTCCATTTGGATTTTCTGGACACAAACGAGTTACTAGAATCTGTAAAACTAAAGTCATTTTGTGGTTTTAACAAGGGGTTGGATTGTTTGATGTGTTCCAAGCTACCCGCTGGTTTGGAGTCACCATTTTCCTTCACAAGCGGATTAAAAACTGGCTTGTTCTCGGTTGAGCCGCTATCGTCCTCACTTCCGGTTTTAATACAAGGAAGATTACTGGTTATACACGATTCTTTTGGTTTCTCGTGGAGGGGAAACATTAAGGCTCCAAATATACACATTTGTATTGACACTCCAGCAAATATTACGAGTGTTTCTCTCCAACTATACACATCTAGTAAATATCTGTAACAAAGTAAGAGACACTCAAAGCATATCGATACTTTTCAACAAAAAAAAGAAAAATAAAAACACTGTTTCAGAAAACGACCAGGTTGACAGTGCTTTAATATTACTGGTATGACTTTCACATTGATAATGCTTTAATACTATTTGCATGACGATCAGATTGATAGTGTTTTATTATTATTAGCATGGCGATCAGGTTGATAGTGCTTTAATATTACTGGCATGACGATCAGGCTGATAGTGTTTTAGTTTTAATATTACTGGTATGACGACCAGCTGATAGTGCTTTAATATTATTGACATGACGATCGGGTTGATAGTGTTTTAATATTATTGGCATGACGATCGGGTTGATAGTGTTTTACTATTATTGGCATGGCGATCAGGTTGATAGTGCTTTAATATCACTGGCATGACGATCGGGTTGATAGTGTTTTATTATTATTGGCATGGCCGATCAGGTTGATAGTGCTTTAATATTACTGGCCAGGCTGATAGTGCTTTAATATTATTGGTATGATGATCAGATTGATAGTGTTTTAATATTACTGGCATGACGATCGGGTTGGTAGTGTTTTAATATTACTGGCATGACGATCGGGTTGATAGTGTTTTAATATTATTGGTATGATGATCAGATTGATAGTGTTTTAATATTACTGGCATGACGATCGGGTTGATAGTGTTTTAATATCATTGACATGATGATCAGGTTGATAGTGCTTTAATATTACTGGCATGACGATCGGGTTGATAGTGTTTTAATATTATTTCCTCTTCATAAGCAAGGAAGTAAGGAGGACCCTGGGTGTTAAAGAGGAATTTACTTACTGTCAGTTGTCGGGAAGCTATTTACAAAAATATTAAATAACAGGCTAATTGAGTGGGGGGATGCTACAGGAAAATTTTATGAAGCTCAAGCAGGTTATAGGCGCGGTTACAGCACAATTGATATTTTTATATTGCAGAGTCTGATTCAGAAATACCTATCCAGGTCTAAAGGCCGATTTTTCTGTTTATTTATTGATTTTCTAAAGCATTTTATAGTATAAAACATCATCTTCTAAGATATGTATTGTTAAAGAATAATATGAACCCGAAGATTTTTAAGGTAATTTTAATCAATGTATGGTCAATTAAAATCGTGTGTTCAAACAGATAAATTGTCCTTATCAGATTACTTTGATTGCACAGTTGGAACAAGACAAGGTTGTATGATCAGTCCAATATCATTTACCTTTTTCTTAAATGAATTACTAGAGATGTTAAATGATGACGAATGTAAGGGTATATATGTAAATGAAGATGTTCAGAATATTTCATCACTTTTGTATGCAGATGATATGACAGCACTGGCGGACACTGTAGGTAGATTATAAAAACAAATTGATTGCATTAATAAATTTTGTCAGAGATATGGAATGAAAATTAATATGGCCAAAACCAAAGTAGTAGTATTTAGTCGAGGAGGCATTGTAAAGTATAATGAAAAATGGTACTATCAAGGGGAGGCAATTGAAAGTGTTTCCATGTATAAGTATTCGGGTCTAATGATAACTCCTAGACTTAAGTGGGGTAAAACTTGTGATCATTTAGCATCCAGGGCGAAAAAGCCATGAATTCTTTGTTCAACTTTGTATCCATAATTATTTATTTCTGAAAGTTATTTTAACTAGTCGTCATTTTAAGAGACTTTTTGTTTTGATGGTGTCATGGGTATAGAATAGAATCGATCATTATGTCCCACTTCATCTACACACAGCTGCAATGGAAGATGTCTTGGTGTCAGAGACTATATGAACAAGACTTTCAACTTTTGGATACCCTAAATTTCAGAGACAAGATTGTGAATTTTGTAAATAAAAAGTTAGGTCCAAATAAAAATTGACCCCGTACCCACATTACCTTGTTAATAGTGGTGAAATAAAAATACCCCCGCCAGCAGCTGCCATTACTACACCAGTCATTACATTTCTCTTCTTGTGGAAATAGTAATTCGTTATAACTATCGATGGTGTATAGGTCATGCCTAGTCCAATTCCTAAAATAACAATTCGTTATAACTATCCATTGTTTATAGGTCATGCCTAGTCCAATTCCTAAAATAACAATTCGTTATAACTATCGATGGTGCATAGGTCATACCTAGTGCAATACCTAAAATAACAATTCGTTATAACCATCCATTGTTTATAGGTCATGCCTTGTTATAACAATCCATTTTGTATTGGTCATACCTAGTGCCATTCCCAAAATGATAATTCTTTATAACAATCCATTTTGTATTGGTCATACCTAGTCCCATCTGTTATCAAACTTAAAGGGGCATTCCGTTTTTTTTGTAGGTCGAAATATGTTTGCTAAAATTTGTTTAAACTATACACCAAAATCTAGAGAAATGTGTCCCTTAACGTACCTGAAAGTTTTAAACAAAAAAAACCAAACCAATAATTATTCAATGCCTAAACATAAGTTCAGACGTAGGCTAAATTATGCTTCATAGAAGCTGTTACAAAACTACTATACAGATTTCAGTAAAATAAATGCCTAATTGTAGAGAAATATGTCTCCTAACTATTCTAAAGGTTTAACTTATAATATCGAGTCATTATACAGCCAAACACCAAAACTATGTTTTGCATACTGCCCCTTAAAACTAATAATGAGTTATATATGGTATATAGGCCATTCCATGTTTAATAAACATTTCGTTCTAACAAAATTATATATTGGTAATCCCTAGTCCAATTCTTGAAATAATAATTCGTAGTGCTACCAGAACTTGAGTAGAAAACTAGTTGGATTACAATGGAGACTATGGATATAAACGATCCGAACCGAAATCGAAACACGACATCCAAAATGACAATTTGCAGCAAATGAATCATTCATTTGAGGAATTATATCAATTATAAACTAGAGCCACTCGTGGCACAAATGGGACTTTGCAAATGTAGCAATTTGCTAAAGACCCTGAAAAAATCAACCATCGACGATAATTAGGTCAAGCGCAAGAACAAGTCTAAAGTTGATAATTTTTTATTTTTTAGAAGATTCTAATACCGGAAGTAGACTTCAGACCTCACAAATGAAAGTATCAGCAGATAGCCAAGGTCAATGACCTTTGATCTTGTAAAGGAGAAGGTCTAAAAAGGTCAAGATCAAGAGATATCCGTCATCAAAATTTCTAATTGCACACGACCATAAAACCGGAAGTTGACATAAGAAAGCAAATATAAAAGTATAAATAGATAGCCAATGCCAATGACGTTTGATCCTACAAAGGTCAAGGTCAACAAAGGTCAAGGTCAAAAATTGAAAATTTTGAATTTCCAAAACCTGTTCCTTTTTTTGAACTATGAAGCGGAAACAACCGAATTTTTAAGACAAAGTGGCTCAATATATGAGATAATTGTATGCAAAGTTCCATTTTGAACAAATGTATCCTTTGCGAGTTATGCCCCTGGCCAAAAATGTCAATAATGAGTAATTTAACCCGGATGTGCCACACCCACTTCAATTTCTTTTGCATAGGTTAATTGATATTCAGAATGTTACGTTATGTTCGAAATGTCAAGCTCCTACATAATATAGGTCAAAAGATATAGGTCAACAAACGTCAACAAAGGTCAAAATCGAAAAATGAAAAAATCCAAATGTTAAAACCCGTTCCTTTTTTGGAACTATAAGGCTGAAACAACTGTGCTGTTAACACAAACTGGCCAAAAGGATGAGGTAATTGTGTCAAAAGTCCCTTTTTGAACAAACGCATCCTATGCGAGTTATGCCCTTGCCTCTAAATGTAAACAATTAGTAATTCAAACCGGATGTGCCACGCCCACATAAGATTTTTTTGTCATAGGTGAATTCATATTCAAAGTGTCTACTTGTATTCCAAATATCAAGGTTCTACATCAAATAGATCATAAGACATACATATACCAAGCTCAAGAAGCACATTAGGAAACCGAAAAAATTAACCCTCTAGGTTAATTAGGTCACGTGCTAGAGCAGTCCAGAGTTGCGAATTTGGCTTTTTACGGATAGCTAAAAAACCGGAAGTACATGTCGGAGGTCAAAGGTCAAAGTATCAAATGATAGCCAAGGTCAATGACCTTTGACCCTATGAAGGTCAAGGTCATCAAAGGTCAAGGTCACACGGTGTGATCGTTTAAAGCTTTAAAAAGTTTCAACCGGAAGTTGCAAAAAAGCAAAAGCGAAATTCAAAATTCGGCTCCCAATGTTTTTTGCGCAATCGATTGCAGAATACATTCACATCAAATTTGAGCATATCAACTTTTACCCTAAGGCCCCATTTTGAGTTTTACAAAAGTGTGTTTTTTCAATATGGCGGCCAAAGTATCACTTCCGTTCTGGATTTTATTTTAAAATCGGCCATAAAATTTTATTTGCCAAAGATCAGCCAAATTTTGTTGACCTACATAAATTACACCGGAAGTTATTCAACCGGAAGTAGATTTGAAGTTCAGTCGCTTTCCTGTTGAAAATCGGAAATGACGTACAAAATTTGACTGTATCATATTATTAACATTAGTGAAATCTCTTTGCATTTAAAATTTCAGATCAATCGATGCAAAAGCAAAAAAGTTGCAAAAAAATCGAAAACTTTGATCGAAAAAAGTGAGCGACGAATTTTCGAATTTCGTAATTTTTCAAGTGCTATCAGGTCAGAGATTACAGGTAGATTGTAAAAATGAAAACCCGAAGAAAATCGATGCAAAAATGCGCCTTCTAGAGCCGATTTTCGACTTTTTGCACATGTTGAACTGTGGCACTTCCGGTTTTGCAACAATGTTCCAATTTATATTTATGCACATCGTCACCTATATAGAAGGTCTATGAAATTTGAAACATTGCTACAACTACTGCAGTCTAAGCTCGGGAAGGTGTGAATGGACATTTCGATAACAAACTAGGACTTTGCTTTTCAGCAAAGTCCCACAATAAAGATTTTTTAAAAAAATTTTGAAAGTGATATCAGATTAAACGAAACGAATTTGTAATCTAATTAAGGTCACCTTTAGTCAAATCTCTAAAATAAGACTTCGTTAAAACGAGCGACGATGTAAGAATGCTTACTAAACAACTGCTTGAAGTAGTAATTCGTTATAATGGTCTTTGCATACTTAGTACAGTGTCTAAAACAGTAATGGGGTAATCGAAAGATAGTTGTTATTGAATATTTATTATAAGATAACTTGCCAGGCAAAGTAATATACGCCCACTGATAGCTTTGTTTGAAATTGAATATTTGTTAGAAAATAGCAAACATAGACACCAGGAAATATTCAACTTATACCCAAATCCATCACAAACTGTGCCATCACAAGTTAAAAATCAAACACATTTGTAAGAATAACGGCAATAACTTGTATTTTATATTTCAAAAGGTTTAGTTTTGATTGTGATCAATTTCATCAAGTTGTCAAATTTGTTTTAGACTTCTGCTTTGTAGAATAAAAATTACGTTTTTTACAAGATTTTTGATCAGATTTATCCTTGGGTGATTTCAATAAGTCTGTCATGAATTGTGTATTTGCAGATTATATTCAAGCAAATTAAGTTGAAATATTTTTTTGAAAGTTTTATGTATCGAGTTTATGACAGGTGGGAGTTGCTAATATTTACCACTTTTTTTCTCCTGTTGAATTTAATCTTTTTATATCCTTACATTTTTTTTTCTCGAAGATTTGATTAGTTTGCATGAAATGCAATGGATTTGTAAGTATACTTGATTGCAGCTGTCTTGGCTAATAAGGACGAGAAAAGAATTGAATTTTACTATTATGACAGTTTATCCATTAGCAATAAATCTATAAGTAATTACTGCTCAATGTGCCACAGGAATAAGAAAATGTGATAAATTAACAAAGTTTTAATTCAAATAATAAAATAAACTAAAATAAATACAAAGCACTGTGTAAAAACAACAGTTATAAAAATAATAATATGTACACTAACACAAATCTATGAAATATACTTATGATCATGCGACTACTTAGGACTGGGCAAAAATAATCAATATATAATTTTGATTATCGAATTTTGTAAATGATTAAAAGTCAGTTAACTTTGTTTTTTTCAACATGATCTGCTACATGGTAATTGGACAAGTCACATCAGATTATATGTGATGATTATATATTTTAGAAATTCTATGAACCAGATATCAATAAATGACAAATTTATACAACCATATACATCAATAGACGGAAATCAGAAGATTTCTTCATTAAAATTTTTGATCAGTAGCCTGTTTTCAATAATCGATTTCAATTTGGTAATTGATTCTTGACCTCAGTTTATTGTCAAAGTTGAAGTTGAAATGTTCGAAATGTAATCATATAATCTTTTCAATTTGTTAAAAAAGCTACTTAATATCAACCTCTCAAGAATCAGACCAATATCAACCTCTCAAGAATCAGACCAATATCAACCTCTCAAGAATC
>NW_008708986.1:1084957-1093769 GCF_000327385.1 Lottia gigantea
GACGTGTTTTCAGAACAAGGGAAATAATTCATACTAAATATTTTTTGATTTCGCTGATTTTCAATAGGGTTTATCCTTGGGTGATTACGAACACTCATAACAAGTTCCATTAAAATCCTTCAAGAATTGTGCCTTCTAGAGTCTTTACGAGCTAAAAATTGAACACGTTTTCAATGACAAGGGCAATAATTCATACTAAATATTTTTTGATTTCACTGATTTTCAATAGGGTTTATCCTTGGGTGATTACGAACACTCATACCAAGTTTCGTTAAAATCCTTCAAGAATTGTGCCTTCTAGAGTGTTTATGGGCTAAAAATTGAATACGTTTTCAAGAACAAGGGCAATAATTCATACTAAATATTTTTCGATTTCGCTGATTTTCAATAGGGTTTATCCTTGGGTGATTGCGAACACACATAAGTTTCGTTAAAATCCGTCAAGAATTGTGCCCTGTAGAGTGTTTACGAGCAATTGTGGACGGACCGACGGACGGACCGACGGACGGACCGACGGACCGACGGACATGGGTGACGACAATATACGCCCCTCATTTCATGTGGGCGTATAAAAATATATATATTATTATATAGAATTATTTAGATAAAGGCCCTGTGGGTGTGGTAAATTTCACTCCACTATCTGTAGCATGACATTTAGGATAAAATGGTAGTTTGTTGACACCTTCTGATATTTGCTGTCATTGTTCATTTGTAATATAGCTTCCCTTCCATATCTGTTGTGATATCTTCTATAAGCTTTTAATATATATATCTTATATTTATGGTAAGGTGGACATATGACATGTAAAGAGGTGTCAAAATCTGTTTGTGAGTTCAATAAAAGCTATGGTTTCACAGTTATTGCCACTTGGTATTATATGCAATGATTTAACAAACCTGCTAAATGGGCATACGTTTACCTTGTCTGGTAAGCCATCTTCCTAATAGCAAATACAATATAGCGTTATAACGAGCTCGTATCGTAAACTAGTGACAAATGTATTTTTATATTTACCTGCAGTGACGCCTAGCGTAACCATTAAAACAGCGATATTGTTAGCAAAACTACTCAATATAAGGCCAAATGATAACAGAGCAGATCCAATCATAACAGAAGATCTACAGGACAAATAATTGGCTACTAGGCTAGCTAGAGGACCTGAATAATAAATATTATAATGTCATTAATATGCAGTAGACCTTTAAGTACGACAAATTACTCGCTACAACAATTCCACGCACAACTATATCAGTATGAAACACAAACACAAAACATAGCTGTCATATGACATGTAACCACAAGCTTTCGTGAATATTAGTTGTGCAGCTTTGTGTATATCAAAACTTGCCCGGGATAGAGGTTATATTTTGTCGAGTGTATAGGTTATATGTCTACTATCTAAAAATGCATAGCCATATACTTGGTTTCAGTTTTAGTGTATGGGTGCTTGGTGACCACACATGTCATCCATAAACTGAGAACAATACCACGATTTTCATGTAAATGGTTCGATTAAACAATGGTGCATACATACCTGTGAGTTGTAAGAGAGATGAGAATAAAGCAGTAACCCAAGCCGTATAAGCAACACTTTCTTTAAATTGTTCTAAAAACACAGCTTGAAACATTCCACCGATAAAAGCTAAACCTGATCCTAAGAGAATATTCATACAGGCTGCTAATAAAACAATCCAAGCCCATCCTTCGTCTCTATCATTAACATCTTCCATTCTCCTTAATAATTTATATCACCTGTTACAAAGTATCGCCTGGTGTACTAACAGATATTAAATGAGAAAAGCAGGAGATAATTTTGAATAATATTCTGAAGAAATCACTATATCACGCTGCCCCAGAAAACCGCATGAATAAATATTTACTGTAAGTTAATATTGCCTCAGGAACTGAATAATACAAGTTAGGCTGAAACACCTCACATATACCTGAACACAGCACCTATCCTATTCAATAACCTTCCTTCGGGTAAAATACTACGATCCATGCTACTTTCCGTTTATAGACATATGTTTACTCATACGTCCGCGCTCTGATATAGTATGATATTACAGGTATACTACCTCATAGGATGACCAAACTGGTGTCATAGCTATACGAAAGAACCCTCTATAATCCATTAATCCATACAACTTAATAATAATTCATTAAAGTAAGTAATTTTGAAACATGTTCATTAGCGCGTTTCAATAATTATTCAATTTAATGAATATATAGTTTTATATAGGGATACTATTCTTAAGTCATGGCACCTGGTAGGTTTAACTGATGAATATATAATCTTATTGGCCAAGTTTGAGACTTTAAACTTGATGTCCATTCTAAGAGTTTGTATCCTTTTAAGCACAACATCAAGTGAACATGATAAACAAATTAGTCTTAATTTGTGGTCATTCTCTATGTTTGCAATTTTTGTAAAGTAAAGGATTAAAGTAACTGCGCCAACATAGCTTAAAACATTCGCCCGATAGATGTCAGTCCTGATCCTATTCATTCATTCATACTAACTGCTAATAAAACACGAAATCTAACATATTCAATCTATTGATGTCTCTTTTTGTTATTTGTACACCGTTAACATTTAAGATATTTCTTAGTCCTGACGATTAAAGTATGAAACCATGAAGCATACCACTTACCACGGCATCTCACAGCAGTCTTCAGAGACTCGACATCTAAACATCGTACAAAAAAGTCAATAGTAGCAAACACTAATAGTTTATCTTATATTCCATTATTTCATTGCTCGACCAAAGTGTGAACGGAAACAGGCGAACAAACCATGAACAATGGATGCCTTTTGATACTATTGATTAGAATTCCGCGCTGATAATTTTCTATGCACAATAAGCGTCACAGTCTGTTAGATCTAAGCGATGTAATGTATTAGAATACATTACGTATTTCAATGATATATTTCTCAAAGTGACATTATGCACCAATTTAAAGCAATGAAAACACACACACATTTTGATATATTTAAATAAAACTAGTATTACGGACATGTTTTTATTTAATCATATCAAATACTTATTTTTAAGAATAACTGTAGCAAAAAACCAGAGAATTACTGCGAAGCCTGGAATTCAAGGCAGTTTCCACGCATTTTTATTGACTATCTGAGTTGCCTTCAATCATGCTCCATTAATTGTTCAGTTCCATTTTATATTTCATGTGTCATCGATTTAGGTTAAATCATTTAGACTGTTTGGGTATAGCTTTGGATATGAAGCATAATTTATAGCAATGCTCAATATTCAGAACGATAGGATCTATATAGGTCGCTAAAATTAACCTGAAACTGGCTGACTACACTCAAAGAGACACGTTCGTCACATATTCGTCACGGGAATTATTTAGCTAAGCCAATCAGTAGTAGTGTTAACATCTTATGTCGAAATTCGAGTCTTCAAATCCATGTGTGATCTGAAATTTCCTCGTTTGAATGTTACAATGATGACTTGTCTTTTCTTGAGATTCTACTATATATAGGAAAGACATATATAGAAATAGGAGAAACTTTTAGTTTGAGGTGTATTTTAAGAGATTGTGCGATTCTAGTACTTTTGAAGACTATCTAAATAAATATATTCAAAACCCAAATCAACACCGAAAATGTCGACTGCTCCCCTTTAACAGCATACCAAACATCTAGATGTGTAATCACATTGGCAGTTGTATTAATAATAATTTAACAGAGGTCATAAAGAGAATAAAGTCCAACCTCTGTAAGTCAGCATCCGTTCAACACTAAAATTTACAGTTATGTAACGGTATTGAGAATTCCCAAGAATATCATCAAAATATCAAGCTATTACGACTTCTGTTCAATACATTGGTATCATTTGGTACTCTTCTTGTATTACAGAAGTCTGCAAATGAAGTGATTTGATTACATAGTAGAGTCCTTGAAAAAAAGACTGTTGATATATATGTTTATGTGTAACAACTCGTTCTCGTCTGCCATAATAGACGCAATTTCTTTAAATGTGCTATCTAACAAGGCATGTGATTGGCTGAGACTCCACTTGCGCACGGGAGAAAAATCTTTTTGTGTTTAAGACTCTGACCACTAAAACATTTTATGCAAATGAGTGTGTACAAATTTAGCCCTTGCTAAACAGCCTTCAATCTCTCTCCCTTTTTGGAATTTTAGAATACCTTCATATGACTAATATTTGGTCTTGAATCAGAATAGGACTGAAATTTACATTTTCATCTGTGAGATAATTATTAGGCGGAAGGATAATTTCAAAAGTCGTTTTGTGAGCAGTCACTGCCAAGGGGATGTTGGTTACCGGTAGTGTTCTACATTCAATTCAAAATTTTCATGGTAATCATAATATATGGAATTTTTGAAGAGATACTAAGTATTGGCCAGTCTTTCGTGCCTCATGTTGGAAGAAAGTTGATAGTCCTAGCTAGATAGCCCCTGTTGTACCACTAGTGATGATGTATGACAGATGCCTTGTCATACCCAATAACCCTACATTTACAATTTTTGAATTTTTAGAATACATTTATGAAGATAGCTTGCCAGGTAAGGTCATATACGCCCACTGACAGCTTTGATTTTAAATAAAAGTATTTGGCAGTACAGTAACAATTATCAGTAAGAAATATTCAACCTTAAGACATACACTTCTTCTGATACTAAATAATATTACCAAGTTTCATCAAAATCTGTCAAGAATTGGTCTTTCTTGAGTTTTTATGAGCAATTGTGGACGGACGGACCGACTGAGGGACAGGGTGACGACAATATACACCCCCCCCCCCCCATTTCATGTTGGCGCATTAAAATTACGACCTTAACGATATATATTTTACACAAAACAAACACATCTATGCATACTGATATTGACCATCAGAGCTAGTACACTTGACATGTAGGTTAACGTCAATGCATTTCACTAGCTAGTTTTTCGTTACATATCTACAGCTTTCAGTATACTCGGTGAATACATGTGATGTTATGAAATCTTTTCTGTCATTGTTGTTCTATTAGCCAACATTCCAATGCTGTATAATAATACTGACCAAGAGGTGCATCAAATGCCTAAGAAGCATCTAACAATTTCTAAAAATAATGGTTTATTGCTGGTTAGGGATACTAGGAGACATGTCTATATGTGTGCTTTAGACCATAACGATTATTATTATATTTATATAGACGTTTACGTACAGACAACTTAAAGGACCCATGGCGCTATTTTTTTTTACCAACCGTACCTTAATCGCAGAAATGGGATTTTTTCAGCTATGCCTCAACCCGCGGCTCACCGTCGAAATTTGAGCCTTTAAATCCAAGAGTGTCCAAATTCATCCGCTATTTTTGAACTTCTGAAGACTATTTACAAATATTCAAGACTCAAATCAACCCAACAAAATGGTGCAACTGCACCTTTAAAGGAATTCAACCTCTAAGAATTAAAATAGAAATTAAATTTTCAAACTTGGCCGAAAAAAATACTTTTCGTCAGTGGGTTATAAGACGAATACAATTTAAACAAAAAAAAAAAATATAAAAATCACACGCTTGCTTTCCAAGCGACTTTGTGCCAATTACTGCTATATTCCACATATCCATATCCACATCCCGCCTCAACATTACTTAATATAGATGTACGAAAATAGCTTATTTATAGTAAGTCATTTCATACAACGAAATTCAAATGTCTTTTATCATGGCATTGCTATGATATTAGGGTTAGGCTTGATAATAGGACACGATATGCTGTGTACGTTGTTGATAAAAAAAAATTGAATGTTGTTAATAAAAAAATATTGAAACGATATGTTGTATACGTTGTTAATTAAAAAATGAAAGTGGTTATTTTCCCTGGCAAATTCGAATCTTTCTAATCTGCTGGGCAACCCCAATCTCATTGTGTGGTGTGGACTTTCTAATAAGTGTTTATGTGATGTGAATGCCTACTCATCACCTATTAGAATACGTGTAATCAAATATTTGAATGAGATATTTTCAAAAGGACAATGAAGAGGTAAATCACTATAGTCTAAATTGTTAACTCTTTTTCTAGCGTTTGACCAAAAATGTGTTCATGTTAGTCATTAAAGCTATCATGCTCTAACTAGGCTAAAATTAATTATATATAAAAATATATTACGACCGCCTGTCCGCCATATTTAATACTATCAGTGGCCATATTTGTTGAAGAAATATGGCCGCCGCACACACAGTATAAAAGTCATGTAAGTCACGCCCATCAATCAGTTGATATTCAGACCTCGAACCGCCAACATCGTTTATCACCAACCAACCAACATTGAATCTAGCCAACCTAGACTTTGATATCTATACAAACAATAAAGGTAAAACCAAAATTTCACGATAGTTAAGAAATGAGGATTATTCTTGATATACATTATGATAGATGATTGCTAGATTGGGCATGTTTTTATAAATCATATTCTTGCTCTTGAAATTTACCAATTGCCTTTCGTATTGCGACAATACACTGTACAAAAGGCCTTGCCACACATTTTTAAAGATACACGTTTCTTTCGTATATTTGGCAAAATCCTAAAACTTCTCTCTGTCCAAAATATAATCCAATTTCATACAGACCATAACAATATTTCTAACACCTGATGCATTTTTCTTGAGTAATAAGAAGAGTGTAAATCAGTTCAAAATTTCTACTAGAATAACTTTATGAAAAATAGAAGTTACTTCCCATAATACAGACTACAAAGAGAGTAAGTAATTGTTCAACATAACTAGTGATTTGCATACAATAATTTCCCATCTGTAGGCCTAATCATGGCGATAATTCTAAAATATTGGGAACATTTTTCATCCTATGTATAATGAGAGTTGATATCTTGTAAGGAAAATGCGAACGTGGACACATTTCATAACATTTTTCATAAGTTGTTATTCGATGTCATGGGTCGCGGTAGCTCAGTGATGAGACGATCTTAGCGCTAGGATGTCCCATGTTCTTATCTTCTAACATTGATTCTATGACATACAAGCGCTAAGATCGTTTCGAGAATATGTGGCCAGGATTCAATCCAGGATAAGTTCGGAGGTATTAACCTTCGGATTTTTTCAAATCATGTTTCTCCCTGTTAGTGATGCTGGTCGGGCTGACTAACATGGAAAACAAGTTCATTCGTTCGAATGGGTCAATAAATCGAGTCGTCGTATACACCATGCACGTTCAAAATCCATAGATAGCACCCTTGAAATCTGAATAAAAGAAAACGAAACGTCTCTATCCAAATTATAACATATTTCTAATCAACAGTTTACAAGGCGACACAATAATGAGAGATTTTGATCCAAAGCAAGTTGACAGCTGACAGTTTCGATGGTCATTATATCGATTGTTTATCAGATACAGCTATGTATTATTTAGGTGGGTGACACACGAAAGACACCACGAAAGCTAGCGTGTAAGAATCTTCAACTCGTTTCGTTTATCTGTATATCTATTGGTTCTTGTTCAGGATGGTAACCAATCAACGGCGAGTTTGGAGGTTTTAATAGTGGAATACAGAAACTCACCAGCGAAGCTGCTATCACAACGCTACCTGAAACAAACAAAAGGGAAATTAGGCTTAAAATTGTTAATTTTGCTTTTAGACAGACTATCTACATATGTTAATGAACCTTTGAGTACCTTTACATTATTATTACACACCATCAATGCATTCAAAGATATATTCAAATGATTTTAAAAAGTTGTATATCTATAGTACAAATTCTAACGATAACTTGCCAGGCAAGGTTATATACGCCCACTAGTAGCTTTGGTTTTAGATAAAAAATATTTGGTAGTACAATAACAATCACCAGTATGAAATATTTAACCTTTAGTCATACACTCCTTTCCAACTTTTTGGAATAATATTATCAAGTTTTTTTCAAAAAAAGAAATCTGGCCAGAATGGTAACTTCTAGAATTTTTTCATACCAAAAATTGAACAAAGGCAATGACTCATATTAAATATATTTCGATTTTTCATCCTTGGATGATAATAAATCATTTCACCATGTTTCGTCAAAACCCATTAAGAATTGTGCCATGAAGAGTTAAAAATCGAACGCGTTTTCAAGAAAAAGGCAAAAAATTCCTATAAGATATTTTTCTGATTTTCAATAGGGATCATCCTTGGGTGATAATAAGCACTTACACAAAATACACCAAAATTATGCCTACTAGAGTGTTTACGAGCAATTGTGGACAGACATGGATGACGCAAATTTTATGTGTGTGTATAAAATTTACTAACCTGACATATACATAGTATATTGATATGTACCAGTTATATCTACTATACTACCTGTAAATATATAATTAGCTTTAATCTGGGTTTGCGATATGACTTGAGTAGTATATGTCTTTTCGGATATGACGCATTTCACTTCTGCGCATGCGCAGCTTTTTCAATGCGTCATATCCGAAAAGACACAACTGTTAAAATGTATTATAACAGACTCCCCAAACTGTATTATAACAGATTCCTCCAAACTGTATTATAAATTACCCCAAAACCACAGACAAGAATCACTAATAATAATACAGTATAAAATAACCGCATTAAAAATGTCTTTGATTTTAAAACACGAACAAAAAAAATTCGAAGGAGACGGTTTCTTCTCTGCGCTAACATCTCTCATCCCCAAAGTGGCCAATTTTGTCTCAAACAACAAATTTCCTCCTTGTATTAAATCTTTCGTATTAAAAATATATGTTGAACAAATATGTCTTTAATTAATGTCCATCCTCCTAAAACGTATTTCGGTGCGGGAGACATTCA
>NW_008708986.1:1093819-1161027 GCF_000327385.1 Lottia gigantea
TTACAGAGGGCTCTTATCATAAAACTCTTGAAGGCAAAATTGAAATTGGGTATGGGCATAGCAGACGAGATTCACAAAGAATTTCGAAAAAACAAACATTACCTCAAAGTCAAAGTTTTTGATAAAGATGAAATTTGGTCAGCCGATTTAATCAACATGCCAGTCGAGAGAGGGTACAAGTATTGTTTGACGGTGATCGACATATACACGAGATACGCTTGGGTGTTTCCCTTGAAAAACAAATCGGGTCTGACTGTCAAACAAGCATTCGAAACCATAATGAAACAATCCGACAGACGACCCCTAAAGTTGTGGGTTGATAAAGGAAGCGAATTCTACAACAGAAATGTGAAATCTCTGGGGTTTGAAATTTACAGCACGCATAAAGAAGGTAAAGCCGTAGTGATAGAAAGATTCAACAGGACTCTTAAAAGCAAATTATTCAAGAAATTCACGGAATTGAAATCTCAAAAATGGCTTAAAATATTACCAGTTGTTGTCGACGAATACAATAACAAAATACATTCGTCTATAGGTGTGACGCCATCCCAATCCTCTAATAACCCGAATATCATAAAGTCCGTCAACACTCGAAACAACTTTGAAAACGAGATTAGCAATTTGAATATTAAACCCAAATTCAAAGTTGGAGATCGAGTTCGTATTTTTAAATATAAATCATTGTTTCAGAAAGGTTACGTCGATTATTGGACTAACGAGATATTCATCGTTGATAAAGTAAACAACACATCACCTCCCACGTATGAATTGATCGATCAAGACAAAGAACAAATCATAGGAAGGTTTTATCAAAATGAACTTCAAAAAACTGACTTTTAAAAATGAATCTCGAAAATGAAGATTTAGATGAAAGGTTAAGAAATTTAGATGTCGACAAGCATTTACGCTCTCTTAAATTAAGATTTTTTAAATTTAAATGTAAATTTATCTTCAAAATATTATTGAATGTGTTTTATCAGAATGTTATACAAGTTTTTTCAAACACAAACTACGTATATATTTCGTCAATTGGGTCTTCAGCAATACTTTCCGCCTACTTCGAAAAAACACCTAAAAAAAATCAACTTCAAAAATGAATGCATTTCTCGATAAATACGGAAAAGACACGACCACAAATTTTCAACTTGTGAAATGGGCCAAGGATTTGAACGTCTCGCCGTTTTATTATTGCATGCGAGATGAAATTGAAATACAAGAAAGGTAAATTTTACGCCATCACAAACATTCACACGTCGGATTAAAAAGGAGTTCATCACTCTGCTTTACACAAAGATTCTTCGAATAACTTTTATTTCTTTGATTCTTTCGGTCTAGAACCGACAGAAGAGATAACGAAATTGACTAGCAAACCAATCAAATGTTTTACGTTTCAAATTCAAATGCCAGGACAAAAGCTGTGTGGACAACTGTCGCTTTGGGTTTTATATCGGTTGAGTTTGGGAGAAAAGTTTGAAGAAATTATAATAAATTTAACTCAATAAAAATGGCAAACAAGTTTGGATTAGGGTCTTTACCTCTAGAATCTAAAAATCCCATGAGTTCTAAGGCGCTTATAAACAAAGCGAAACCTTTTTTTCGTGGATCAAATCGGAGACACCTTACAAGGGGATATCGATATGAATAATTTCAAAATAACTAATTTAAAGTTTCCAGGAAACGATAACGATGCCGTGAACAAGAAATATTTACTGGATCAAATAAACGCAATTCAAATAGATAAGGACCATGTTGAAAATAGAATAAATGACGTGAAAAGATACATCAGACGAAATATTAAAAATCTTGTGGACGAACCCAAACTACAACAAGAGTTAACGAGTTTGAAACGTCTTATTCAAGTGGATAAAACAAGTCAGTTGCAAAATTTAATATCTAAATTAGACGATAAGATTACGAAGGTAAAAATAGATGTCCAACTTTTAATAGATAACCCAAATGTAAACGAGGATAGATTGAAACGAAAACTAACCGCTTTGGAAAGAAAACTTGACGGATTGCTAGCAGAACTAGACAAGACCGAGGACAAAACCGAGTTACAAAATTCGATATCCAATTTGAACGAAAAGATCGCGAAGCAAAAATCAGATGTTCAAGATATAATTAACACACTTCCCATTGACAAAGATACGTTGAAACAACAATTGACTGCTTTGGATACTAAAATCACGGACGAATTAGAAAAAGAAGTGGGTGTGATTAAAAACTTTCTTCAAAATAAATTTCGAGATGATATGAAAAATTATATTAAAGAACAGGTCAATCTTTTGGTATCTAGAATTCATGACGATTTTTTGAGACAAGAGAGAAAGTTGACCAAATTAGAAGCTATTGTCATGGACAAATCGTATTATTTCAATCTTCCATTCGAAAGTAACACTGTCTTCGATAGAAAAGACCAAATTTATAAATCAAACAAATACGGATTCAAAGTAGAAATAAAAGTGGGTTCTCTCGTATACGGAGAACCTAAAAACGTATTCGATATCGGCGAAACGGAAGAGTTTTCTTTTCGAGGTAATTGTCTGATTCAAATAGAGTTTCCCATGAAGGTTAAAGTCAATAAAGTAGTCTTCAAACAAACCGGTAGGACCATCGCCCATATTTCATTATTCAATGAAGGTAATTTGGAAGAGAATATACGTTTGTTTGATAAAAGAAATCATGAAATTGAAACGAAAAATGGTAAATATGTAGACACCTTTAAATTGGAAGTAGAAAATTTTAAGGGTATCATTGGAATCAAAGATTTGGATATGATATTGGAGACGGAAAATCCACCATTAGCCAACATTGTCAAAATTCCACCATCACTTATAATACCCGCTGCATTAACAGCCGTTCAAACGACTTCTTGCGGTCTCATCACTTTAGGTTTCACGAGCAAAAAGAAAGCTCATTATAAAAAGAAAACGGATATCTTGAATATGTATCCTAATCAATTGTACATCTTTTTCGAAAGATCGAGAGAAGACAAGAACATAACAGTTGAAGAATTACAAGAATTCAATGAAATTTTGGACAAATTCCATACAGAAATATCAGCGTCAAAATAAAGAAATAATCAAAAATATATACTTAAAAAAATATGAATAAAATCGAACTTGCAGACGATGAAACATTGATAGAAAACGCCCTATTTTCCGATGTTATCAAGTCTATCTCTGATAAATTTAAAACATTCAAAGGACAAATTAAAATAGATGGAGAGATAGTCGAGGAAGGGAATCACAGACAATACATGTCACTCCTCGGTTTCAATGCCAAAACCTTTCACAATATCTTTTCAAATATTGACAAAAAATCCGATGCTTCCGATTGGTATTTTACAGGAAAAATAATTTTAATGAAAGACAATTTCCAAGAAATAAAAAGATCGAGAGTTGGTAGAGGAGGAACTGATCTACTTAAAAAGATAAATGAATACGAAGGCGAAAATTGTTACATACCTACAGATGGTCACTGTTTCATCAAATGCGTCAATCGTGTTTTGAACAAAGATTTAACGTGTAAATTTCAAGAATACATCAACGGGTTTTCAAAAGCAAATAGAAATGATAGAGTGATGACTTGTGCTAAAATGAAGGAATTCAACAAGAAATTCGACACTTCGTTTCAAATTTATAATCCCAAAAACAGACATTTTCACCCCAGAGACGTTCACGATGAATTAGATTGGGTTTTTTACTTACACAACTCGCATTTCTGTCTGATTAGAAGAAGTAAAAAAAAGTTTGGGAATTCAAGAAATAGAAGACAATTACGAACAGGTGTGGAAAACGTGTAGAGACGATAACGCAGTAACACAGGTTTCACGTCTCAAACTAAACGTGCTTTCGAGTATGAGTGATGATGCGTTATTCGCTTGGGATTGCGAAACGTATTCAGAAAAAGACACGCGAAGAGCAATTCCTTATGCCTGCACTTTAATTAATTTAGAAAAACTAAGGAAAATGTTAAACAGAATAAATAATCTCTTTTCAGATTTAAAGTCGTCAGATCCCATTCCAGAAGAATTTTACAACAAACTCATGACTAATATAGTAGAAATATTTGTAGGTACAGATTGCATCGATCAAATGTTGAAATATTTAGGTCAATATGATAGAAAGAGATTAATATTAATTTCTCATAACGGCAGTGGATTCGACAACTGGATCGTGCTTAAAAATGCAAAAAAACTAACGCATTGCCCTTTAAAAACACCCAGAGGATTTCTATCTTTTCCTTTATCTAATCCATACAGAGATGAAGATTTACAGAAAAAATGGAAAAGACAGAAAGAAATAAAGGGTAATTATTTACAACATATTAATTTCACGTGTTCCTATCAACACGAATCCTCTAGTTTGGCTGCATAGGGAAATTCTTCTAATCTTCCCGCGAATTTGAGAAAGATTGCCGACGTAGATATCGCTAAATACACACAAGACAACTGGGAGGAATTGAGACACGAATGGGAACCTTACGCCAAGAGAGACACTCTCTGTTTGGGAGCTTGTTTGATAAAATACAACCAAGTCACGAAAGAAGTTGTAAACCAGAATATGTCCAATAATCTAACGGCTCCATCTTTATCTTTAAAGGGTGGTATTATTTATATCATTACGATAAAGAAATGATGGAAGAAGAATGGTATAAAACTACTAGAATGGTTGCGAAACATACCGAAAAAGAAAAAAAAAAAAGTTTATTCGCACACTAATCCTTTTATAAGAAATTTTATCAGACGATCTATTAAAGGAGGAAGAGTTTCGGCAAATAGAAAATCATTTGAAACGAACAAAATGGATGAAATTTGTAACGTATTAAAGGAATATACAGAACTTGAAAGTAATAACATAATTGATTTATTCAAAGAATACAGCGCAAGCACAAAAGACAAAACGGAGGTTCATTCGAGACTTAAAAAAATAGAATGTACTAAACTAATGGCATTTGATGCTACCGGTTTATACACTTCCGCCATGTCGGATTTAGACAATGAATATCCGAGAGCGGAAAGTGGAAGACCGTTTCTACCAGAAGAAGAAAAAGAATTTGTAAAACTCTTCAATAAACAAAAATTCAGACCTAGAACAGCTATTTTAACAGTGTGGTTTGACTATCCCAAAAACATGTTCTTCCAACCGATACCAGCTAAAGATAAAATCACTTTCACGAATAAAGAAGGTAAAAAGGAAACGGGTAATAAAATCAGGTTCAGAAATGGTTTCTGTCACGACGTTTTAACATCGGTCGATATTCAAGAAATAGTGAAAGCCGGTGGACGAATTATTAGAATATTAGATGGTATAGTTTACGAAGAAAATTTTAAAACTCCACCCTATAGAGATTATATTTTAATTTTGAGAGATTTAAGAAATAAATATAAACGAGAAGGTAATATCGTGGGTAGTAACTGCATGAAATTATTAGGTAATTCCTTGTATGGTAAATCAATTCAGAAAGACATATTCACAACTAGACATTTATGGAATGAAGCAACTTTACAGGCCAACTTTGATTCACGCGTTAAAACCTATGAGAAAATTAATGATACTCAATATATTGTTGAAACGGAAATTGAAGAAAAAGAGACCGAAGATAGTAAATCTACACGACTAACACCTAGTCATTTGGGATCATTCGTTTTATCTCACAGTAAAAAAATAATGAACAATTTCATTCACGTCATAAATGGATTTTATAAACCCGAAATTTACTATACCGACACCGATAGTTTGTGCATTTCATCCAAAAATTGGAAAAAACTAAACAGAGCTGGTTTGGTCTCCGAAAAAGACTATTGCAAAGGTAAAAACGATTACGGTGCCGGTGGAATTATATTTGGTTTACATTTAGCACCAAAAGTCAAATACAACATCGTTTTGACTTCTGATGGTGTTTTAAAAGAAAAGAAAACGTTTAAAGGTTATTCTAATGATAAGATAAGTGTAGAAGATTACGTTCAGTTAGCAAGCGGACATGATCAGTCGAACGAATTTAATAAACCATGGGAAAAAAGTTTCACCAATGGAGTAGTTATTCCAAATGATAAACAAACTAAAGTTTTTAGAAGTTATTTGAATAATGTTAAAAGAAAACCACCAAACAGTGAAGGAATTATGTATCCTTACAACGACAAAGATGAGTATAGTTTTGACGAAAACTATGAATTTGATGATTTCGATTATCTTTCTAATCAAGAAGAGAATGAAGTTGAATGACAATTTCTTCGTTGCCAAAGTCTATGAACCTGTTTTTACCGTCTTTGATTTCCAGATTTATATCTTTGATCATGAAAGAATTGACTGGTAAATAGGTTGTTTGAAACGGTTTCTCTATAATTCTGTATCCTATCGGCACCGTAAAAGTCGGTATGCTGTATATGATTTAACGTTTGTGCTTGTTGAAAAATCCACCGTTGATCAAATTACAGTGAATGTTGATCACGTCGATATCGTTCTCGATGTTAGCCTTGTGCGGCGCCAATGTCGATTGCACGTATATTCGTTCATCGAACCCTAGTAACGCATTCAACGAATTTTCTACGTTGAAATCGACTTGACTGTTATTTCTCAAGATCAGTTTTATTTTGTTCAGATTCAGATTACCTTCGAATTCGATATTGTTTTTTGCAGTTCACGCTTCCTGCGTATTCGGATAGGTATTCGTTGATGCTACGAATTCGTAGCTCCCCGGTAGTAAGCTTATGGTTTCGAACGTAACTCCGTTATCCGTCGATATTTTTAGTTGATTGTTTTTTTCGTTGATGTTTCTATTGGAATTGTAAACGGAGAAATACTTTCATCCCAGTTCGTACTGTTTATTGCGATCGAGTTCATACTCGTAGTCTAGAGACAATTTGATGTCTGGTTTATTCGAGGTGATAACGAACAATTGTTCTTTATTGGACATTTTTAATGACGTTTATATAGTCTTTTTTAGTGATGATTTCTTTCTCCAAAAGTCGTTTTAATATGGCATTGACTTCGTTGTATTGTCTGTCCGATCGATGACCTTCTTTCATGGCCGCTAATATTATTTCTAATCTATTAAGCAATTCTTTATTGTTGTCGGATAAAAACGTTATACATGTCCAGATGCCACCATATCATCGAATTCGTCTATTTCTTGTATGATTGGTGGATACTCTTCTGTATAAACATCTACCTCCTCTTCCTCAATTGTTATATATAAATCAACTTCTTTCAATCTTCTTGTTTCGGGTCCTGACTTTCTGATCGCATGTAGAAATTTTGAGTATGCAACTAAATCCTTGTAATCGGCAATTTCAACATCTTCGCCATTCATTAAATCTATTAACCCTCTCGTTAATGTAAATATAAAGTCTTTTGTGTCGATTTTGAATTGTGGTGAATTTCCACTAAATCTTATTCTAAAACCATTAAACAACAAACCCTCATCATCAATGATTGGTGAAATGCTGTTTGGTAAATCTGGGTCAGGGTTTGAAAAAAGACGTTTTATATCAACTAATGTCCTAATTATAATACCATTATATTCAATCGGTTTGGGTTCTATATGAGGTGTGGTTTCTAAAGCTAATTTCTTTTTAATATCCTCTTGAGATTTTAATATGGGTTGAAATAGAGTCTGTAGATTTTCCGTTAATCCGAGTTGTTGTAATCTGTTATTTTCAACTCGGGTCTTTATTTTATTCTTAGCTTTGATATATTCTCTATTTCTTTTTAAAAAATTATTCCAATCCGTCATTTTTAAAAAAATAAAATTAACATATATCGATCATAACTCTTTCTCCCGCAGGTTTTCTAGTATTTACAAATACATATCCATGATCAACTGGGTTTCTCCATTGAGTTTTACAAACCTTTTTAAATGTATCTCTGTCCATTCCGTGATTTATAGACTGAATGATTTGAGATAAATCTTTATCGTTTAATTCAAATAATAAAAAACAATTTGCATTTTTTCTAATGAACATAGAATCCATCCCGTAAAAAGATTGGGATTGGTATATGCAGTGACAGTTGTGATGTCTTCCTTTGGTAAAGAATTCTTGTTGAACAGTTTGATTTCTTTGCGCTACGCAGTCTTCAAACAATATTAAGCTCTTTCGATTGCTATCAATATTAGACAAGTCTAGATCAATAACATTTTTCGTAAGAAAAACTTTTATATCCGTTGGATTGAAAGTTGGATTCTTTGATTTAATGAAGTTTTCTATGATATCTTTTATTTCCACCTCTTCTTCGTTTTCTTCGTAATATTGAAATATGTCTTGAACGTCTTTCTTTGGTAAATATTCCAAAGCTTTGAGGAATTGATAATACGATTGCTCTGGTGTTGTTGAGTAGATATACAGAGAATCGAAATCTAAAAGGTTTGGTGTTGTCAACATGTTAAAAGTGAGATGAGTTTTCCCAGAACCTGAACTACCGCATATACACATGAGCATTGGGTTATTAGGAAATATTTCTGAATGATTAAATTTTTTGCCCATTTTTATTTATTACATTTTCGTACCAAAAATCACCCCATTGCCTTTATACTTTGAAAGGAAGATTCCCTCGCCCGAACGTATGTTTTTAAAAAATATGGCGTCGCCCTTGTGTTTGACCTTCATTTCTCCGGTGTCGATTTTATCTATTAATTTGCTTAATCCCTCTTTAACGGTTTTCTTGGTTTCTTCGCCAAATCCTTGTCCGAATTCTTTAACCGTCCCTAATATATCTCCTACTCCCGAACCTCCTCGTGCTTCTCTTTCCATTGCCAAATTGTGTCTACGTGCTTCGGCGTTTGCAGCGGCTTCAGCTTTCTTATCGTTGACAGCTTTGGCTATCCCAGCAGCTCCACCAGCAGTTGCACCGGCTGCAGCTAAACCAGCAAAGATTAAAGGTAAGAAAGGTAAAAATCCACCTTTTTTAGTTAAATTCTCATCAATTCTTTCCAAGTCTATATCGTCTCTGACTTTGCAATGTTTGTATTTATCGATAATCTTTTGGGTTATATGCACTTTTTTACCGTTGTAAGTTATTAGAGTGGACGAATTCGTTTCCATAGCTTCTATTATTTTCATAACTAAAGTTTCTGGTTTCATTTTTAAAGGGTGTTTTTTTATTCAATTCTTATCATTCTTCTATCTGATATTTTAATCAAATGTTTTGCTTCTTCCAGCAATAAACAGTAGCCGGTCACATCTCCTTGTGTTTTATCGATGTGAATATTTATGTTTACCCCTGTTTTGAAAAGATCTTCTTGATGAGCTGACAGATCGAAACAAAATATTGGATGATTGAGTGAAAAATCTGTGTATTCAAACTGAGGCGTATTTCCAAACAATTCGCACATGTTTTTATAGTTTCTGTACAATTCGTTGTAATCTTTTTTGGAAGGATCAATTGTCAAAGGTTGATTGGGATAATTATCGTTGTTCAATCTGACTTGAACTTTGCGAATGATGGGATCTTGAGTATGGTTCAATGCCACTCTGAAAATGTTGTTGTTGTTTGTCTGAGAGTCTGGCAAGTTTTTGAAACCGACCATTAGATATCTCGCTGGTTTGACAGTGTTGGTGATTGGCCACGTGGTGGATTCTCCCGTTAAAGTCATGCTACCTACCGTGTTACGACGAAGAAAAGCAATTTCGATGTCTTTGGTTAAAGAGTTGAATATTCTCGTTTCCACTTCTACGGAAGGAGTGATTACCGGTATGTAAAGTTGGATATTCGTTATTTCCAATTTTGCGTCAGAGTTGTTTTCACCAAAGAATATCTTGTTGTCGTTGATTTCTCTTTGCAAATGAATTTTATACGGTAAACCTATGGAAACCTTTCTGTGTTCCAAGAGACCAAATAAAGGATACAACTTCCAATTTACGTAATTACCCCATCTGTTGTTCTCGACGACATTGTTGTATTGAAGCGCTCGTTTTTCAAATCCGTGAATTACTCCGCGAGTCACTCTTTCCAGTGTGTTTCTAGCAACTACCCTTATCCTAGGAAGGTCTGCGTCATTTGCTACAGTTCTGACCGGTTCTTTTAAAACTTCTCCGTCACCGACATCGGGAATCCATCCCGAAACTGAATCGTAGTTTTTTGGGATACAGAACCGTTTTCAACATTGTGTCAAACTCGCCGGGGTGTTTTATGGTCTCTATCGGATTTGAACCAGCTTCCAAAACCATTTCGCTGAATAAAGACGGAAAGAAGTTGTTTTCTAAAGTCGTGTTGGTTTGTGGAATTCGATTCTGAGCGGCGTCTTTGATTTTGAAATCGCATCGGAAATGGGCATCGGAAAGCAGCAACCAATTGGACAACGAATTAATTTCAAAGGTAACTCTTCCTCCGTCGTTTATTTGGGTCTTTGTCCCTACCGATGGTGAGATGATTACGTAATCCTCTTTCTTCTTGTTGAACGAATATTGAATCGGATCATACAATTGAAAGATTGGATCCAATCTGTAATTTTTGCTTGCCATTTTTATCCAATGATTTTAAACCCTTTTCCTTGTTTTTCTAGGGCTTGTCGTTCTAGTCTCTTGTTTCTTAGTTCTCTTATTAGCTGCAGTTCTTTAAGTTCGTCAGATTTTTTCACTGCATCGCTTATATTTACTCCTGCTTTTGCCACAGATCCAAGAGCTTGCGCCCCTGAGGAAATGAGGGATTTGTTGTTTGAGACAAAATTGGGGATGAGAGATGTTAGCGCAGAGAAGAAACCGTCTCCTTCGAATTTTTTTTGTTCGTCTTTTAAAATCAAAGACATTTTTAATGCGGTTATTTTTTACTGTATTATTATAGTGATTCATATCCGAAAAGACATATACTACTGACTTGACAATGTAGTTCAAATATATTTATTCAAATCTCTTTTTTTATTTCAAAAACCAGTTGGGCAAGAAATAGGAATCCCACCTTTAAAGTGCTGACTTAATTTATAATACATAGATTACGTACCTACAATTGGAGGCATAACTAAATACCCAAGTCCAGCACAGACCATCTCCACACCAAACGCTGAAGCCAGCTGATCCAAACCTACACAGTCGATGGTCACCCCAGCATTTAAAGAGTCTAAGCCAGCGATATAGAGTGATATTATCATAATTACGGTAGCTCCTATAGTCTGACTATATCCATAAAGAGGTATTAAACAAATCAACACACCACCAAACATCCGCAAACCACAATAAATAGATAAATAGTCAATATTTTTGACATTTGCAAACGCACCAACAAGTAATCGTGAGATAGTGACACCGGGTCCACTAAAAGCTAAGAAGAAGGATACTTCCTTTTCAGTGGCTCCTTGAGTTTGGCACCATAATGGATAATGAATAGCGATCGCACCATACATAGCATTCGTTAGCAATAGATTTACACATACTGCCAAGAATGGTTTATTCCAAAGGAAACTAAATTTGTTAGAACCATCAAAATATGAAGTTGCTTTTTCTTCACTTTCGTGTGTTCTTTTGTAGTCAGAGAGAAAAAGTTGACTATTAAACAAAATAGAACCATTTGAATTTTTCCATTTGGATTTTCTGGACACAAACGAGCTATTAGAATCTGTAGAACTAATGTCATTCTGTGGTTTCAATAAGGGGTTGGGTTGTTTGAAGTGTTCTGAGGTATTGACTGGAGTCAAGTCAACATTTCCCTTTACAGACGGATGTAAAACTGCCTCGTTCTCAGTGATGTAGCTATTTTTCTGACTTTCGGTTTTGCAACAAGGGAGTTTACTCGTTATACACATGTTGTTCTGAAACTCATGTAAGGGAAACATCAAGGCTCCACAAATACACAATTGAGCTGAGATGCCAGCAAATATAACCAATGTTTCTCTCCAACTATAAACGTCTAGTAAATACCTTCAAAATAAGAGATAATCCACCCATTAATCAGTGGCGGCGCCAGGAAATTGTACCAATACTTAAGTTCGTTGAAATTTCAAAAAAAAATTTTTTATGTGTTTTGCAAATTTTTTCAAGAACATGTTTTTCATTTCTTTTTCTGGTGGGAGAGCCAATTGAACAGCCCCCTCCCCCCATGCAATTACTTGCTCATATTTAGAATCTCCCATCGAACCGGTCTGACACCCTATTTGTACCTCTTGTTTCAGAAGGCTAGCGTTTCAACAGTAAGATTAAGAATGTTTACTCGGCATGGTTTTCGCCTGTGTTAACGGATATTATGCCCAAACACACAATATATATTATATATCATGTGATATAAAGCTAGTTACCTGTTCAAAAGAGGCATAATGAAGATACCAATTCCACCAGATGCCATTACTACTCCAGTCATTATATTTCGCTTCTTGTGGAAATAGTAATTCGTTATGACTATCGATGGTGTATAGGTCATGCCTAGTCCAATACCTAAAATAATAATTCGTTATAACAATACATTGTGTATAGGTCATGCGTAGTCCAATACATATAATACTAATTTGTTATAATGGCATGTATGCAAGCACAATATTTGCACAAAATTAAAAAACAATTTCGACTTCAATAGAATTTTGTTGGATCATCTTAGGATATGAGATCTTGGATGTGTTTGAAATTTTACGATTTGTCTACAGTTTTGGATTTTTCTTTTTTGACGACAGTTCATACAGAAGACTGCAATAGGTAGCCTCCGGTTTGGGTCGAATGTGTGTTTGGACAGTATTCCAAGAGAAGTCCAAAGCTAAATTACAACATACGTTACCTGCAATAACACCATAAGTTGTCATTAAAACTCCAATACTATTTGCAAAACTACTCAATACAAGGCCAAATGATAGCAGTGCAGATCCTATCATAACGGAAGATCTACATGACAAATAATTGGCTACTAAGCTAGATAAAGGACCTGAAAAAGAATCCTATAATATGTGGTATTAACATAATGTTACGTTCATTTAGATCAGTTAACCTACCGACCTATCAGTAAATCAGTAAGCCTATCGGCATATATATAGATTAGTAAGCCTACCGACGTCCATAAAAATCAGTAAACCTACCAACATCCATGTAGATCATTAAACCTACCATCATCCATGTAGGCCTGTAAACCTAAAATCATCCATGTAAATAAGAAAACCTAACGATATCCATAGATCAATTTACCTACCGACATCCATATAGATCAACAAGCCTACTGACATCCATGTAAATTGTCCCGAAAACTGTAGGTCAAAAATCTTGTTATCTCGTCGCAAGTCTTTTAAGTTGTGAAAATTAGGCATAATCAAGGTATAGTTGTCAAATCAGTAATAGTGTTCAGCTCACCATCGAAATTTGAGCATTATCCCTGTTTAAAAGTTAAAAGGACGATTCGTCTCTTCTTGTCATAATAATATAGAAAACACATATATAGAAATCGAAAGTGCAATATTTTCCAATTTTTGAGGAATTGTGCGATTTTGTACATTTCTAAAACTTCTGAATACTAATTACATTATATTCAAGACCCAAATCAACCACCGATTATGGCGAATCTGTCCCTTTAAAGTAAAATGAAATGTATGACACAATTATACTAAGAGTATATCTATTACAAAGGTGTTAAACTATTCTTAGGATTATGTCATGCATATATTATAAGGTCAAAAGGGGTTAATTGGAAAATGGGGTACTTGACACAATATCGGATGGTCTGATTAATTTTCAGTTCAGTATGACGATGGGTGTAAAAATAGCTTGCCAGGCAAGGTAATCACCAGTCACCAGTGTGAAATATTCAACCTTCAGTCATACACTTCTTTTGAACTCTTTAGGGCGATACTGTGAAAACTCTAGAAGACAAATATTCAATCTTCAGCGCGGTGCTGAATAATAAAACCAAGTTTTGTCAAAATCCGGCAAGAATAGAGTTTTTACGGGCTATAAATTGAACGAGTTTTCAAGAACAAGGACAATAACTCATACTAAATATTTTTCGATTTTTCTGATTTTCAATAGGCTGTATCCTTGAGTGATAACAAACACTCAAGCCAAGTTTTGTTAAAATCCGTCAAAAATTGTGCCTTCTACAGTGTTTACAAGCTAAATATTTAACGCGTTTTCAAGAATAAGGACAATAACTCATACTCAATATTTTTCGATTCTTATGATTTTCAACAGAGTTCATCCTTGGGTGATTGCGAATACTCACACCAGGTTTCGCCAAAATCCGTCAAGAATTGTGCCTTCTACAGTGTTTACAAGCTAAATATTTAACGCGTTTTCAAGAATAAGGACAATAACTCATACTCAATATTTTTCGATTCTTATGATTTTCAACATTCTTGGGTGATTACGAATACTCACACCAGGTTTCGCCAAAATCCGTCAAGAATTATCCCTTCTAGAGTGTGTACAAGCTAAAATTTGAACGCGTGATCAAGAACAAGGGCAATAACTCATACTAAATATTTTTCGATTTTTATACGCCCACATGAGATCTTGGTCAGGTTTAAATTTGATGATTTTTCGATGAACGGTTTTTGAGTTATTACCCTTGACTTAGGAAACATGCGTCAAAATTTGTTTGTGAATACAATAGAGACTGCAGTTTTCAACTGATTTTAATGAAATTTGGTCAGATCATTTATATTGATGAGATCTTGGACAAGTTCGAATTTGATGATTTTTTCGAATTTCGATGAAAGGCTTGACTTACAAAAAAAACGCGTCAAAATTTGTTTGTAAACACATTAGAGACACATTTCAATTGATTTTAATGAAACATGGTTTGATCATGTATATTGATGTGATAATTTGATGTATTTGGGTTATTGATATTGATTTTTAAAAATTTGGTGGAATTTCTCAGCATAAATAACTGGCAGTAAATATATATATCATTGAATTCAAACTAATAAAATTTCTTTAATATGAGAAAATTCATACTTTATAATCACTAATGACTGTTTTATCATTTCAGACAGCTGCCAGTGGTCATATGTTACCTTGCCTAGCAAGCTATCTTTCTGATTTTCAATAGGATTTATCCATGGGTGATTACAAACACTTACACCAAGTTTCGTCAAAATCCATCAAGAATTGTGCCTTCTAGAGTGTTTACAAGCTAAAATTGAACGCGTTTTCAAGAACAAGGGCTAAAACTCATACTAATTATCTTTCGATCTTTTTGATTTTAAATAGGGTTCATCCTTGGGTGATAACAAACAATAACACCAAGTTTCATCAAAATCCGTCATGAATAGCACCTTCTAGAGTGTTTACGAGCGTTTCAAGATCAAGGGCAATAACTCGTACTAAATATTTATGCAGGTATTCATATCAATTTGAAACGCAAGGAGGTGACCAAACACATTTGTACATACCTGTGAGTTGTAAGAGAGATGAGAATAAAGCAGTAACCCAAGCTGTATAAGCAACACTTTCTTTAAATTGTTCTAAAAACACAGCTTGAAACATTCCACCGATAAAAGCTAAACCTGATCCTAAGAGAATATTCATACAGGCTGCTAATAAAACAATCCAAGCCCATCCTTCGTCTCTATCATTAACATCTTCCATTCTCCTTAATAATTTATATCACCTATTCTGCCTTGTTATACGTCTGCCTGGATATAATAGACCTATAAAATACAATCTGTTCAACTACCATTTTTGCATACTCATACGTCCGCGCCCTGATAAAGATCTACTCATTAGAATGATAACAAAATGCATCTTTACTTTCACGTGATACAAATTCCGTTTCAATGGGTTACCATTCTAGTAAGGTAAATAAAATTAAAGTAACTGTCCATATTACATACAGATTAGGCAAATAATTTGAATTCACTTAGGTTTTGAAATCACACTGTACAATGAACAGGAACAATTTCTTAGACATAAAATTGGTAGATTATACTTCCATAACACAGTCTTTTATTCTTATTCATGTGATCCTGAAACATCAGTTAACAACTTGACACATGTTGGCATATCCCACGAGAAGGTTGAGCACATAAGCATCAACGACTTGAGAATGACACAAGTTTCTTCAAGATACAAGTACATGTCAAAGGTCTTGACAGTTTATCAGAAACATGTCAAATTCCTGTCGTCCTGTTGTAGCAATATTATAGTTGTTGTTTAATTGGGTCCATATTGAGTGAGAGATGACACCCTTTCGTATTTAAGAAATATTATAAGAGTCCCAGTGTTAGTTCCTTGGTTTTCATAAAATCATATGTGGTCTAATCAATTTAGTATTTACGGACGACAGAGGATGCGGTAAGACAAAGGGTAAATGTAAAGTGGTAACACATGTTACAAACCTTAACTAGCGACAGGGGCTGGTCTAATATCTTTTATACAGAAATTTGCCTTAATCGGTGGGTGGGCGCATAAATATACCCTAAGAAAAGATATTCGGTATTCATTCTTTGGCTTGAGAGGAATCAGTTAGGCTGTTAGTTAAGAAGATTTCTGGGTTAGACTCTCTTCATCTCAGTATAAGACTCAAGCCTGATTGATGAAAATAAAGTGGAATTTGTGTATATGTGAATCTGCCTCTTAAGTATTTGTGTTGGGGAAAAGAGAACAACCATCGCCTGAAGTCAGTTAGTCGTATAGGCATACTCACGTAGTCTATAATATAGTGGATACCAGTCCTGTTCGTATAAACAACCAGTCAACATCCTACCCTACAAATAAACTACACCGCAAGTCGAGGAACAACTCTATACTGTAACAACTTATGTGGTTTTGAATCAAATTGCAATTTTATGGCCCGATTTGTAACCATGGATGAAACCTTGATTCACCACTTACAACCAAAATGTAAAATATACTAGCCTGTCGCCATTTTCCTAGTGATGATGACGTTATTTGCCTGTGAATGACTTGGCTGCAAAAAATTTCTTCTTGACTGGCGTGTAAATTTGAAGGAGACCCCTGAACATATACATTGTAGAGAAATAAATGAAAATTAATAACTTGAAACGGGTCTTTCACGGTTCGGTCTAGAACTTTTCAACCAGCCTTCGTATAATTATACCCAAAAAACTCACTGATATACTAGTGTCCATTTGTTTTGTAGCGAATATCTGTTAATGTCACCTTGACCCATTGCATGTATTTTTAGATTTTAATAATAATTTCAATATCGCAAGAAACAAGTTTCTTTTGTTACTAAACCCTTTATACAACAGATAGATCCACCACACAGTACAAGATAAAAATAGAAACAAGATACTAGATATATTACATAAAATATACGCTACTGGGTAGGACTCGACACATCACAACGTACTCCAACGCGACAAATCGAAATAGAACAATTTCTATCTCCATAGCGTCAAACAAAATAATATCAATTATATAGTCCTAATTACCTTGTTATCACATGATGTAAAGATGCATAAGCAATGTTGTATTGTGTTCCGATTCACTCAATAGGGTTGAGCCGTGTGGCGCCGTGTCGTGTTGTACTGTGTTTATATGGTGTATAGAGGCTTTAAGCTATGTATGCTGCACGAATTATGAAGTATGAATTGAATTGAATTAAATTTCATGCAGCTGGTTGCCATGACAAGGAGCTGTCTCCGATATGAATATGATACACGTTTTATTATTGTACATAAATGCAAAAAACATAACAGTATATTCTACCATTGGATGTTTGACTGATAAAAATATGCCAGTCGACTATACTCATAGAATAGACTGTGATCTTTAAAATTTACATAATGGATCAGATAACGTATTTACAGGAAAAGTTCACGTTTCAAAACAATATTCGTTATACTACTAAATTTACGGTTGAAGCACGACTTCGAGCACAAACTAGACTACGCAAGTCCGGAAGCACTGGAGGTGTGCGGCTGTGGGCTGTATGAAGACACAATTTCCTGTACACATATTTTTGAAGACCTTTTCGTTTTTTCGTGTTTAAAAGGTGGCTGAAAATAAAGAGTTGCCTCCCATGAAACAACGATCTCTAAATCTACATCTACTAAAAAAGAACACAACCACCAAATAATGGTGACTTTTATCAAACCAAATCAATAAGGCAGTATCAAGTATGAATTGAATTTAACCCTTCATTGGTTGAAATTATGGTGTGTGCGACAGGTAGGTTTTTGTTTTGGTGAAAGCATTACAAGTTAAATTTTTTTCACAGATTTTAATTTTATATTCTATATCACACAAAAGCAAAATTTACGAATTCTGGGCATGTCTACACAATCACCGAGATGTCCATACTTATTGATGCGACTGATTTCACCAGCCATTCCAAATTGACGTGTATTTTCATCATATCGGACAGTAGCTTCGAACACACCAGCTCCTGGCAGTAACACAACAGACAGTTGGAATAATGATATCACACTTGTTCGTTTACCGTACACAACTGTTCTATTTATAACGTCGTTAGAACTGTGATCAAAACGTAACAATTGGTCGTTGTTTTTAACCACATGTACGGACTTAATGTGACCTAGCACTAAAGTAGCGCACCTATCTCGATATCGCGACAACTTTTTATTTATATAAGATACCAGATATTTTACACTTAATCTGGAAAATTTATCAGTTACAGGGAGTTCCATTTGGTTCATACATACACACCAGTGCGGTAAGATACCAGCATGATCACACGTCCTACTTTTTGGGATTTCTTCAAAAAGACTTATTCCCCTTTGTTTGACGTCAACAAAACCCGTAGGTCGTCCTCTAAAATACAAGATGTCTTTCAATGTCTCATAAATATCAAAAGGTGTTGTTAATCGATTCATATTTTTAACCAAATTTGAATGTATTTCGGGATATTTTTTGGAAAACCATTTTGGAAAAATGACATAAACCATCGGTAACCGTTCTTCCAGTTTTCCAATGTAGGTCTCTCGGAATGATCCAAAGCGTAGTCCATGATCACTGAATAGAAATACAACTGAAGAATTAAATATTCCTTGACGTTCAAATTCTTGCAGACGGTTATGGTAAACTTCGTCTGCCAACACAGCGTTCGATAATACGTCATGTGTAAGCCTCGTTATAAAACTAAAAGCGAAATGTGGATGTTTTGGAAAAGCGCGAGCAAGATCTCGAGTATAATCAAGAATTAGGTCGGTTTCCAGTCGATCACCAACACACTGGTGGTCATTATTCCACATAGAAAGATGTTTCTCCATTGCATTTGAAAATGCTCGGTTGTAGAAGTCGGCAGGCGGCTGATAAAAACCACGTTTCAGATAAGTGAAAATTGCCATTTTTGGAGCATCTTCCGCGTAAAGTGTCGGATATCCTGCCGCAGAGAAGTTCTTCCAGATAAAATTATATTTATCAAATGGTTCCATTCTTTTATTTTCGTCCCAAGGCAATTCCTCCACAAACTTTCCCGTTGTCATAGGAACTACATTAACAAACGTGTTATCTGCCACCTTGGTATAGCCTTGGAGTTCCACCGCAGAAAGATTTTTCAATAAAAAGGTCCTTGTCAATGGCATTGAGCGGATATGATTAAGTCTGGAAACTGAGTCCAGCCCTATCATGATGACATTAAGCAGTTCTTTGGGTTGATGGTCAAACAGGTGTTTCTGAAGCCTGCGCCTGAGCCCCTCAACTCTGTCTGGTTTTGGTATTATAAAGGAATGAAAATTGGTATATATTTTACCAGCCGAACGACTGAAGCAATAAACTCGTATGAATTCTTCAGTCATGTTAATGTCTGCATGGAACGGCGGACTTAGTTCGGTGTATATAAAATGTTTATCTGACATCTGTGAGCCTCGTCGTATTCCTTGATAATTACACTCAGAGAAGTCTCCCTTATAGTATCCATTTATCACAGTCCAATTAAGTCTTAACATCGTCTGTTCTTGATATGTTATGGAGGGTTTCCCGGTACATCGGATTCTTTTGGTCATGCGTATGTGTTCTTCAACGGATGTATCAAACGGGTCGATATCCGGTATACGACAAGCGGGTGCATTTACAAGAAAGTTACGTGTGCGAAATTTTTTAGTCTTGTAATATCTGGGTACGACTAATCTTCTACCAAACCAATGAGCTATTAGTGATGACGTCATTATGATGATCAGAAATACAGCAATGACTTTTTTTATCTTCACATCTCTTCGTCTGAAAATATCAAGATAACAAAATGAATTCCTTGTGCAGATTATTAGAACCTTACTGTTAGAAGTTGTAGGAACAGTACAATTTGGAAAAGCGCAGCGTACACCAACGGGTATCTGACAAAAACCATGACATGCACAGTTTAACCTCCATGCCGTCTTGTTTCTGTCAAATGGGAGTTCATTTAGATCAATGGTCGTATGAGGTCACGGATACCATAAAAATACACTCTGGGTTGAGCAAGTTTAAAACTTCGATCTTCAGATGCCGTTATATAAGGGAAACCAATATATAAAAAGTCCAAGTGTCCCACCGACATACACAGGGGAGCCCACAAGATACATATTAAAGACCTCCTCTTTTGATTCTCCGTAAAATGCTTTTATTCATAATCTACTTTATGGAATACGAATAGTGAAGATTTACACTATCTTATCTCAGCAGAAATTTAATTTACACTGGTATATATAGAGTAATCTTTCATTAAATATACATGGGGATATCTTCGATGCCAAAGGGCGAAGAGGAAATAACCATAAATATCAGATAAAATCACATTATGTTATTCCTGTCAAATAAACACAACTAAACAACACCAAAAGAGAATGACTAATACCTCTTGGGAAAATGGTGGATAAAATATTGACACTACTTTAAAGGGACGAGGATTTTGCACAAAGTAAATATTGCATTCACTTTAAAGGAATATTACCTCTTAGAATGAATACTGTAAAAAGTCTGCAGTAAAGTACATTTATTAGGTTATTTTATGTATTCTCTTTACTTTATTATATTCAATGTATGTAATTATTTTATGTACCTTATCGAGGCCTTGGCTTTAACCTACAAAATTTTCATCCTGACATCAGTTTCGGGGTTATCAAGCTATTATATTTATCACATGTATACCTGACTCATAGATAGTCAACTTTTCGGCCAATGGACATTATCAATTTCGATAACTTATTTGTTTCGGAATCTTAAGGGATTAATCCTTGATCAAATTACTGATTACTAAATTATATAAATACAAGAAACGACACTTTTAGAGTATCTTGGATTTTGGCTTGGTAACAGAATTACACTTCAAGAACGTTTGAAGGGAGCAATAAGTTCTGTAGGAATGGGGATAGAAATAGCATTTAGTTCCTAGTTTTGTTTTGCTACAATATAAAGTACAGATTTCCAAGTTCGAACAATAAGAATATATATTCATCTTAGGACCAGTGCTATGACTTTACAACTCTTTATTCCGATAAATCCATAAACTAATAAATTGTTATAGGTGCTATAGAAGCACTGGCCTAGGTCACAAGTAGAGACTATGGATTTCAACATGAAAACTATTTCAATTCAAACCGAATATGTTGTACTGAAGATTATTCATAGATTATTACTTCTGGAGAGATTACAAGAAAAAATATATTCAACTCAAATTCCAATGCAATTGTTTCAGGGAGTTGATGAAAGGGGTTCTAATCTACCATGAACCAATACATTACTAGTTTTTATTTCTTTTATATACAGTGAGCAGTGGTTTTTGGTTTGATCAGGTACTTTTTCTATAGGCATAACAAGAAGATCTTCAATGTTTAAAGTTTCAAAAATTACGTTGTTTTATGGATTTGTCGGATTATGCAGAGGTTCTGGTGTATTTATGACACCAAGTCTACTGATAAATATAATATACTCTTTTAAATTTTAGTTTAATTTAAATTGCATGTGCATTCTAAGGAGTAGTATCTCTTTAAGAATGTTGCATGATGCATGTTCATTTTCTCCTAAGCACGGAGGGGCATATCTTAAAACAATTCTCATACATATCCATACGGATACGGGATTTGTGACGTCAGCAAAGCCGGTATAAAATTATATCTTAATAAATTTATGAATTATAACCACTCATAGAGCAAATTACTTTTTGGGCAATGCTTTTAAAGTAGCTTGAGGTGGGAAGGGATGGGGGGGGGGGATTTCTTTATATTGGGTCAAATGCTATACCCTTTAGGTTTTGACTCTGTTTTGAATTGTTTTAGGCGGATATAAGAGTGAATCCGGACTATACGAAACTTGACATTTACAGTACATGTATATTATATCTGGGTGGGGTTAGATTAAACTTCACCTTCTCATGTTATTCTAACAAGTCAAGGTAATATTACACCTCAGGGCCATATATTGAGTACTTCATGCTTACACGTATTATTATTCTAAGTTGGTAGAAAAGACAAGCATGAGATAGATCATTGACCGACATACATAACAAAGATCAAGAACATCATCTTTGTGGGTCTAAACTACTGCTGCCTGGTCAAAATGTCCCTAAATGCACACTGCATGGCATTGACCGTCCTCATTAACCTAAGTTGCGTAAAGGTAGGACGTAAAACTCTAGGTTGAGTGTATTACTTACATCAATATCCATGATTTGATACCAGCGTAGATCAATACTTTGGTCATGACTTTACTGTAGAACGCTGACCCATGGACAGCACTTTAAATAACTAATTTTAAGAGTAAAAGGTAAATTGTTAATTTCCAATTGAAGGTATTTTATATTGAGTTTGATAAGAGGGGTCATTAAGTTCTAAACATCATCATGTTTATCCTGGTTATCATGTTTACCTCTAATTAACGTCATTATAATATTTAACTTGGCATCACAGATAGGAAGATTAAAATATTAATGAGAATACCGTATCTTGCTACAATCTGGTTAGTACAAGCGACATTCTCGTTACCAATAAATACCCCCACCCCACCCATCCTTTCATTAAATTTAATGCTCAGTTTAATTAATAAGCAATCAGGTTTGGTGGTCTCAAATTTGCTCAACATGAAAACAAGAGCATGGTTTGTCATTTTCTGGAGTTGATTTGGGTCGCGAATATATGTTAATAGTCTTCAAAAAAGCCCTAAATTATAGGCCTAACTGGCAATTTCACTTTCTATTTCTATAATATGTCTTTTCTATATATGGCGTAATCTTAAGAAAAGACGAGTCGTTATTTAAACTTTCAAACGCGGAAATTCTAGAAATAGGCTAAGCCTACATAGATTTTGATTTATACACTATTACTGGTGAGGTTATCTACAAAAAATTCTCATTTCTGTGACTAAGGTAGGATTGGTTAAACGGATGATGAACCTGTTTAACTATAAGATGAATCCAGTAAATCTCTAAATATGTCAATAATTAAGCTCTACATAATCAGGGTCTTCTGACGACAGTGATCTATGGTTCTTGAACACACTAATTTTGTATGCACCTTTAAAAAGACTGCTTAGTTTGTCGATGTTTTGAGTTGGTCAGTGGCATGGACTATACAACTGTAACTATTTTAATATCGAGTAAAGTATTATATAAGAGTCTGGTCTCAGTTTGAAAACAACGGGGTACAGAGAACAAGGGCTATCTTATCTTTACTGTAGATATACCAGTATCAAATTACCATTCATATACCTTCCTATTAAACTTCTACACATTAGAAAATGCATTTAGCCTTATATTTTAATCAGTGTAATTTTCAAAACTATTTTGAAGTAACTAACCCTGAAAAAATGTTATTGACACGTTAGAACAAAATTATTAGTGTCGATAATGGATTATGGAAGGAAACAACAGGAAACATGTCAGAGTTTTCATACCCACTAAAAATTTCACCATGTTTGAACCTATTCTATGGCATCCACATTCTAGATAAATATTATTTTTATCTGAATATAATCATGCTTTCTACTTTGCGGACCACACAGAGTTTAAGATGAATAGCAGCATGTCTGGCACCAGAATTCTTCAACCTGATGCGAGTATCTTTTAAGAAACATAGTGAAATGGAATGTGGCTCAATATTAAATAACACTCAAGAGGTGTTAATTGCTCCACATGTACAGAACACATTCTCGTGAACAATGGCGCCAAAATAATGATTGAACATACTTCCTTAGCAACATAATTAATAAATTCAAAACATACCTCATTTTTAACAGTAACCATAACACTCAACGTACACCCCACTTGACGCTGTAGTCTAATAACCGAATTAAAAGTTTTCAAGTTTCCTTCAAACTTTCACGACCCACAATCAACTCGTGGTACCAGCACGCACTGCGGAAATAGACGTTACCATGGATACTAACATATGGCGATTTATAGCATCACTCTGGTCGATGCCAAATCTGATAGACGGAAAAAATAGATCTTAGGTAAAATTTTGAATGACATGTATAACAAACAAAAGCTGGTGTTTACTGACAGAAGATAGTGTGAACAGATGAAAATGATTGGAATATAATAAAATTATGTAAACGCAGATGCTGGCATTTTGAGGAATTACAAACAAAGATATAGACTAATTATAAATTAATTATCATTGGGTATGGATATAAAAGAGACAGATTCGCCAATTTCGGGCGATGCAATATCAGCATCCGCTGCAAGCGAACGTTAACTTGTCATCTACCAACCAACCATTTTCGGAGGATGATTTTGGATCTTGAATTATGTAAATAGTCCACAGAAGTACTAGAAATGTACGCAAATCGCATAATTCCTTAAAAAATCTCAAAAAGGAAATTTCACTTTCTATTTCTTTACACGTACATGTCTTTCCTATGGTAGAGTCTCAAACTTTTAAACGCAGATAATTCTGGACATAAATGGATTTGGGACTCAAATTTCGCATAAAGGCTGTGATCACTTATTATTGATTAGCTCCTGAAACCATCATTGGACTCCTTATAGAAAATGGTTTGCACCCCCAATTGTACCCTCACTTTATTTTTAGCACATTTAAGAAATAATTTTCATGCGATTTTGCACAAAAATATTTGTCAGAATGCACCAAATAACTTCAATTTTCGAAAATTGCTTGGGAGAACCCTCTAAGACACTTTAATGTCATTTTCAAACATGAAAATATGAATCAAATTCTAACTTCGGCTTGTTTTATAAATCATAGTTCGTATTTATTGTAAATCATAATGAATAAAAAATGTTTATATAACCAAACTTCCAACTTCAACACTATCTGATAAAATACAAATCTTGATGTTGGTTTCGTGTTTATTTTTGCAGGTTTATACACTCGGTGAACAAGAAGATATTTTTGGCCAAATTTATGCTAAAGAATCGAAACACTGTTAAAAAGGCTGTTTTGGTGTGCATGTTTATGGTGGAAAATCTTTTATTGAACAGGGTTTATTTCAGTTTAAGCAGTCATAAATTGATAAATTGGGTAAACATTCTTCTTAAGGATTTTTTTTTTTAGTTCAAAGACCAGTAAGTCATTGATATATTACTGCAATTCAACACAATAATAGTTCACTGCTTTCTAGAACGAAACGTCTAGCCAAAAGTGAAAAGTTACACAATAGCAGTTAGTCCGAAACATCTGCCTCTATTCCAGCCTCAAATAGCTATCTTGACAATTGCCGTCTGAAATAGATGCAGATATTTCGGAGGTTACTGCTATCGTATCACTTTTCCCTTTTGCCCAGTTGGACGTGGTATTTATGAGTTCGTAGATCGTAGAAAGTGAAGCAAACTAAATCTTTTATAATTAGTATAACTATAGGGTAATTGTCGTATACATGAGAAACTAATTGACATTAATTAGATGACTAAGAATAATATTTTGATATTCGTACTGACCATAGAATATTTATACATGTATATGGACGGGGGAGGGGGGGGGGGGGGCTTGTTATGTTGTAGTCTTACCAAGCAGTGAAAAGGGATATAGCAGAATATTTGAATAATTTGGTATAAGCCCAAAGCCTGAAATTATACCATCTGATTGAATTCACAAAATTAAGACCTAAATCTATACTTAAGAAATATCAATATTAGCATACTTGGCGAGCAGTCACGGACGATTGCCGATCACTCTGGAATACTTGCGTAACATTATGATAGAGAGAAATTATGTTACTTATATATATGATTAAATAAATTAAATACCATGGTGCAACCAAAAGGTTTAAGTTCTATTTGATCATCATTTGCCTCTGTAACTTATTACCACTATTCTCTATTCAATACCACACGCATCTATGATGTGAAGTTCCTTTAGAATTTCCTATTGTTATACCAAGGATAACGTTATATAGTTCTGTGTGTCAATGAAGTTTCTTAAAGAATCCCCACGTATTGCAACGTAACATCATAATTCTTTCTGAATACTTTCCAACAGGCCTGCAATGTTTCGCGTTAGCATTAGAGTTTCTCCAGAACTCCTTATCAAATACAGAGTCTATGTCACTGGTCCTCTTTCACGTTCAGGTTGATTAACAAAGCTAATCGCTTAGACAACATTATGTCAACATTATGACCCTTTTCAAATTGACTAAACTCAGACCACAATATTTGATCATCATTACTGAACAAGGTGCTAACGAGAAAGTTTGTATAGCGCTCTGTATAATTGTCTTAATACATTTTTACTTTTAATTTTAAAAGTTCAAGGGAAATAACTCATGTAATATTTGTGACTAAATTCAAGGAAGGGAACTGATCAAATACTGTAAAATAATATATTATGATCAAAAATATATATAAACACAAGGCTATCAATCATGTGCTAGAATTTAAGTCAAAGTCTATAGTATGTTTAGCTCGCTGCTTGATGAACTGGCCGAGTCTTGAAAACATGAGTTGCGCACATCATTATTATCTATCAAACAAAATACCAAGCAAATGAGACCTTTTCAGTTTTTAATTCAGATAAAACACTTTCCCACTGAATGATGATGTTTGAAACCCTTCACTCGGAAACGCCCGATGGATGTGGTTCTTAAAAATTCTCTGAAATCCTCTGCTGTGTTGTATCCTTTACTTACAACTGCAGTCTGGAGGAGGTCGCCAGCTCAGCTGAGTTTGAAGATATGAGTTGCGCACCTTTGCTAGAAACGTATCTTACACGTATGTATTTAGATTGTTTTGAACTTGTTACGAATAAGAGAGCACGTATAGGTTAACGTTCGCATCGGACAGATGCTGATATCGATGACTAGGTTATTGTTGGTAGTCGTAGTAGCTTGGATTCGCTTCGACAATTGGGACTGTAGACCGAGAAGTCCGCCTATCGGGGCCAGCCCGGTATTCATATAAACAGGTTTTCATGGGCTTGTCCGTGTTCCTGGGTCACAGCGCATGATAAACGGATGGAGTATCGGCACTATAAGACCAGACTTAACATGTCCGGAGTTGCTACATTCAACTTTAAAACCGCTTTTTATCCTCACCATATTAAAAGTCAAATTGGTATCCGTTCAAAGCTGGACTATTTACACAATACCATCGAAGGGAAGACCAGCTATCTACTGTTAACTGACCCGTTACATATAGCCTAACCAGGCCCAAGTCAAGCTCACTGGTCGACGTCGCAGCTTTAACTTTCCGAGTACTGATTCACGAGTTGATCCCCTTATTTCATCATTATTTATTATATTCAAAACAAAACAATAGCCAAAGTGAGTCCTTGCTGGTTTATAAGTCAGATTAAACACTTGCCCCCGGGATTGTAGTATTTAAAACTCTTTATTTTGACAACACTTCAAGTTTGAGGCCGCCTTGATCCCACCAATGATGTAGAAATTTAGTAAATTGATTATAGAAATTTCTTAAATTATGGAAAAAATTTATTTATTACTCAGGTAGTCAGTAATGCTTGTTTTATTTGAGAAAAAAAAATAGCACCATCTTTCATAGACTAATCTTGTGATTTTGTTCATACACATGTTTCTCTCAAGATTTTGTAACAAGAAAGTAATTTTCTTAAAGCTTATTATCATCACAATAATTAAAGGGGTTGTAAAGAGGTTTTCTAAAAAGAATTCTGAGTAGCCTATCGGGGGACATTGAAAGCCTCAAATTGCACCATTCCAATTTTAATTCCATATGTTGTTCCTGCAATTCCACTCAAACCATACAGGTAGACACAAACTAAGTGTTTGATGACGTTACTAATCGCGAAGGGCCTATTTTGCGACTATGGACCATTTTATACTATTTTTATACAATGGCATCGAGACAGGGCCAAGTATGAGAGTGTCTTTGAATATTATATTTTGTTAAGAATTTGGGATTGTATGGACAATGAGTACCGTAATTAAGCTATTTAATAAGGTCTAAAGTAGTCCAAAATATTTTATGTTTTTAATTTCATTATCCGCTCAAAGAGATTAGTTAAAATTATAATAAACAAATCAGATAGTGAGATAATCCGCTTTGTTCCGTTTTTAATCCCATCACAGTTTTAAAGTCATAGACGAAACAGAAGGAACTTTTATGGTGGCTTATTACAAAATCCTATTTAAAAATTTAATTCCAAAATTACGGGGCTTTCATAGTTATAGCTGTCTCAATTAATAGGATAGAGACAAGCTACCATTCTTTCAACATCATAGGCTTACTTCATACCAAAGGCTAAGGCGTCGTCTTTTTGACCTTCGTATTTTGTAGGTATACATTGGATTTTTACAAAGTTTACTTTATAGATCTATGGCTTAGATAACCCTAGAATTTTTATCTTGTTCCAAGCTAGAAATTTCATTTTAGACTTAAACTCAAATTCTTGTAGATGATGTGACCAAATTTTACGAGTTTCCATTTACATTGACGTGAAGGAAAGACTTCGCGAAAGTGTGAAGCATAAACCGGAAGGGCCATTGAAATCTCGATCGACGACGGAAACAGCCGAGTAGTCACGATTGTCAGATCCTCGGAAGAACAAAGATGGCGACCGTATAAGAAAATTTTCAGCGGTTGAAGAGAAAAGAAAATGAATATTTTTGAAGGTAATATCAATTTACATATTCAAAATATGGATAGTGTTGTAGAATATACAAGAGCAATCATTTAAGCGGAATCTGGGTCGCGTGGATGTTTTGTGATCGTGAATATGGGCTAATAAACATCCCAATTTTGTCCACAATCAGCCCGGTCGATGAAAATTATTGTAATGAAAATAGTTTGGAGTTTGGTTAAACTAAATGTGAAACAAAATAAGTTTTTACCAGGAAATTACCAGAGTTTGAACATTTGAGTCTGACCTTATTATTATCTTGTGAACAAGCCGTACAAATATGAAATATCCCAACCTTATTATTATCTGTAAACAAGCCTTGCATAATTTGTGTTACCAATTTGGTTAATCTTTTATGGTTTTGACTATAAAGATTTGTAACTGGTTTGGTTTGTTCCCGTTCTGACTGGATACCAACACTACAGAGAAGTAGCATCAATTATTTGCAGCCTAACCTGAATGTTTTTGTAGTCACGGATTGCAATGCCATGGCGCGTTTTTATATGTAATCCTTATTTTGTAGTTTTCCTAATTATATTTTTAGGTTTGGAGAATGAAGATTGATATAAACTTGGCCACTGTTAATAAACTTCAAACATTAAATGGAATTGGTTTAAGAAAAGCTAAAACTATTGTAGAATACAGACAGGTAACATATAAATCACACAATTTCACTGTTGTACAAAGAAATTGATCATTATATTATGAATGATAACTTAACATATGGATTTATGTCATAAGATTGGGTTTAGCCTGGTAGGTGATCAATACCTTCAAATGCTACATTTGAAACCTTCTCATGAATAAATCACAAGGATCAAATTATGTTGATTTTAGAGGTAGTTGATACCTTCAGGTATCAATAATAGGCATTTAAGTATGATCATATTTTCAATTTTATAGAAAATTGGTGGATTTGAAACTGTTGATTCTTTATCTGAAGTTCCTGGTATTGGACCAAATATTGTTGACCAAAACAGACAAATTCTTACATGTAAGAAACTCAGATCTCAAGCACCCAGGTAGGTTGCATGTTATTATTTCTGTTTCAAAAACTCAAGATGCATCAAAATCTCACAACATTGTTGAGAATGTGTTCATACGTTCATAATGATCAAACACTCTTTTCAGTTGTGACCATTTTTGATGATTTTGTAGTAATTGACTTACATTAAGTGGTCACTTTTAAGAGTGTATTTGATAGATTCCTGTTGTCAAGTCAAAAGTTTGGTTTTACGTTTTGGAAGAAAGATATGGTCAGAATGCAATTGAGTGAAGTTACCTGCGGTAGATTAACCAGAGGATGATTAGTAGAGCTGTATATTCATAAGATCTTCATTTTCTTAAAGTTAACACTTATATTTGGTCATTTCAGGAGCAGATTAACTAAAAGCACCTCCAGTCATGTGACCAAAAGTAAAAGTAAGAAGAGTGATAGAAAGACAGTCTCATGTAGTAATATTGATGTAGCTAGACCAACAGATGTTGGTAGTTCTACATCCAAAACTTCAACATGTAAAAAGACAACAACAGAATCTCAGAAGCGAAGAAAAAGCCTTGATACATTTTCATCGTGTCGTGTCACGCGGTCACGAGCTAACAGTACCTTACGAGATGGGTTGAAGACACCAATCTCTGGGCCAATAAAGCCCTCGACTTCAACTTTGAATGGAGCTTCTAATAAAGTCATCAAGGATGATAGTTTTTCATCATCACAAGCCAAGGCTGCATTAAACCAAGATGACTGTCCACAACACCAATTTAATTTACCTCCAGTTAAAGCAGATACTAAGTTTTCCAATGACTGTAGACATGAGATACGCAACATTACTTCAGACACAACCTACCATCCTCACAGTCCAGAAGGTTTGGAGGATGGAGAAATGGATGTTGGTGATGATAATGAGTCCTCTGTTGATGATCTATCTTGTGGGGAAGTCAGTGATTCAGATAAAGATGATGAAGAAGGTTGTGGTCCATGCTGCTGTAAACATCATACCAAATCATCTCCTATACACTCCCCTCTACATAGATCACATTGTGTAAGTTTCTTATTTTAACTATATTGACCTGGGATGTTAACATCCTAATTGATTTAAGTTATGGAATCTAGAAGGTTTATTGTTGTCTGATATATATAATTATTTCAGCTTTAGGTTTTATTTTCAGAAAGAAAATTGAATGCGTGGTTTGTCCACAAATGCAAATTTAAAGACAGCTAATATTTGGATGGTCATTACCCATTTATACAGTATAAAGCTTATATTTATATTTCGTGTAATGATGATTTTTTTTTTCAGATTAAAAGGAAATCTTCTATAAAGGATGATTATTATAATGGTAAAAGAATGTGTCGACATCCTTGTCATAGGTAAGCTAAGGAATTAAATTTTAGTTTATATTGCAGATACTTTTAAACTTTAAATAATGTTACTTGCTTTTCATTATGACTTTTGGAAAATTCTATAGAGTGGTTTGATTTCACATATGTTCTTTCAAGACAGCTCTATGGCTTCTGTGTTTGAGGAATGTCTAGTTGTTGATATTTTACAGTACTTTGTGTTATTATTATAGTTGTCTAAGTTGTGGTCATCGTCAAGTTAGTGCCTTCCCTGTATGGTTATCTAGACAACGTATACCATCCAAAGATAACCCTCCTGCTGGCTTACATCAGTGGCTTGATACTTTCAAGGTTAGTTCTTCTTTATATGTTATCGCACAGACTTTTATATCATAGGATAATTACTGATTTCTTGGTATTGATGGATGGATCAGACTTTGTAAATTCTATTTTAATCATTGTCTTAAAATAGAGCTGTACAGACCATTTCACCTTATTGTGCACTTCAAGCAGACGGCAATACTGAGCTTGCTGTAAGAAACTTAATTATATTCAATTGATATTCATCTGGAATTGAATTATTCATTATGTAGAACTGGAGTAATGCAGAGCGTCTCATGGCATTAGATCAGATGATAAATGAATGTGAACCAACACAAGTTCGACATATGATGCAGGCTATTGAACCTCAATTCCAACGAGACTTCATTTCATTACTTCCAAAGGAGGTTTGTATGGGCTGATTTTTTCTCTGTCTAAAGCTCTTGATTTCCAGTCTTAAAGATTTATAGTACCATGGCAGGAGCTCAAGTCAGATCTTTCTCACCCTTCGGAAACATTTTATGCTGTTTTGAAGAATTATAATGGATAGTTGTTATATTTTGACTTATTATAAAATGGCATGTTACGTTAAAATTTTTTTTTTTTAATTTTTACACAAAATTTTGTGTATATTTGTATTGGGCTCTTATGCTTTGTACCTTTCTTTTTTCAGCTTGCCTTACATGTATTATCATTCCTAGATCCTAAAGATCTTTTACAAGCAGCTCAAACTTGTCGTTATTGGCATATATTAACAGAGGATAATTTATTGTGGAGAGAAAAATGTCGGGAGGAATCCATAGATAAACTAACATCCTCCAAACGTAAAAGTGGCAGTCTGTGTAGTCAATGGAAGAAATTATATTTACGTCAGTATCAAATAGAGCAAAATTGGAGATCCGGTGCTAATAAACCAAATAAGGTACTGTTCTTTCAGTTCATCCTAAAGTGCAGTCATATAGTTGATCAAAACAAGTCATATCTATTAAATCTTCCAATTCATATTGTTCACTGAAGGATGCCAATCAGCAGTGAACAAGCAATGCTCTCAAACTGCAGAATCAATCTGACAACAGAAAATTGGTCCAAGCTCAGTTTTCTGAAAAACTATTCACGAGATTTAAGTGAATGTGACCTACAGTTCAAAATCCATGACCTTTACTAAGGTACAGATCAGAGATGACTCCTACAATCTGCTTGTTATTTGGACATTATATTTCGTATGGCCATCTAATGAATATAAAAATATGGTACTTTAGAAATGAAAAATCCACAAGATCACCAGATGCCAATATTTTTATAGCTTTTTCATAAACTGATGTTATTTGCAGGTATTAAAGGGTCATGATGACCATGTGATAACTTGTCTAGAATTTTGTAATAATAAAATAGTTAGTGGTTCAGATGATAATACTCTTAAAGTTTGGTCAGTCCTTACTAGTAAGGTAAGAATATAGATATTACCTTCAACTGCATTTGGATAGACATAGAATAATATGATATAAGATAGGAAAAGCACATAAACAACCAAATAGGATGGAGGTATAAGGTTAACATAGTATAAACTGATTAATATTTACAACTTAAGCATAGTGCCTTATGTACTACAGGCTGCGTACATTAAAGTTCTTTTGGAATGTAATTCCACAGTTAAGAAAAATTTATCTTATTTCCACACAAAGATATTGTCAGTTACAGTTGGGAATACCTGGCAAGCTATATGCAGTGTATGAAATTGAAATTTACACCAATATTGCAATATATTGATGGTAAATATCTAAATAAAACCATGTAGTAAGGTCTCTTCTAGCTTAGACTTTGACCATCAAAAAGTTTGTTATAAACGAGAGTAATGTCCCTTGGTAAATAATTGACTATAAACACAATGTTATCATAGTTTGTCTGTTCTATTTACAGTGCCTTCGTACTCTGGTAGGTCATACAGGTGGTGTATGGTCATCACAGATGGTTGGTAATACTATTATTAGTGGTTCAACTGATAGGACATTACGTGTATGGAATGCTGATACAGGACATTGTCAACATGTATTATATGGTCATTCTTCTACTGTTAGATGTCTTAGTTTACATGGTAATAAGTAAGTAGCAGATTTTATAAGAAGATATCTTCTTAGATGAAGGGTGTTTTGTGTCTACAACATGGATTGGTAAATTACAGAAAATGTATAATAGCTGAGATAGCTAGGCAATAGAGGTTAATTTCAGCTATCAATATCACTTTTGATCAGTTTGTAAATCAAATAGTGCAGAGGTCCATATTTGATATTATCAATCCATGAAAGATGATAATAAACCTTTTCATTACCTGTATCGACATCAAATAATAAGATTAGAATTCCCATTTAACATAAAAGTGTTAACTTACACTTAAAAATATTCCTCAAACTGTCAAATAGATGCCAAAGTCTTCATAATTATACTGTTTTATGTTTCAGAGTTGTAAGTGGCTCTAGAGATGCCACATTAAGAATGTGGGATATAGAGACGGGAGAATGTTTATATGTATTACTAGGTCACGTGGCAGCTGTACGATGTGTACAATATGATGGTAGACGTGTTGTCAGTGGAGCGTATGATTATGTGGTACGTGTTTGGGATCCAGAGACTGAGTCGTGTATACATACATTACAAGGTCATACTAATAGAGTTTACTCGTTACAGGTAAGTTATACAATAGTTATATAGGAATGTTATCGTCTAAATAGTTACTATACAAACTGTTTGAGCTCAATTTCAGATTCTTGGAATGTTTTTTAATATAATTCAAATTCCGAAGTGAGGCTCTCCTACAATTTGATCAAAAGATTTTGGACTTTTGTCACAATATTTTCTTCAATCTTACTTACAATTTTTACGTAGTATTAGTTAAAAATTTGATAAGAATGTAGATTCAGATGTGTGTTGATATAATCTTATAGAAATACCAAAAACAAAACATCTAGACCTGTATTTCAACCTGTTTGTAAACCTATCATTTATAAAGTGTTCATTTACTGTTACTTCAGAGGTGTTTTTCCAGTGATGTAACTTGAAACAATACATCTAGACCTGTTTTTAAACCTCTTATTTACAATGATGTTAATTCTCTGTTACAGTTTGATGGTGTACATATAGTAAGTGGATCATTAGATACATCAATAAGAGTTTGGGATGTAGAGTCTGGTCATTGTTTACATACATTGATAGGTCATCAGTCATTGACTAGTGGTCTAGAGTTAAAAGATAATATATTAGTATCAGGTAATGCTGACTCTACTGTAAAAGTCTGGGATATTACTAGTGGTCAATGTCTACAAACACTTCAAGGTTAGTACTTCCGATTCTTACTGAATAAGCTCTGGAATGTGTAAAAAATTTTATGTCGAAAGTATAAAGTTTGACTTTGTCATCTTTCAGTAATGGCTTAGATTGTGTTTTTAGATTGAATTTTTTTCATTATATAACAACAATTTACTTTGCATGATTTTTGTTTTATTAATAAAGGCAATACTTATTTATGCACACCTGATTATTTAAAAGTCATCAAGTTATAGAAGAAGTTTTTAATAATCATAGAAAAGTAAACAAATTAATTTTTTTTCAGGGCCTCATAAACATCAGAGTGCAGTGACATGTTTACAGTTCAGTAAGAAATTTGTTATAACATCTTCAGATGACGGGACAGTAAAAATCTGGGACTTAAAAACAGGCGATTTCCTCAGGAACTTGGTGTCGTTAGACAGTGGAGGAAGTGGTGGTGTGGTCTGGAGATTGAGGTGTAGTAATACAAAACTAGTATGTGCTGTAGGCAGTCGTAATGGTACTGAAGAAACTAAATTATTAGTCTTAGATTTTGATGCTGGAAAAACTGAGACATGAAATTATATAGAATGGTGATAAAAAGACTTGATCATAATTCTTAACCCTGTGAAATCGAGAGAAAAATTCCAAAATTATCCAAAGTTATTTGAAGAAATTTTATGTTCTTTTTTTGGGGAAATTATAAATGGGCATTGACTATAAACATACGAGAAGGTTACTTGAGCATTTGAAGAATGGGGTCTCGGGGCCATCGCTGAAAAATCTTTACTTATGTTATTTGAAGTCCCAAAATTTACAGCCGGATGTTTTGTGCTCTATTCGGACCAGTTTATCTACAGAAATGGTCTTTGAATATATAAAATCAGGAATAAGGCTCAATCATGGCTACTGTTGATTATTACTAGATTTAGGTTATTATTTATTTTGGGGCATTTGACATGAAACTAAGATTAGTACTGCCTCTATTTTTATTTTTTATGCTGTGGCACTGGTACAGATTTATCTTACGCATATCTCCTGAATGTTCAAAATGCATGTGAAATATAATCTGTAGCTTGTAGACACTTACCAAGCTTTTGATAGTTATTATGTCATTGGATTTGGTTGATGGTACTGACTTTTGTCAACAAACTATCGGAAGCAGGCAAGAGTCCACAAGTTTCAGACTATGAAATAAAAACTGATTAAATAGGGCTGTATTGTTTATAATAGAGGTGCTGAAAATGAGTTTTAGGTATCCAGAATTTCAAGCATTTAAGCTCTATGTACCCATGTACCTATGTACTCGAATCGGTGACATCTTTACAAAGTTTATTTGGTAATAAAAGGACATGATAATTGAGACTATATTGATATATATGCTTGGAATATCCAGTAATATGTAGTAAAGCTTGTGACCTGTTGTCTGTCTGTTGCTGTGTGTTTTAATTGTTGTGAAATGGATCAGAGTTAGTATCTTGCATTAAGGCAGAATTATATAGAACATTTGATGTGTTTCAAAAAATGATTGCTCCATGTATCAATGCCAAGAGTACAAATTGATGTTGCTCAATTGGAGTTAAATTGACAAATCATTCATGTTCTTAAACTTTGTTCTGTTTTGTTAAAAATAAACAATTTCAAACACCAAAAGATTAGAAATTCTGCCATTATTACAACTAACTCTGATAGTGAAATGAAGTGCTTGATGAATTTGAGATTTCAACATACGTATCTGTTATGTATTGTGTAGTTACTGACACAGTATTATACTTTACTTATAATTTTATGTCTATCCCTTTATTTTCAGTTTATTTTTATATTATCACTAAAAGATAATTCTGTTATAGCCACAGTGACATCCATAGGTACAATGAAATTGTAATTTTGAAAATAAAGTCCAAAATAAAGGTTTATCAGCTATAAATTAAGAGCTAATGAAATATAAAATTCTTAAATTGAAATGTAATATTTAAATAAGACAACAAATAATGATTTTATTATAAAAAATGTTTTATTTACCAATTTTAAGTTTTTATTTAAAACTATATGTTGATTGGTTTAAAAGAAAAATATCATATTTGTAAGGCTAGAGTCTGGGCTAAACCTTAGTATTATAAGTAATGCTGTAATATTGTGTTGTGTTACTACCAGTTGTTATGTAAATAGTAAATATAATCTTCGTCAAATAACGAGATCAAATGGCAAAATCATTATCTTAACAAAATCATTGGTTAGATTAATCTACAGTTCAATTTACCCAGTAAGGTATTAAATTACGCACACAGTTTGCAGAAGTCATTTCTTTGATTAAAAGAAACCCATTGAATTCAGCTAAAAATAATTTGATATTTGTGGTGTGATTTACAACTTAGTTATTTTGCAAGAAATTGATTTAGGAAACAACAGTTTTATAGATATAAACATTCTATTTATTATTTAAACGTTTCATTACACATACAGGTAATGTTGAGTTTAAATAATAAATAGAAGTTTATATCCATGAAGTGCAATTTCTTAATGTGCTGTGATACTTCTAAATGTCTTACAATGATTATGAGTTATTAAGTATATGAAGTTGATTTGATGAATAAATTCTTTACATACAATATGTAATTCTTGATGAAAAAATCTGACCTTGCCAGTGAATTTGTTGAGATGATAGTTACTTGGTAGTATACCATAGTTAACCTCAATTACTTCTATAATATTATTGCATATAGTAAATAAAATAGTCAATAATGACAATCCTTGTTGTATATCCTTTTACCTTTTTTCAGTATTCTCTTCAATTTTGATATCAATTATATAAACACAACGCTCTTGAGTGGATAACAATTACTGCCTGATACAAGGACATGTCCTTAGTCAATTACTAAATGGCACTTACGGAAGTATCAAGATTGGTATATTTTAATAAAATGCGTATTCAGTGGTGTAAATAAAATTGTTTAAATTACACAATAAAACCTCTTGCTCTTGGCATTTTATATTTAATTTTCTTAAGTGATTTATTTAAAATAAAACAGAAGACTTCAACTTGAAGAATTGGTTTGAGTTGATTTGAACTCTCAAGAATATGACTTGTTTCATATAAATTACGATTACAAATCTTTACTTTTAACTGGGTCGTTATCTTGCAAAGAAACAATGGTGGTGGTAATCAAGGATCCTGGGGGTAGTAGACTGAAACGGATTGAAAACACCCGATTTCAAATCTTATAAAAATGTTACGTACTATACTCGATTTTCTCTTCAGTTTCTCGTTAGGCACAATAGTCATTATCACCAAGATATTTTGACATGTTATCAATATTAATTATCTAACATAAAGATCTACATAAGTATTTGACTTACTTTGAATTTCTATTATTTTTGGTGTTACTGTATCGTACTTATATGATCTTTCGTTACTCTTGCTTTATGTTCCCTGATAAGTCGCCTCTACGACTTTCTTCAACCTAATCCTATATATAAATTCTACAAAGCCCCACACTCTTCAATCTTCGTCCACGGCATACATCCTCAAAAGGAGTGTGAAGATTCCGAGTCATACTGGTATGTACATGCATTATGTATATTACTAGTTTAAAGGAGAAGAAATAAAAATGCAGGATCATTAAGTGTATAAAAAGGGTTGAATGGCATGTCGGGATTACACAATGATAAAAAAATAGCTTACCAGGCAAGGTAATATACACCCACTGGCAGCTTTGATTTTTGAATGAAAAATATTTAGCAATTTCAATTTTTAGCACGTGAAAACTCTAGAAGACAAATATTCAATCTTCAGCGCGGCACTGAATAATAAAACCAAGTTTTTCTCAAAATCCAGCAAGAATCATGCCTTTTAGTGTTTATTAAGAGCTAAATTTGAAAGCGTTTTCAAGAACAAGGGCAATAACAGTAGTATATGTCTTTTCGGATATGACGCATTTCACTTCTGCGCATGCGCAGCTTTTTCAATACATCATATCCGAAAAGACACAACTGTTAAAATGTATTATAACAGACTCCCCAAACTGTTAAAAATGTATTATAACAGACTCCCCAAACTGTATTATAACAGACTCCATATAAATTACACAGACAAGAATCACTAATAATAATACAGTATAAAATAACTGCATTAAAAATGTCTTTAATTTTAAAACACGAACAAAAAAAATTCGAAGGAGACGGTTTCTTCTCTGCGCTAACATCTCTCATCCCCAAAGTGGCCAATTTTGTCTCAAACAACAAATCCCTCATTTCCTCAGGGGCGCAAGCTCTTGGATCTGTGGCAAAAGCAGGAGTAAATATAAGCGATGCAGTGAAAAAATCTGACGAACTTAAAGAACTGCAGTTAATAAGAGAACTAAGAAACAAGAGACTAGAACGACAAGCCCTAGAAAAACAAGGAAAAGGGTTTAAAATCATTGGATAAAAATGGCAAGCAAAAATTACAGATTTGATCCAATCTTTCAATTGTATGATCCGATTCAATATTCGTTCAACAAGAAGAAAGAGGATTACGTAATCATCTCACCATCGGTAGGGACAAAGACCCAAATAAACGACGGAGGAAGAGTTACCTTTGAAATTAATTCGTTGTCCAATTTGTTGCTGCTTTCCGATGCCCATTTCCGATGCGATTTCAAAATCAAAGACGCCACTCAGAATCGAATTCCACAAACCAACACGACTTTAGAAAACAACTTCTTTCCGTCTTTATTCAGGGAAATGGCTTTGGAAGCTGGTTCAAATCCGATAGAGACCATAAAACACCCCGGCGAGTTTGACACAATGTTGAAAACGGTTCTGTATCCCAAAAACTACGATTCAGTTTCGGGATGGATTCCCCATGTCGGTGACGGAGAAGTTTTAAAAGAACCGGTCAGAACTGTAGCAAATGACGCAGACCTTGCTAGGATAAGGGTAGTTGCTAGAAACACACTGGAAAGAGTGACTCGCGGAGTAAATCACGGATTTGAAAAACGAGCGCTTCAATACAACAATGTCGTCGAGAACAACAGATGGGGTAATTACGTAAATTGGAAGTTGTATCCTTTATTTGGTCTCTTGGAACACAGAAAGGTTTCCATAGGTTTAACGTATAAAATTCATTTGCAAAGAGAAATCAACGACAACAAGATATTCTTTGGTGAAAACAACTCTGACGCAAAATTGGAAATAACAAATATCCAACTTTACATACCGGTAATCACTCCTTCCGTAGAAGTGGAAACGAGAATATTCAACTCTTTAACCAAAGACATCGAAATTGCTTTTCTTCGTCATAACACGGTAGGTAGCATGACTTTAACGGGAGAATCCACCACCTGGCCAATCACCAACACCGTCAAACCAGCGAGATATCTAATGGTCAGTTTCAAAAACTTGCCAGACTCTCAGACAAACAACAACAACATTTTCAGAGTGGCATTGAACCATACTCAAGATCCCATCATTCGCAAAGTTCAAGTCAGATTGAACAACGATAATTATCCCAATCAACCTTTGACAATTGATCCTTCCAAAAAAGATTACAACGAATTGTACAGAAACTATAAAAACATGTGCGAATTGTTTGGAAATACACCTCAGTTTGAATACACAGATTTTTCACTCAATCATCCAATCTTTTGTTTCGATCTGTCAGCTCATCAAGAAGATCTTTTCAAAACAGGGGTAAACATAAATATTCACATCGATAAAACACAAGGAGATGTGACCGGATACTGTTTATTGCTGGAAGAAGCAAAACATTTGATTAAAATATCAGATAGAAGAATGATAAGAATTGAATAAAAAAACACCCTTTAAAAATGAAACCAGAAACTTTAGTTATGAAAATAATAGAAGCTATGGAAACGAATTCGCCGACTCTAATAACTTACAACGGTAAAAAAGTGCATATAACCCAAAAGATTATCGATAAATACAAACATTGCAAAGTCAGAGACGATATGGAAAGAATTGATGAGAATTTAACTAAAAAAGGTGGATTTTTACCTTTCTTACCTTTAATCTTTGCTGGTTTAGCTGCAGCCGGTGCAACTGCTGGTGGAGCTGCTGGGATAGCCAAAGCTGTCAACGATAAGAAAGCTGAAGCCGCTGCAAACGCTGAAGCACGTAGACTCAATTTGGCAATGGAAAGAGAAGCACAAGGAGGTTTGGGAGTAGGAGATATATTAGGGACGGTTAAAGAATTCGGACAAACCAAGAAACCCGTTAAAGAGGGATTAAGCAAATTAATAGATAAAATCGACACCGGAGAAATGAAGGTCAAACACAAGGGCGACGCCATATTTTTTAAAAACATACGTTCGGGCGAGGGAATCTTCCTTTCAAAGTATAAAGGCAACGGGGTGATTTTTGGTACGAAAATGTAATAAATAAAAATGGGCAAAAAATTTAATCATTCAGAAATATTTCCTAATAACCCAATGCTCATGTGTATATGCGGTAGTTCAGGTTCTGGAAAACTCATCTCACTTTTAACATGTTGACAACATCAAACCTTTTAGATTTCGATTCTCTGTATATCTACACAACAACACCAGAGCAATCGTATTATCAATTCCTCAAAGCTTTGGAATATTTACCAAAGAAAGATGTTCAAGACATATTTCAATATTACGAAGAAAACGAAGAAGAAGTGGAAATAAAAGATATCATAGAAAACTTCATTAAATCAAAGAATCCATCTTTCAATCCAACGGATATAAAAGTTTTTCTTACGAAAAATGTTAATGATCTAGACTTGTCTAATATTGATAGCAATCGAAAGAACTTAATATTGTTTGACGACTGCGTAGCGCAAAGAAATCAAACTGTTCAACAAGAATTCTTCACCAAAGGAAGACATCACAACTGTCACTGCATATACCAATCCCAATCTTTTTACGGGATGGATTCTATGTTCATTAGAAAAAATGCAAATTGTTTTTTATTATTTGAATTAAACGATAAAGATTTATCTCAAATCATTCAGTCTATAAATCAAGGAATGGATAGAGATACATTTAAAAAGGTTTGTAAAGCTCAATGGAGAAACCCAGATGATCATGGATATGTATTTGTAAATACTAGAAAACCTGCGGGAGAAAGTTAGTTATGATCGATATATGTTAATTTTATTTTTTTTAAAATGACGGATTGGAATAATTTTTTAAAAAGAAATAGAGAATATATCAAAGCTAAGAATAAAATAAAGACCCGAGTTGAAAATAACAGATTACAACAACTCGGATTAACGGAAAATCTACAGACTCTATTTCAACCCATATTAAAATCTCAAGGGGATATTAAAAAGAAATAAGCTTTAGAACCCACACCTCATATAGAACCCAAACCGATTGAATATAATGGTATTATAATTAGGACATTAGATGATATAAAACGTCTTTTTTCAAACTCTGACCCAGATTTACCAAAGAGCATTTCACCAATCGTTGATAATCAAGGTTTATTGTTTAATGGATTTAGAATAATATTTAGTCCAAATTCCCCTTTATTCAAAATCGACACAAAAGACTTTATGTTTACTTTAACTAATAGATTTAATGAATGGCAAGGATGTTGAAATTGCCGATTACAAGGATTTAGTTGCATACTCAAAATTTCTACATGCAATAAGAAAGTCAGGACCCGAAACAAGAAGATTGAAAGAAGTTGATTTTTATATAACAAAAGTTATTGAGGAAGAGGAGGTAGATGATTATGCAGAAGATTATCCACCAATCATACAAGAAATAGACGAATTCGATGATATGGTGGCATCTGGACAAGGTATAACGTTTTTATCCGACGACAATAAAGAATTGCTTAATAGATTAGAAATAATATTAGCGGCCATGAAAGAAGGTCATCGATCGGACAGACAATACAACGAAGTCAATGCCATATTAAAACGGCTTTTGGAGAAAAAATTCATCACCAAAAAAGACTATATAAACGTCATTAAAAATGTCCAATAAAGAACAATTGTTCGTTATCACCTCGAATAAACCAGACATCAAATTGTCTCTAGACTACGAGTATGAACTCGATCGCAATAAACAGTACGAACTGGGATTAAAGTATTTCTTCGTTTACAATTCCATTAGAAACATCAACGAAAAAAACAATCAACTAAAAATATCGACGGATAACGGAGTTACGTTCGAAACCATAAGCTTACTACCGGGGAGCTACGAATACGTAGCCATTAACGAATACCTATCCGAATACGCAGGAAGCGTGAACGGCAAAAACAATATCGAATTCGAAGGTAATCTGAATCTGAACAAAATAAAACTGATCTTGAGAAATAACAGTCAAGTCGATTTCAACGTAGAAAATTCGTTGAATGCGTTACTAGGGTTCGATAAACGAATATACGCGCAATCGACATTGGCGCCGCACAAGGCCAACATCGAGAACGACATCGACGTGATCAACATTCACTGTAATTTGATCAACGGTGGATTTTCCAACAAGCACAAACGTCAAATCATATACAGCATACCGACTTTTGCCGATCGGATACAGAATTATAGAGAAACCGTTTCAAACGACCTATTTACCAGTCAATTCTTTCATGATCAAAGATATAAATCTGGAAATCAAAGACGGTAAAAACAGGTTCATAGACTTTGGCAACGAAGAAATTGTCATTCAACTTCATTCTCTTCTTGATTAGAAAGATAATCGAAATCATCAAATTCATAGTTTTCGTCAAAACTATACTCATCTTTGTCGCTGTAAGGATACATAATTCCTTCACTGTTTGGTGGTTTTCTTTTAACATTATTCAAATAACTTCTAAAAACTTTAGCTTATTTATCATTTGGAATAACTACTCCATTGGTGAAACTTTTTTCCCATGGTTTATTAAATTCGTTCGACACATCATGTCCGCTTGCTAACTGAACGTAATCTTCTACACTTATCTTATCATTAGAATAACCTTTTTAAACGTTTTCTTTTCTTTTAAGACACCATCAGAAGTCAAAACGATGTTGTATTTAACTTTTGGTGCTAAATATAAACCAAATATAATTCCACCGTCACCGTAATCGTTTTTACCTTTGCAATAGTCTTTTTCGGAGACCAAACCAGCTCTGTTTAGTTTCTTCCAATTTTTGGATGAAATGTACAAACTATCGGTGTCGGTATAGTATATTTCGGGTTTATAAAATCCATTTATGACGTGAATGAAATTGTTAATTATTTTTTTACTGTGAGATAAAACGAATGATCCCAAATGACTAGGTGTTAGTCGTGTAGATTTACTATCTTCGGTCTCTTTTTCTTCAATTTCCGTTTGAGTATCATTAATTTTCTCATAGGTTTTAACGCGTGAATCAAAGTTGGCCTGTAAAGTTGCTTCATTCCATAAATGTCTAGTTGTGAATATGTCTTTCTGAATTGATTTACCATACAAGGAATTACCTAATAATTTCATGCAGTTACTACCCACGATATTACCTTCTCGTTTATATTTATTTCTTAAATCTCTCAAAATTAAAATATAATCTCTATAGGGTGGAGTTTTAAAATTTTCTTCGTAAACTATACCATCTAATATTCTAATAATTCGTCCACCGGCTTTCACTATTTCTTGAATATCGACTGATGTTAAAACGTCGTGACAGAAACCATTTCTGAACCTGATTTTGTTACCCGTTTCCTTTTTACCTTCTTTATTCGTGAAAGTGATTTTATCTTTAGCTGGTGTCGGTTGGAAGAACATGTTTTTGGGATAGTCAAACCACACTGTTAAAATAGCTGTTCTAGGTCTGAATTTTTGTTTATTGAAGAGTTTCACAAATTCTTTTTCTTCTTCTAGTAGAAACGGTCCGCTCTAGGATATTCACTGTCTAAATCCGACATGGCGGAAGCGTATAAACCGTTAGCATCAAATGCCATTAGTTTAGTACATTCTATTTTTTTAAGTCTCGAATGAACCTCCGTTTTGTCTTTTGTGCTTGCGCTGTATTCTTTGAATAAATCAATTATGTTATTACTTTCAAGTTCTGTATATTCCTTTAATACGATACAAATTTCATCCATTTTGTTCGTTTCAAATGATTTTCTATTTGCCGAAACTCTTCCTCCTTTAATAGATCGTCTGATAAAATTTCTTATAAAAGGATTAGTGTGCGAATAAACTTTTTCTACGTTTTCTTTTTCGGTATGTTTCGCAACCATTCTAGTAGTTTTATACCATTCTGCTTCCACCATTTCTTTATCGTAATGATATAAATAATACCAACCCTTTAAAGATAAAGATGGAGCCGTTAGATTATTGGACATATTCTGGTTTACAACTTCTTTCGTCACTTGGTTGTATTTTATCAAACAAGCTCCCAAACAGAGAGTGTCTCTCTTGGCGTAAGGTTCCCATTCGTGTCTCAATTCCTCCCAGTTGTCTTGCGTGTATTTAGCGATATCTACGTCGGCAACCTTTCTCAAATTCGCGGGAAGATTGGAAGAATTTCCCCATGCAGCCAAACTAGAGGATTCGTGTTGATAGGAACACGTGAAATTAATATGTTGTAAATAATTACCCTTTATTTCTTTCTGTCTTTTCCATTTTTTCTGTAAATCTTCATCCGTGTATGGATTAGATAAAGGAAAAGATAGAATTCCTCTGGGTGTTTTTAAAGGGCAATGCGTTAGTTTTTTTGCATTTTTAAGCACGATCCAGTTGTCGAATCCACTGCCGTTATGAGAAATTAATATTAATCTCTTTCTATCATATTGACCTAAATATTTCAACATTTGATCGATGCAATCTGTACCTACAAATATTTCTACTACATTCATTAGTTTATCATAAAATTCTTCTGGAAGGGGATCTGATGACTTTAAATCTGGAAAGAGATTATTTATTCTGTTTAACATTTTCCTTAGTTTTTCTAAATTAATTAAAGTGCAGGCATAAGGAATTGCTCTTCGCGTGTCTTTTTCTGAATACGTTTCGCAATCCCAAGCGAATAACGCATCATCACTCATACTCGAAAGCACGTTTAGTTTGAGGGGTGAAACCTGTGTTACTGCGTTGTCGTCTCTACACGTTTTCCACACCTGTTCGTAATTGTCTTCTATTTCTTGAATTCCCAAACTTTTTTGGCTTCTTCTAATCAAACAGAAATGCGAGTTGTGTAAGTAAAAAACCCAATCTAATTCATCGTGAACGTCTCTGGGGTGAAAATGTCTGTTTTTGGGATTATAAATTTGAAACGAAGTGTTAAATTTCTTGTTGAATTCATTCATTCTAGCACAAGTCATCACTCCTTTTCTATTTGCTTTTTAAAACCCGTTGATGTATTCTTGAAATTTACACGTTAAATCTTTGTTCAAAACACGATTGACGTATTTGATAAAACAGTGACCATCTGTAGGTATGTAACAATTTTCGCCTTCGTATTCATTGATCTTTTTCAGCAGATCAGTTCCTCCTCTGCCAACTCTCGATCTTCTTATTTCTTGGAAATTGTCTTTCATTAAAATTATTTTTCCTGTAAAATACCAATCGGAAGCATCGGATTTTTTGTCCGTATTTGAAAAGATATTGTGAAAGGTTTTGGCATTGACTATCTCTCCATCTATTTTAATTTGTCCTTTGAATGTTTTAAATTTATCAGAGATAGCCTTGATAACATCGGAAAATAGGGCGTTTTCTATCAATGTTTCATCAAGTTCGATTTTATTCATATTTTTTTAAGTGTATATTTTTGATTATTTCTTTATTTTGACCGCTGATATTTCTGTATGGAATTTGTCCAAAATTTCATTGAATTCTTGTAATTCTTCAACTGTTATGTTCTTGTCTTCTCTCGATCTTTCGAAAAAGATGTACAATTGATTAAGATACATATTCAAGATATCCGTTTTCTTTTTATAATGAGCTTTCTTTTTGCTCGTGAAACCTAAAGTGATGAGACCGCAAGAGGTCGTTTGAACGGCTGTTAATGCAGCCAATACGGTTGGGACGATGACCGGAAGCATTAATCCACCAGTCACGGCCGTTGCCACCGTTACTCCTACCGTTAGAACTGTGCTCGCTGTTTTGAAAAAAGAATCGATTCTACTCCATGTTTTCCTGCATGAATTGTACTGTCTCAACTTTATTTTCAACTCTTCTTGTTTGTCTATCATGTATTGTTGTCTGCTTTCGAGTTCCATTTTTTAAGTCGTTAAATTAAGTGAATTTCCGATAAATGGAACCACGGAATATCGTATAGAACGTACTTGTTTGGCCGAGCATTATTATATTTGCGGGTATTAAAAGTAAAAACATTTACGCGTACTAACGACATTTCTTTTTTCGTATGGTCCTCTTTAAGATGATAGGAATATTTTATTTTTTCTTTTTCGATGTTTATCTTGGCTCTAGAAATAAAACCACCACCTTCAAGGATGGAGTCGGAACCTTCGGCAAACGATAAATGTACTATAAACTCTCTTTCTTGTTGACTTTTATGAACATCGATCGAGGTGTATTTTCCATCATAAACAAAATACAGTTTTACGTATTCAAAGTCTGTTGTTCGTAAAAACTCGTGACTGCTCGATTCTATTGGTCCGGGTACGTATACGGGTTTTATAAATGGAATTTTGACAATGTTGGTTAATGGTGGATTTTCCGTCTCCAATATCATATCCAAATCTTTGATTCCAATGATATCCTTATCATTTTCTACTTCCATTTTAAAGGTGTCTACATATTTACCATTTTTCGTTTCAATTTCCTGATCCCTTTTATCAATCAAACGTATATTCTCTTCCAAATTACCACCATTGAATAATGAAATATGTTTGACGGTCTTACCGGTTTGTTTGAAGACTACTTTATTGACTTTAACCTTCATGGGAAACCCTATTTGAATCAGACAATTACCTCGAAAAGAAAACTCTTGCGTTTCGCCGATATCGAATACGTTTTTAGGTTCTCCGTATGCGAGAGTACCTACTTTTATTTCTGCTTTGAATCCGTATTTGTTTGATTTATAAATTTGGTCTTTTCTATCGAAGACAGTGTCACTTTCGAATGGAAGATTGAAATAATACGATTTGTCCGTGACAATAGCTTCTAATTTGCTCAACTTTCTCTCTTGTCTCAAAAAATCGTCATGAATTCTAGATACTAAAAGATTGACCTGTTCTTTAATATAATTTTTCATATCATCTCGAAATTTATTTTGAAGAAAGTTTTTAATCACCCCCACTTCTTTTTCTAATTCGTCCGTGATTTTAGTATCCAAAGCAGTCAATTGTTGTTTCAACGTATCTTTGTCAATGGGAAGTGTGTTAATTATATCTTGAACATCTGATTTTTGCTTCGCGATCTTTTCGTTCAAATTGGATATCGAATTTTGTAACTCGGTTTTGTCCGCGTTCTTGTCTAGTTCTGCTAGCAATTCGCCAAGTTTTCTTTCCAAAGCGGTTAGTTTTCGTTTCAATCTATCCTCGTTTACATTTGGGTTGTCTATTAAACGTTGGACGTCTATTTTTACCTTCGTAATCTTATCGTCTAATTTAGATATCAACTGACTTGTTTTATCCACTTGAATAAGACGTTTCAAACTCGTTAACTCTTGTTGTAGTTTGGGTTCGTCCACAAGATTTTTAATATTTCGTCTGATGTATCCTTTCACGTCATTTATTCTATTTTCAACATGGTCCTTATCTATTTGAATTGCGTTTATTTGATCCAGTAAATATTTCTTGTTCACGGCATCGTTATCGTTTCCTGGAAACTTTAAATTAGTTATTTTGAAATTGTTCATATCGATATCCCCTTGTAAGGTGTCTCCGATTTGATCCACGAAAAAAAGGTTTCGCTTTGTTTATAAACGCCGTAGAACTCATGGGAACGTAGAACATTTGATTGGTTTGCTAGTCAATTTCGTTATCTCTTCTGTCGGTTCTAGACCGAAAGAATCAAAGAAATAAAAGTTATTCGAAGAATCTTTGTGTAGAGCAGAGTGATGAACTCCTTTTTGATCCGACGTGTGACTGTTTGTGATGGCGTAAAATTTACCTTTCTTGTATTTCAGTTCATCAATTTCATCTCGCATGCAATAATAAAACGGCGAGACGTTCAACTCCTTGGCCCATTTCACAAGTTGAAAATTTGTGGTCGTGTCTTTTCCGTATTTATCGAGAAATGCATTCATCTTTTAAGTTGATTTTTTTTAGGTGTTTTTCGAAGTAGGCGGAAAGTATTGCTGAAGACCCAATTGACGAAATATATACGTAGTTTGTGTTTGAAAAAACTTGTATAACATTCTGATAAAACACATTCAATAATATTTTGAAGATAAATTTACATTTAAATTTAAAAAATCTTAATTTAAGAGAGCGTAAATGCTTGTAGACATCTAAATTTCTTTACCTTTCATCTAAATCTTCATTTTCGAAATTCATTTTTAAAAGTCAGTTTTTTGAAGTTCATTTTGATAAAACCTTCCTATGATTTGTTCTTTGTCTTGATCGATCAACTCATACGTGGGAGGTGATGTGTTGTTTACTTTATCAACGATGAATATCTCGTTAGTCCAATAACCGACGTAACCTTTCTGAAACAATGATTTATATTTAAAAATACGAACTCGATCTCCAACTTTGAATTTGGGTTTAATATTCAAATTGCTAATCTCGTTTTCAAAGTTGTTTCGAGTGTTGACGGACTTTATGATATTCGGGTTATTAGAGGCTTTGGGTGGCGTCACACCTATAGACGAATGTATTTTGTTATTGTATTCGTCGACAACAACTGGTAATATTTTAAGCCATTTTTGAGTCCTGTTGAATCTTTCTATCACTACGGCTTTACCTTCTTTATGCGTGCTGTAAATTTCAAACCCCAGAGATTTCACATTTCTGTTGTAGAATTCGCTTCCTTTATCAACCCACAACTTTAGGGGTCGTCTGTCGGATTGTTTCATTATGGTTTCGAATGCTTGTTTGACAGTCAGACCCGATTTGTTTTTCAAGGGAAAGACCCAAGTGTATCTCGTGTATATGTCGATCACCGTCAAACAATACTTGTACCCTCTCTCGACTGGCATGTTGATTAAATCGGCTGACCAAATTTCATCTTTATCAAAAACTTTGACTTTGAGGTAATGTTTGTTTTTTCGAAATTCTTTGTGAATCTCGTCTGCTATGCCCATACCCAATTTCAATTTTGCTTTCAAGAGTTTTATGATAAGAGCCCTTTGTAATTTCTTTTTGAAAGTGGGATTAGGAATATTTTCGAGTTCGTCTATCATTCGTTTGTCTGCTTGGTGTCTGAATGATACGTCTTTGTTTCTGTACAGTATGTCGTGTTTGAGCGCTGCTGCGTCAACTCTATTAACGGGTTCTTCCCCTGGTTTGGGATTATCATTTTCGTCTAAACGCAGATCTAATCTCGTGCCTGGACCTGTATAATTGTGGCCTGGGAGATGTTTTTCTCCGGGATATTTTGCCCATGGGAATCCAGGAAGAGAACCCAATGACTTTTGAATGTCTCCCGCACCGAAATACGTTTTAGGAGGATGGACATTAATTAAAGACATATTTGTTCAACATATATTTTTAATACGAAAGATTTAATACAAGGAGGAAATTTGTTGTTTGAGACAAAATTGGCCACTTTGGGGATGAAAGATGTTAGCGCAGAGAAGAAACCGTCTCCTTCGAATATTTGTTGTTCGTGTTTTAAAATTAAAGACATTTTTAATGCGGTTATTTTATACTGTATTATTATTAGTGATTCTTGTCTGTGTAATTTATATGGAGTCTGTTATAATACAGTTTGGGGAGTCTGTTATAATACATTTTTAACAGTTTGGGGAGTCTGTTATAATACATTTTAACAGTTGTGTCTTTTCGGATATGATGCATTGAAAAAGCTGCGCATGCGCAGAAGTGAAATGCGTCATATCCAAAAAGACATATACTACTAATAACTCATACTAAATATTTTTTCAATTCTTCTGATTTTCAATAGGGTTCATCCTTGGGTGATTATGAACATTTACAGCAAGTTTCATCAAATCCGTCAAGAATTGTCCCTTCTAGAGTGATTACAAGCTAAAAATTGAATGCGTTTTCAAGAACAAGGGCAATAACTCATACTAAATATTTTTCGATTCTTCTGCTTTTCAATAGGGTTCATCCTTTGGTGATTACGAACACTCATGCCAAGTTTTGTTAAAATCCATCAAGAATTGTCCCTTTAGAATGTTTACGAGCTAAAAATTGAACAAGAACAAGGGCAATAACTTATTATACTAAATATTTTTCGATTCTTCTGATTTTCAATAGGACTCATCCTTGGGTTATTACGAACACTCATACCAAGTTTTGTCAAAATCCGTCAAGAATTGTGTCTTGTAGAGTGTTTACTAGCAATTGTGGACGGACGGACAAGTGTGACGGCAATATACGTCCAGTTCTATCATTCCCTACATTATCAAGGAATTAGTACCGAGTTATTCAGCAATTAGAGCACCTAATTCGGGGATTGTACTTCTAACATACAATTTCACTTGATCGACAACTATAAACATGATAGTATTATGATTTGTAATTTTGACAAAAAAACAAAAACAACATCCTAAATGGTCAAAAGCGATTCAAGGAAGGTAAGTGGGTGAAATATTACAGTTTTCTTAATAAATTTTTGTATTTCAAATGAAAATTTCGTAAAAAAATGTAAACTTTTTATTTCGGAACTCACTTCACATTTAAGTCCAGAAAGTAGAACTCAAATGAACAGCCGTGTGTACTAACTTCCTCAACTTTAACTGCTTGGATAGCAGGCACATCGTTATATTTCCTACCCATTTCTTTGTAGCTGAACAAAACTCATTCCTAAATGTAGGCCAGATTAATTTACAAATATCCGACATGATGGAATGTATGTATAACTATTTCGTTAAAACTGGGCAACATGACATCTTATATTACATGTAACAAGATATAAAACTAAAATGGTATTAACTTTTGTTCCAATAGAATGGATAGTTAGGCTACATCACCAGTTTGATGGTACATGTACCTTATTAAATGTTGGCGTTATTTGAATCTGGATTCAGTGTCCAAAACTGAGGAATAGGCCTACACTATTGTAGTTTGCTAATGTTTCCATAGTTAAGCTTATGCTAATTTTGTACTAAATAATATGTCTTGACAAAACAAAAGATATCACTTAACTAATAAATTTTACGAATGAGTGGCAGTTAAAATTTTCTATTGATGTATTGTACAGTATAGAACCTTATAAATTTCAACTAAAGATATTAATGCAAAATTGTGTCTCACAGGGTCAATTTAAACGCAGTAATTTCGCAAGTGGGACAACCTTTATTTTTAACATATCTCAAGGGAGATAATTTAGTTTTAAAAGAATTCCTCACATTTTATTTTCTTACTTTGAACAATAAATAACTTATGTGACATTATAGCAACACAATGTCACTTACAAAACACGAAGCATGTTTTAAAATATTTTTATTTAACGTTTGCCTATGCTTGATGAAATCGCATTGTCGTGGGACTTTATTTAAAAAAATGTGACATTGTGCAACAGGGATTTCAACATGAGCAAAAAACGTGAACGAACGCTGCCTTTAACGCAAAGGTCTTCGATTCATTGCCCCCTATTCACAATTAAATAGGTCATTTGTAAAATGTCAGCCGTTCGGATCTGAACCTTCGGACATCACTGCGACCAGATCAACCTACGAGATACAAATACCAATCGTTATGTTTCGTTTCATGTTTTTGGTGCAGGTCACTGGCCATCTATTATCTGACGAAATTTCCATGCATCTAATGTCTTGGTCATAGACTATCATACCAATCAAATACTCTGTTCAATGAAAGATTTTCAGGAATATTCATGTTAAACATTGACTTGCATTGTCTCACCAAATATAAACAGTGATTTTGACTGGATAGCACAAAATCATGACAACTTTTGATGCTTTTTCATTGGATTTGTCCACTAGGCCCTACACAGTTCAAAAATAACCCCATAGAACCACTCAATTCAATATCCACAATTTACATATTATCAGCCGATATCGAGATCAATAAGAAATCATCCTATTTGGATAAAAGCATTTTTCATACTTAAATTTGACCTAAATTGATTTTGGTCGAACTTCTTGTATCTACTACTATTCCTTGTTTCAGTTTTATTGCAATTTCCTTTCTTATCTTTGGTTCACTTGAAATGATTTAATAATCATTGAACGATCATCTTCAACTTTTTCATTCCCAAGTTCTTCTTTCTTCACACTTCAAACTCATAGTTTTACACTTAACTCCCTTTAATAGACTCTTCAAGATAGTCTAATAAAGATAATAAACGTAGTAAATTGAATCTTTTGAAAGTTGTGAGATGGTCTATTCGTGTGGTTTACTATGAATAGAAATAGCCTACAATATCATCTAGTAGAGTTATTCGAGCATAAAAGTTAATCATGGCGATATTCTGCTTGATGATGTGGTAATTCAAGGGGTATAATCAGGGCGTCTGGTGCATTTAAAAACACAATGCATTTAGTCTTTCAAAAAAATCAATTTTTAATGGAGGAAGTAGCCTAAGCAGAATGATAGGCCAACACTTCTCTTATATTACATTAAATTACTTGAAGGTGGGTTCAGATCGACCGGCGATTTAAAAGAATCTCATCGGATCCAATCACAGTGATCATGGGCAATGTGTGCTTCTGGAGAAATCAACTGACTACTAGCCTACCAGCCGCCATAAATCGAATCACATTCCGACTCCTGAGATCTATCAGATTATTATCAGATTAACACGAATAATATTGACACCAATGGTCCAAGATAGATACTGAATCGTTTTCTAGTTATATTGACCTCGCGGAATTTTGTCATGATATTGGAACGTCATATTTTTCTTTGCTTATGAAAGATGTAGAAAGAGACCTAGTTTATGAAATGTTTATGAGATTTTTCCTCGGGCCCTACATTTTGGAAATAAATAAATTTAGTCGATTATTGTGTAAGACGTTATACGAAACAAATCGGATATTTAATCATGATTAGGTGACACAATTTTACATGAATACAATATTTCTCTTGGCACTTTGTCTCCATCAATTTGTAGGTTAGTTAGATTGGTCGAAAAAAGGTTTTCTTGTCCTGGTATGTGTAGACTGTTGGGTTATATAAAGTATTTATTTACACCATTCTCATATCATGTCCGTTCCTGTTATTCGGGCATAAATCGGCAGACAATGTAATTTTCATAGGCCTATTGAAATTTCTGGACCATCGATCTTCAAATATCAAGGCCGTAGCACTCTAGAAGTTAAAATAAAACAGAAAGGAACCGGAGTGAATTTGAAATGCATAACTGAAAAAAAGATGGACTTTGGTCGCCGCTTTAAAAGTCAAGAATTTGTCTCTAATACGCTACGTTCTTGAATATTAAGTACATACTTGAAAATGTTGTTGATTCCACTTAACCTTGAACTGAAGCTGCTTTGGCACACTTTTAAGGTCAAGATATAGATCAAGTTGTTAGTGAAATTTGTCTGGACGTGGAAGTAAAGGTGTATATTTTATAAAGATAAATCCATCCATTTAGTTAATTTGTACGATTTACAGTGTATGTTTTATAGGAAATAATATCAATTGTCGCTTCTGATTGATGAAATTGGTTCAATGTTTTACGATAGTTTTAAGCTTTGACATCATGATGAATCTGTCTCAGACTTAATTCCTCAAATGCAATATGGCGATTCGGTGTTTTAGGTTAAGTACTTAAAAGAGAAAATAAAGAAATAAAATTAGCAAGAGTACCTATTAAAATCACAAAAATGTGCAGTATAATTATGACCTATCTGATTGAAATGCATAGCTATACAGAAGTTTGATGTTCAAGTAACTTAACTTGCCATTCGTTCTGGGTCATTTAAAATTCAAATCGAATTCTCTTTTCAATAAAATATTTCTTTACTGAATGTGGAAAATTCTAGGATGTTAATTGTCTTGTATTATAGCCTGATTAGCTGGCCTAGCAAAAAATACCTTTAATGCTAGGTCAAAAACTCGATGGCAAATGAAGTAACTTGTAGCAAATAAATTCCAAAATATGAAGCGAAATATCCAGATCTTGACATCAGATTGAAGTATACATGATCCAATGTTTAATAATGATCTTGGGAACAATCTTAACCAAACAATGACAAATTCAATGAAATACACATAACTTATTTCAAACTATACGATCATAATGCCTCTGATCGGTTCTGGTGTTGACAATATTAAAACCAATCAGCCCTTATAATCATTTAATTAGGAGAATCCGGAATCTCAGCTGATGTTTCCGGCAACTAGTTTTATTTGTTGTTTGTTAAAAAAACTCGAGAGACTTTCTACATAAATCTTAAATCATTAATAAGCCATCGAATATAGTTTCGGCCCGTAAATGTCCTAGTTGGTACAAGAAATGTACTTAATAGTTATAGTATGTCCACTGAAATGCAGGGAGCTGCGGTGGCTCAGTGAGTCCAACCCGGTTTCCCCCTGTCACTAGTGTCAGTGATGCAGGTAAGAGGGGCTGACATGGGAAAAACGTCTAGTCGTTCGGATGGGACAACAAACCGAGGTCCCGTGCGCTACAGGCTGTGCACGTTAAAGATCGCTCGGCAGTTGGGTATCGAAAAAGAGCAGGCTAATGCCGTTGTCCTGGCAAAATTTCCCTCATTGCACCCTGCATGGCGTTGCCCGTCTTCATTAGCCCACATGGTGCAGAAAAGTAGGACGTACAACTCCATTCATTTGATTTCCACTGAAATGCATGTAGACATGTTAACATGTAATGGTCCGAAAATCGAAAATTACTGCTTAAATACGCCACTGCATTTATCTCCCTTTAAAATTTACCCAAGACTAGTTTAACTTAATTTTCTCTATTTAGGGATTTTTAATTGAATTGAACAATACCAAATACATGTGATAGCTTAATGAGCATGCCATGAACGTATAATGACTGTAGAATGACTGTGATGATTCTTGCAAACTAACTAGATCATCTGAAAGTTCTCGTATCTTTATGTCTCTGAATTACTTCAGGCTTTACTTTTTTGTCTGTCTCCGTGACACAAGCATGCTCTGTACGCTAGTAAGTTTTTTCAATGCAATTGATTACGTTATGCTATTGCAGACCTACAAATAACCCTGGGAAGAGATTTATTTGACGTGAAAGTCATTCAATAAATAATCTACTCAATAAAAGGATATTAAACACAAGTTCGAAGTCATTATGGTCAAATGAAATTAACTAAGAAACTTAAACAAAATTTGTACACAATGAGGTCTATTGTTAGTTTTTCTTGGACATAGCGTGTGACTTCAAGTGAATTTTCTTAAAGAGAAAAAAGTTCAAAGACAAATCAGGGAAAATCGAATTTGATTGAAGTAGATTATTTTGAATGAATAAGAGTAGTAACTGATACCAGGGTAGATCTATTCTGTAGGAAAAATCCGATATTAAATGACGGAAATGAGTAGTTATAGGAACCTATCTAATCTTAATAAGATATTAGCAAAGAATTGAGGATTAAATTCATAATACAACTAGTTTGACAGTTACAGGAAATCATTCAGTGAAAACACAACGTTACAGAAAGCAACGTCTTAAACTGATATAAATTGAAAGCAACAATTTCGTTCAATACTCCGATGCAGATTGCCGTGCCATTTTCCTGCAGAGACATCAGACTGACGTTTCTTGGTAAGAAACAAGTTAAAGACACCTTAGTCTATGTGTTTTGTATCATATTTATCCGTTAATTGAAGGTTACACCCTATTTTTTATTTTTACATATGTATCCCATCTGAACTACTCAATGCGTTTTCCACGCCCTACCACCAACCTCTCCTCATAAACGGAGCGGAAGTCGGGTTAAACAAACCTGATGAAACTATTTTGACCTAAGCCAGGATCATCCTCTTGAACATTAACGAGTTGCACCTTTTCAGTAAATGAAAATATTAGTAATGAATGTTCTAACGATGTGATAGTGAGGCTGTGAAAAATATGAAAGGCACTCTCAATATAAGTTCCTTTAACCTTAACCCACAAAGTCTGTGTTGAAATGAACTTTCAAATCCAATCTTCCTGGTCCCGATTTCCTTTCACCTCGTTTTATTTTGTCAAGTCGAGGGAGAGAATTTCAGTGTCTGTTGCATTATAATTGCTCTCCTTTCATGAAGTAACAAAAAGATGGTCTATAGAATTATGCCACCTTCCGCAAGATTTAGCAAAGTAATAAACAGTATAGATCGATATTCATTCATCGGCTTGATGCTGTGACAAAAACTCGGAAAGTGAAAGTAGTGTTTCTTCTGAAACAATTAAATCAAGCAGAAAATGTTTGATAAAAATAACGTGATCTGTATTGGGGATATATTAATGCTCTTACATCTACCGGTAATGCAATCACTATTTTCGGTTTGCAAGGGTTTTCTCCGCTATGCAAAAATTTCATCGTGGTCAAATGCGGCAGATTGAAAATAGGCCTTCCTTCGAGGTGCTAAAATGTGTGCCTAATATCAATATGTTCAATTATATCATAAACAAGTAGATTTGAGACATAGGTCTGGATCTACCAGAAAACGATTTTTATATACAAGGCCGAAAAATACCGAAAATATTCCTTGTTGTTCTTCAAAGGGTTAGCAAATTTTAAGTGTTGCAAGTTCCAAACAAGAGATATTGAATATTGATAGACGCTGCAAATATAAGGAATGAGCTTCAGCAAAATACATACGTAGGCTATTACCTCCTCATTTCGTCTTATCAAATATAAACATACAAACAGATTAAATGTAACTATGTAATTTATTGAATCGTTTCAAATTGAATTTGAATGATACATACATTTAATGGTGTGTTTTGGTATGTTATTTATTGTTACGAGTAACAAATAAGGTCCTTTTAGACGTGATATATGTTTAATATATGATATTGGCATACATTTAACAATATTACAATTTGTCAAATCATATTAGAAACGTTTTAAGAAATCTTACAATTCTCATGGTAATATACATGTTGAAACACCTACATTCTGCAAGACTGCTTAATATGAATCAACAGTGAGTAAAAACCTATATTTTACGAGTATGCTTGAATTACATAGGAACCAAGAATTAAAATTCAAAGATTTTGTCATGATAACTGAATTTTTTTCATTGATTTTTCCGATCACCAAAACGGGTGTGGATTTACAAGCAATCAGATTAAATTGCCACTATAGCCTCGGTCAATTACAAAAATATGAAGTTACCCGTAAGCATCGAGTTCAAACCACACCCCCATTCGTCATACTTCCTCAGACCCATGGAAGCAATACGTAGAAAAAGAGAGACTAGGTGATACAGGTTATGCCAATTTGAATTTACAGTTAATAACGAGCTGTATTCTAGTAGTATTATGCTTAATTTGAATTAACAGTGAGTAACGAGCTATATTCTACCTGTGTGCTTGATATTAATTTACAGTTAATAACGAGCTGTATTCTACCAGTATGTTTGATATTAATTTACAGCAAATAACGAGCTGTATTCTACTAGTATGCTTGATATTAATTTACAGCAAATAACGAGCTGTATTCTACTAGTATGCTTGATATTAATTTACAGTAAATAACGAACAGTATTCTACTAGTATGCTTAATTTGAATTAACAGTGAGTAACGAGCTATATTCTACCAGTATGCTTGATATTAATTTACAGTAAATAACGAACAGTATTCTACTAGTATGCTTAATTAAATTAACAGTGAATAATGAGCTGTATTCTGCTAGTGTGCTTGATTTGAATTAACAGTGAATAACCAGCTGTATTCTACCAGTATGCTCGATATTAATTTACAGTAAATAACGAGCTGTATTCTACAAGTATGCTTGATATTAATTTACAGTGAATGACGAGCTGTATTCTATTTGTATGCTTGATTTGAATTCACAGTAAATAATGCGCTGTATTCTACTGGTATGCTTGATATTAATTTACAGTAAATTACGAGCTGTGTTCTACTAGTATGCTTGATTAAATTAACCGTAAATAATGAGCTGTATTCTACTAGTATGCTTGATTTTAATTTACAGTGAATAATGAGTTGTATTCTACCAGTATGCTTGATATTAATTTACAGCAAATGACGAGCTGTATTCTACCAGTATGTTTGATATAAATTAACCGTAAATAATGAGCTGTATTCTACTAGTATGCTTGATATCAATTTACAGTTAATAACGAGCTGTATTCTACAAGTATGTTTGATATTAATTTACAGCAAATAACGAGCTGTATTCTACTAGTATGCTTGATATTAATTTACAGTAAATAACGAGCTGTATTCTACAAGTATGTTTGATATTAATTTACAGCAAATAACGAGCTGTATTCTACCAGTATGTTTGATATTAATTTACAGTTAATAACGAGCTGTATTCTACCAGTATGCTTGATATCAATTTACAGTTTATAACAAGCTGTCTTCTACCAGTATGCTTGATATTAATTTATAGTAAATATTGAGCTGTATTCTACCACTATGCTTGATATCAATTTACAGTAAATAATGAGCTGTATTCTACTAGTATGCTTGATATTAATTTACAGTAAATAACGAGCTGTATTCTACCAGTATGTTTGATATAAATTAACCGTAAATAATGAGCTGTATTCTACTAGTATGCTTGATTTGAATTAACAGTGAATAATGAGCTGTATTCTACCAGTATGCTTGATATTAATTTACAGTAATAACGAGCTGTATTCTACCAGTATGCTTGATATTAATTTACAGTTTATAACGAGCTGTATTCTACCAGTATGCTTGATATTAAATTACAGTAAATAACGAGCTGTATTCTACCAGTATGCTTGATATTAATTTACAGTAAATAACGAGCTGTATTCTACTAGTATGCTTGATTTGAATTAACAGTAAATAATGAGCTGTATTCTACCAGTATGCTTGATATTAATTTACAGTTAATAACGAGCTGAATTCTACAAGTATGTTTGATATTAATTTACAGTTGATAACGACCTGTATTCTACCAGTATGCTTGATATTAATTTACAGTTAATAACGAGCTGTATTCGATAACGAGCTGTATTCTACCAGTATGCTTGATATTAATTTACAGTTAATAACGAGCTGTATTCTACCAGTATGTTTGATATTAATTTACAGTTAATAACGAGCTGTATTCTAATAGTATGTTTGACATTAATTTACAGCAAATAACGAGCTGAATTCTACTAGTATGCTTGATATTAATTTACAGCAAATAACGAGCTGTATTTTACCAGTATGCTTGATATTACTTTACAGTGAATGACGAGCTGTATTCTATTAGTATGCTTTAATTGTATTAACTGTAAATAATGAGCCGTATTCTTTTAGTATGCATGAATTGAATTAACAGTAAATAACGAGTTATATTTTACGCGTATGCTTAATTTGATTTTACAGAAAAACACCATCTACATTCTTTGAGTATGATTAATTTCAATTAACGACCTTCATTGTACGAGTATGCTCAAATTGAATTAGTACAGAATAACGACTTACATTGTATGCTTCATTTGAATATGTAAATGTTTATTGTAAATTGTAAATGTAAATTGGAGAGTACACTTTCTTTTAACAAAATATGGAAACTATTCACTGTAAAGACTCTCAGTGGCTCATCTAGGTTAGTGGGGACCCTTTCCAGCTAATTTAACATAATAAGCTCTCTTGCATTCTGGGAAGCCTCTGTTAGCCAATTTAACGAATGTAAATGGAAGATTTAGATATCTTCAGTCTGTATACTTTATGTATACCAGTCAGCATGTCGACAGAAGTCAACAAAAATTTGATAAAAGAAGCCGTTGATAAAAATTCCCATCACTGGTGACAGATCTGATAATCTACGTACAGTGTGTTGTTTTTGTAAAAATTGAAAGGTTTATGGTGATGCGGTATATACTAGTTCTATTACTTTAACAAATTAAGAATATTGAGGGGACATTTCTGGAGTGTATTATATAATTGATTTAATTATCAAAAATTGTAAGATTAAAAGCACCTAAAATGAAAGCTAACAGGCAAGGCGTTCAAAAGGTTCGAAATTCATGGGATAAGGTTTCGTAACCACGCTCGGAACTGTTCACAGTTCTAGTTATTACTATATTAGTATTTTATCATCAATATCTTACGAGATATAGTATAGTACCTCACAGCGTATATTTTTACTTTCAAACAACAATTCTACTCCTACACTTCAGACTTAAACGACATGACAACAGTTAGCACAGCAACACATCAACATTACTTCATATCCCGCTAGCTTCAGAGACTAATAACAGCTTAATTGACGGATTTAAAAAAAATACATTATGAGATTCTTGCACGCGCAGTACCTAATAACACGAAACACACAATAGAATATTGTTTGGAGTATTTACTTAGTTAATAAAAGTCAATTAATTACATCATGTTATTGGAGCTTTATTTCACCTTTAATTATTTCATTAGGTTTCATCAATAAATAAACCATCACTGCAAATTGCGAATATCACTTGTCCAAACATTATGATGTAAAACCAGAACTTTTTAATCGTCGTTATATGTTGTAATATATGGATATCTCTTTCGGAGTATCTACATAGCTAACAATTATTGGTATTAGATATTACAGTGAATAATCATACACATTACATGTTTGCCAAATAAAGATTGATTTGTTTGTTTTTAGAATTTAAATATTTTATGTATAGCATTAACAGATTGCAATCTTACATAACAGTTGAGCCAATATTACAATTGACGATTATATCCCCTGACTTCCAGAGCAAAAAACTGTTTGTGTTTCTTCCACTAGCTTCCCTCAATATACGCTCAGTTTTAAGTTTGACAGTATGTTGTGGCACAGAACGGACCTAATACAAAAAGGAAGTGAGAATACATGATTTGATCTGATGGCGTGGAAACATCATCCCGTCTCCAGTTGACTTCAACTGACCACAACCTCTTCCTGTCTGAACGCTATTAAACAATGTTTTTCATTCGCTTTCAGTAGTTGGACGAATATCGCCAACGAATTTGTACGCAATAGAAGTAACGGTTTCAAGTTCCCACAATAGCGATGAACACTGATTTTGTAATTGACTAGGAGAAGATAGAGCATGAGATAGAAGATACTTTGTACTGAGTATTTAAAACTTAAAGCCTTTGAAAACGGAAATGAAATTTAATGTCTCAGACTAGGTCAAAAAGAGTATATATTCATCAGTTGGACTTGCCAGTTGCCAAGACTAAAGAATACAACCTCTACATAATACGATATATATATTAAACTAAATAATTATTGAAAAACGCTTTTAGGAGCTTATAATGTGGATTTATTGACTATAGAGGAAATTTGTCGTATGCTTACTCCACTGATGAACAAAGACTCAATGATAATACTTTCAATTCTTTGGTAATTCTGAGAGGTAGTATTCCTTTACAAGTACAAAAATAAAATCTGAAAAAAGACTATCATGATGCATTTCTATTTTGAGAAAAATATATCTCAACATCTCATAGGAGTTAACTCATCGAAATATGGAACATATATGTAATTTCATTATGAAAAGAAAAAATAGTAATAAAAACATTGAACCATACAAAGTATAAATTAATGTAAGAGAAACGTGAATCTAATAAAAAGTCATCATTCATTTAATTCATTATTTATTCTTCCATAAGTTTAATCTTTATAAATAGATACAAATTGTTGTCTTCCAGTCTCTCTGGAAATTGAGAGGGGGGGGGGGGCGATTGCGATTGGGTGTCGTAGAAATGAATTGCTGATGCCCCCAAAAATGCTTAAAAGAATGATTGCTCCTTTTGTCCTGGACATTGAGCAATGTCATTTTTGGAAGCTGTAAGTGTATTTCTGAACTGACGGAATTTTAGCAAAGTGCTCAGAACATTCAAAGTGACAAATCAGGATAGCATATGTTCACTTTACGTTTAACAAGTATCCCCAGAAAAGGAAGGGATTAAAATTGAGATAAAATAAATAATTAGTGCATTTATTCCCCCCCCCCTCCCACCCCCCAAAAAAATTGAATCTATAGACTTAGTAAAGAAAGATAATTTGAATTTTTTGAAAAGTTAATTGAAGCCAGTTATCGTTTTGGCTCAGTATGTTTAACTTACAACTTAAATACATTAGATTGATAAATTATACTTCACAGTTTTTCACTCCCATATTCATATCAGCCCCATGCTGCTTTGAGAACCTGCTGCTTAAAAAAGATGTCTATCATTATTCCATTTAAATTTATCTTAATTACCACAGTTATTTGACAATTTACCATCATCAAGGGACCGATAGAGAAGGTAAACACATTACAATCCGACAGATATAAACCGTGAGGAATACAAAACATGCGTGCTCCTTTCGGAGCCTGATAGTGCTTCTATTTTGCTACTGTGCAATTTTTGCTGTTTATTTTGCCGTGCAAAAATTGATGAGCGAAATTGTTCATCACATTCATCTATAAAGTTCACCAGAAATGCTGTAAGAGAATGGTTAACATTGTCACGCTACGTAATAAAACACATCACGTTTTGGTATAACTCGAATATTTCAACATTTAAACCATTCGAGATATTGCTAGGTCACGAAACACTTCTGGAAGTAAATTTTTACCGATTACCGTCTTATTGGAATGAAACATAAACTCAAATAATACAGGTTATCGATTCATTTTGGTCATGATCGAATGAGTTATGGTCACCTATATAGCTCTAAAACACAGTATGTATACAAATATTGACAACGAAGTAAAAAAGTAAAAAATGATCTAAGAGAACTTCTGATGCGAGACGGCCCGATTCTTGAATCCTTCAATTACTAAAAATTTGTATAAAACGGAATGATTTTTCTTTTAACGGTAAAGTTTACCAATATATTCATGACAGATCGCGAAATTAGTTTAAACAATATTTATTTCTTACATATCATACATGGTATATTTACAAATTATGATGATGACCGATTCAGAAACAAGCAGAGCTTATATAAATCCTTCTCGGCTGTATTCATTATAAAACATTGAGTGTATGTAAATGAAATAATATAATAATAATATAATATCAACAATGAAATCGAAATTAAAACAATATATTGCCTGGGCCTATCCACTGGAATGATTTATTGATAAGAATTTCAATTATATCCATGTTCCTTCGGCGACGGTAAAAGCACTGTCCATATTTAAATATGGTTCCGCTAAAGGAATGTTTAAAAGGAGGGCTTGGGGCATGCAACACACACTGTTAAGCCTCAAAACGTTTTGACATGGTGATGAAATTATGGACTGTTTTGAATATGTTAGAGTTGGTTTTAATAAAAGAGATGTAATATTTTTTTATTCTGGAGTAAGAAGGTGAATGGTTTGATTTCGTATCAGAGTATAATTTCGACAGTAAAGAAGATAGTGTTTGGCGTTTTCAAAAGGATGTCCACATGAGCAGGAAGGGTTGTCAGAGGACTTTTGTTGTGACGTAATTTTGTGTGTAGAATTTGGGAAGATCGGTTGCCGAGATAGTAGTATGAATAGAAGTAAATTTATAGAGCTCATTTTTGAATTTAGAGATGGATTCACTATTACGAATTTGATGTGGTAAATTGTTCCAAAGTCGAATGGTAGAGGGTAAGAAAGGTGTATTGTAAGAAACCGTATTTCAAACGAGTTCTAAAATTTTGGGAACTGCGTAAGGGATAAGTAAAGATAGAGGAAGTATGTTGCGATAACAGAACATTCAGGTACTGAGGTGTCATCCTACTGATCATTTTATAAAAAAGTAATACGTGATATTGATTTGATCTCTCCTTTTAAACCTCTTTTCTACGGACGATTTCTTGATGACATTGTTTTGATTTGGCAATACACCATTCAGGAATTTGGCTATGTTTTGAAATTCTAAAAGAACACCACCCGTCCATCAAATTAACAGCAAATATAAGTGATCAAAGTATGGACTTCTCGATACAACAGTATTCGAAAGACCGAAACTGGGAAGGCTGATATTAAAGTATTTTCTAAACTTACAGTTACCCACCAATTTCTAATTGAAAAATTAATTTCATCCTAATCACACCTTTTAACAAGTTTTACGGTTTCGTAGAATTTGTACCCAGACTAAGGATTCTGATGATGCGTGTGATACAAGATGTAGAACGTGCGAGCATATTTTAACAACCAATGGCTTCTCTAATAAACATAGTGGTAAACGATTCGCGATTAACTGCCAACTTTACCAGTACGAATATTATTTAACTAATTTCACGCGACAAATACCTTTTACAGTACGTAGTTGAAACTAAACATTCTCTGAGAGAAAGAATTAACGACATATTCCATCATCTAGATAAACCAATTGATAACCACTTCAACCATTCATTAGCCGATACGAAGGCAACACCAATTAAAAAGACACCAAGATTAAATATCCATGGATACCATTTGTTTCCCAATTTAATAATATTTTATGCCAAGCTTCCCGTATAATTAAACGATACTACGCGTGGTTACAGAATGAGCTACAAACTGTATTTTACAAAATATTACAACCTGCACCTATACTTGTTCATGGCCGACTGGACCCTATTGATGATGAATAATTTGAAACCGTGTTTACTTATTGTTTCTATGTTATCTTATCTAGAAAATGTCAGTAATGGCACATTATTTCAAACAAGAAACACTTCTATGTATTTGATAATAATATTTTTAATTGCTACCTTTAGACTTGTGAATTGTTTGGATAGATATAAGAAGAATATATACTTAAATCATAAATTTAATTTTTTTGAGGACTACCTTTCAAAATTACTTTCTTTTACTTAGTTTACTAAATATTACCACCACAATAGTTGTAAAGAAATTTTAGCCCTATGCCAGTGCCTTTTATTGAATAGTAACTTGTTACTTCCAGTCACCCTAATCTCTAAACCTGGCTAACAACTCAATATACCCCCCCCCCCCTCCCTCCCTCCCTAAACAGCCAAACATAAACTTCACTAAAACCCCACTTAACATCCCAATATGATCCCTACTGAAACACTGCTAAACAATCAAATATAAACCTAATTAAAATCCTACTTAACATCCAAATATAATCCCTACTGAAACACTGCTAAACAATCAAATATAAACCTCACTAAAATCCTATTTAACATCCCGATATAATCTCTACTAAAACACTACTAAAAAACTAAATATAGACCTCACTAAAACCATACTTAACATCCCAATATAATCCCTACTGAAACACCGCTAAACAATCAAATATAAACCTCACTAAAATCCTACTTAACATCCCGATATAATCCCTACTGAAACACCACTAAACAATCAAATATAAACCCCACTAAAACCCTACTTAACACCCCAATATAATCCCTACTAAAACACTGCTAAACAATCAAATATAAACCTCACTAAAACCCTACTTAACATCCCAATATAATCCCTACTGAAACACTTCTAAACAATCAAATATAAACCTCACTAAAACTCTACATAACACCCCAATATAATACCTACTGAAACACTCCTAAACTACCCAATATAAACCTCACTAAAACCCTACTTAACATCCCAATATAATCCTCACTAAAACACTGCTAAACAACCCAATATAAACCTCACTAAAATCCTACTTAACATCCCAATATAATCCCTCCAAAAAAACACTGCTAAACAATCAAATATAAACCTCACTAAAATCCTACTTAACATCCCAATATCATCCCTACTGAAACACTGCTAAACAATCAAATATAGACTTCACTAAAATCCTACTTAACATCCCGATATAATCCCTACTGAAACACTGCTAAACAATCAAATATAAACCTCACTAAAACCCTACTTAACATCCCAATATAATCCCTACTGAAACACTGCTAAACAATCAAATATAAACCTCACTAAAATCCTACTTAACATCCCGATATAATCCCTACTGAAACACTGCTAAACAATCAAATATAAACCTCACTAAAACCATACTTAACATCCCAATATAATCCCTACTAAAACAATGCTAAACAATCAAATATAAACCTCACTAAAACCCTACTTAACATCCCAATATAATCCCTACTGAAACACTTCTAAACAATCAAATATAGACCTCACTAAAATCCTACTTACCATCCCAATATAATCCCTACTAAAACACTACTAAACAACTAAATATAGACCTCACTAAAACCCTACTTAACATCCCAATATAATCCCTACAGAAACACCGCTAAACAATCAAATATAAACCTCACTAAAATCCTACTTAACATCCCGATATAATCCCTACTGAAA
>NW_008708986.1:1162235-1241065 GCF_000327385.1 Lottia gigantea
TGCTAAACAACTAAATATAAACCTCACTAAAACCCTACTTACCATCCCAAAATAATCCCTACTGAAACACTTCTAAACTACCCAATATAAACCTCACTAAAACCCTACTTAACATCCCAATATAATCCTCACTAAAACACTGCTAAACAACCCAATATAAACCTCACTAAAATCCTAATTAACATCCCAATATAATCCCAACAAAAAACACTGCTAAACAATCAAATATAAACCTCACTAAAATCCTACTTAACATCCCAATATCATCCCAACTGAAACACTTCTAAACAACCAAATATAAACCTCACTAAAACCCTACTTAACATCCCAATATAATCCCCACTGAAACACTGATAAACAATCAAATATAAACCTCACTAAAACCCTACTTAACATCCCAATATAATCCCTACTGAAACACTGCTAAACAATCAAATATAAACCTCACTAAAACCCTACTTAACATCCCAATATAATCCCTACTGAAACACTGCTAAACAATCAAATATAAACCTCACTAAAACCCTACTTACCATCCCAATATAATCCCTACTGAAACACTGCTAAACAATCAAATATAAACCTCACTAAAATCCTACTTAACATTCCAATATTATCCCTACTGAAACACTGCTAAACAATCAAATATAAACCTCACTAAAACCCTACTTACCATCCCAATATCATCCCTACTGAAACACTGCTAAACAATCAAATATAAACCTCACTAATACCCTACTTAACATCCCAATATAATCCCTACTGAAACACTGCTAAACAATCAAATATAAACCTCACTAAAACCCTACTTAACATCCCAATATAATCCCTACTGAAACACTGCTAAACAATCAAATATAAACCTCACTAAAATCCTACTTAACATCCCAATATCATCCCTACTGAAACACTGCTAAACAATCAAATACAAACCTCACTTAAACCATACTTAACATCCCAATATAATCCCTACTGAAACACTGCTAAACAATCAAATATAAACCTCACTAAAATCCTACTAAACATCCCAATATAATCCCTACTGAAACACTGCTAAACAATCAAATATAAACCTCACTAAAACCCTACTTAACATCCCAATATCATAATCCCCACTATAGCAATGGAAAAATGGCTCGATTAATTCTGGTTTCCGACCCATTTTAGACAGACATATGCTCGAATGATGGTTACATATTGTTTCATTGAAAAATAAACCAACTGTTCCGAAATTGGGCTCCATAGAAGAAGAGTTATTACTCAAATAGGGATTAATTTGAAAATGTTTTTTTACGTAATTATGACATTCTTTCTTAGTTTTTAATTACAGCGCATGCTTTGTTCATTTAAATAAAAGACTTTATTTTAAAAAAAACATACCAAGTTCTTTTGATTGCCAATTGGGTAAGAATGGCATCTCTTATCATGTTATTACATGTTATCATTGCTCCCCTGACAGAAGTTACTTTTCCACGTGAACTATCTTAAACAATTACCAACAAAAATATTGATAGCATTGTTCATTTTATTAAGACATCAAAGATGAACTGAGGACAGGAGACCTTATTCTTCTGTTTTCCAAATGTTTTCGTTTTAGGCGTAGTAGGTTAAGTTGAACCAAAAAAAAAGAAGGGCAAATTGCCATTATTTTCATTAGATAGAGGGACTTGTTGAAGAATTTATGGCGAATGAAGTCGAGCGCTTCATAAACCCGAATCCATTTCTCTTCCCACACAAACCTATGTCTCTTGATATATGGTTTAAGGAGACATTCCGTTTTGTTGTAGATCGACAATTTTTTGGCTCAAATTTGTGAAAACTATACACCAAAATCTAGAGAAATGTGACCTTTAACGTATCTGAAAGTTAAACTTACAAAATACAGTCGTTTATTTTTAAACGCTAAAAATATTTTGAAACATTACATAAGGTTTCTAAGTTTGTTATGCATTGTGAAAGCTGTTTTTTTATAATTAAAACTTTTTACAAAGATAGCTTGCGATGCAAGGTAATATACGCCCACTGGCAGCTGTCAGAAATAATAAAGCAGTCTTTAGTGACTAAAGTACGAATTTTCTTATATTGAAGAAATTTTATTAGTTTGAATTCAATTATATATATATATATGCAAGTTATTTATGCTGCATAATTCCACAAAGTTTTTTAAAATCAATATCAATAACCCAAATACAACAAACAATTAAATCACACAGCTCTAATCAAGGGCAAAAAACAACTTTTGACGTATGTTTACAAAGTCAAGGGCAATAAATGTTCATCAAAAATATCTCGTTAGAACTTGACCGAGATCTTATCAATCTTAAGCTTCACACTAAGTTTTATCAAAATCAGATGAAAACTGTAGTCTCTATAGAGCTCACAAGAAAATATGACCACATATTCATGTGGGCGTATAAAAAAGCGGAAACCCCTTTAAAGGCTATGGTTATAATTCAGTCAGGAAAGAAAGGAAAGGAAAGATTGAAATTGAAAATGCTCCAAATTGCATTGTGGTGCAGTAAATAGTATTTGATGTTATACCATAGCGATAATGACCTTTAAATTAGTACCCTGCATCATAATACTGTACTGCACATAATTCATTTTGTTACACATCCAAATTTGTCGTGTCAAAGTTCAAACAGTTACAAATAGGCTGATTGCTTCCCAATATCTCTAATCTAAGCTAAGTGTATGGCATTTATAATCAATTACAAGTATTCCACTTTACAAATAACAACCAAGATAGCAGCCATGGATGATGATATGAAAATATGAGGTTACTCAACAGTCTTGATCAACTTAGTTTGACTTCAATTTGGTGATTAACATGAAAACTTATAACCAAATTTTCTACCAAAAGTTTGGCAAATTCAATTATAGATAATGAATGAAACCTCGAAATACGATTATCAAATTAAACACAGTGTTTGATATAGAAATATCTTAACCGAGAGATGACCGGGGGTCCTTTTTTTGAAAACCGTAACTTGGTACAGACGATTTTATTTGTGGTGAGTTAGCCTACTAAACTAAATTTTCAATTCAGTTTTTATATCCAATAAGATTACCGGTACTGTGTTTGTAAAATCAGGAGTTTAATCTTTCTCAACTGTTTAAGAATAGGGCACTCGACCGTTCAGATCAGTAACCAATCTTTTAAGATAGCATGAATGCTTATCTGCACATAAATGAAAAATACCAATACTCTAGATACAAAATAACCATTCTACATTTGTTATATTATTTACTATACTTACGCTTGTTTGCAACCTTTATCGATAAAATCCGCTTTTGGCGATCTCGAGTGAGTAGAACTACTTGATTGAAGACCCCAGACAGTTACTTTATGTTACAACAATTTGTATTCATTATCAAGACAAAGAATTGTAAAATAATATAATACAACAGGCATTGATTAGAATATATCAGAACAATAAGACTATAGGATGTCTAATTACTCTGGCTTCAAGTGATCTCTTCATTGTAAAATAATCATATTGTTTTATCTTCATAGTAATTAGATTTTTTTTTTCATTGTAAAGTTTCTTTTCTTGAATCAAAGATTATTTCAACGTGACATACACTTCTTATTTCAACGCAACACATACTTCTTAGCCTAACTTTCAACTTGTAACGCTATGTTGTAACGTAAGTATGGCAATCATTCTTTTTGTACGGCTTAAGGGGATAATTGAAATTTAATCTAGGCAAGTCACAGAAAATCCTGAACCCATTCATAAAAGTCTGTCTTACTTACTCGTTACTTACTTTTTATATACTTTTTATGTCGCTTTTATGAAGTTACAGTAAAGTCAGGATAAAATGTCTTTTTAAGAAATGCTTCTGATATTTTTCTCATCAAAATATTATATCTATGATCACTTACGTCCCTTGAACTTTTAAAATAAATCCTTTGTACGTTCCTATTTCAAGTGTGACAGTGCATCGTGTGGATAGTATGCAAAGTTGTGTTATGGGTATACATCCAAAATGAAATGCAGGCAGATACAATGATACATATAGCCATAGTCCTAAATATTGAAGGAAGGCGCAAGGTTTGGTGCTTTAATACCTTAATTTAAAACAACATTATTGATGATGTGTCGCAATAGGCCTACGTGGCTACTTACTTTTCTAGCATCAATCCCCTTTCAAACAAAGTAGAAAAGGACCAAATATTACTTCTTTCATCACACGGCAATAATAACATAAATTGGCTTAGATCTACTCAACTTCAGAGTAGAGGCAGAACAATTCAGAAAATGGCGCCAAAAACACAAACTTATTTTCAGCACGCTGATTGGTCCAAAATCTGAAGTGGCAGTGGCAATTTACCATCCTAAACCATTGTGATGGCTACTTACCACGTATATTCTGTGTGGCAAATGATTAACCAATTTTTGTGTCCTCTCCAAAATAGAGGTTAGTATCTGCTTTATTCATTCCTTGTACATTAAGCACAAAATCTTTAACATGTTTATGGAATCATCCTATCCATTGTTTAAATGGTCATGAAAGCCACAACCTCCATCTTAAAGTGGGATACGACTGGCAAATGGGTATCACACCTGATCTATAGGCTTATATATGTTTCATTTGATAATTAGACTAATACATTTTTCTGTTGTTTATGTGAATAAGAACAATTATACTACAAAGCTTGATCTAATTTATGTAACTAAATTTGCAATTGCAATATTTCAATATAGTGACAATCCATAAAAATAAATAGAAAGACCTGTTACAAAAAGCATCATATCACTTGACTTGTAAAACAGGACATTGTCAAGTAAAATGTAAAAATCATTCATGAATAAAAAGATCAAAATATAATGATATAACACACGTGCTGGTTGCAAAAGGGTTTAAGATAAACGTTTGAAAGTTGTTTTTTTGCCAGATATTACAAAAATTCTGACAAATCGAAACACAATGCCGCTCTGTGAGTATGATTGTTTTTGAAATAGAGTTAATGTTTGTTTCACTTCCACATTCCAAATAACTAAATATCCTAAACTCAATATCTTATGTTTTTGTACTAATCATCATTGTTTGAGAAAAGCGGAGAGTATGCCTTTAAGAAGAGATATATGGTTTATTTACTCTTCAAAATGAAGGTAATAATAGTACATAAAGATGTCATCAAGCCAGACGTAAACCTTATTCTATTGAAATTGACTGAAGAAATTAGCAACTAGGCTACGCTTTAGAATGTTGAAACATTATAAATGTTACTGGAACAATTGATCTGCTTTGATAGTTTGGTTATTATTTGTTATAGGGTAATGTGGGCGTCCTGTCAACCAAACTCATTTAGGTATGTTCCTTGTCAGCTTCAAATGTTAATCATTCAATAAAGACACTACAGTTTGACAATTAGGGCCAATTACTTGATGAATTATTTTCAATTTTGTCTCTCAGTAGTAAAGATTTGGCTAATAATGATCTTTAATCTTTATGTACATAAAGAAAACCGTATTCAATGCCTATTGTTTATTTTATAAAGGTACTGGATCGAAAGTCGACTGAGTTGCCTTGACGTCGTAGGCCTACACGTTTAAAGTGATACAGTCCCCAAATACCCGCTCTACAATCTGATACAAATACTACCCGGATAATTTTTCATCATAAAGCTAAGACTTCAGGATCACTTGAAAACAAAATTAAAAACTTAAATCTAAATAAATGACACCACTTCAGATTCAATTGCATGTTTGAGAGAATGATAACGTGTTGCCATTGAGTCAGATGCTGTTGCTTGAGTTGATTACCTTTCTGTGTAACGTAAACCTGTGCATTATTTCAAGACAATTTTGCATCTTGTATGGCCCAAGAAGATCTTATAATCAGTACAATTTTATTGGATACGAATCATGAAATTGATGTGATAGAACTGATTTTAATAGCAATGACCAACTGTGGCTGACTGGCAACGTGACAATATAGTTGTATGAACACAATCGTTTGTTATGTCATCCTGTTATCTGAAACACATCACCCATAAATACAACTCTTTTAACCTAATAACATGATATTTTTCATTCACAAGCCGAACAATTTAGATTCATTTAGAACTTTAAAAGCCATTGTCACACCCTTTCACAATAAAAAGTACACAAGTTTGATGTTTACAAAGTAGAAATTTAATTTGATTTGACAACTAATACCAATTCATTATAAGCTTTTAATGCTTTAGACATCCAGCAGGGCGTGTATATGCTACATTGAATCCACAATATTTAAGTTGAATCAAAATTTCCGCTTCTTTTGAAGCTTCTAGTTCCTAGAGAGAACAATATGATTTGATGTTTTTGTAACCTTAATGCATCCTGTGGTTAAAATTGATTTCAAACTCGAGATTTGCGTCCAATCAGATTACTTTAAGTTGTTTTTTTTATTTCTGAATCGAAAGAGTTCTTGAAATATGGAAAATAAATAACGTCTCACACCAAATTTCGGTTTTGCTAATTTTGCATGAAAAATGTACTATTTGATTTGCAGATACACTTTAGTTACGGCTAATCATAGGAAATATTGGATCGCAAAAAGTATTATACATTAAAGCTTTACAAAGAGAAATCATACGACCATGATCCCAAACCTACTACCTTTATTCTACATGTAGGCCTCAACAACCGTGATCGGCTACCAAAGACCTCCTTTAACCAGGCCCAGAAATTAATCTCTTCAGCTAACAAAACCTTCCTAAACTCCAAGATCATCTTCAAATGTATACCCATCTCAAATAAAATCTCGAAGAAAGCATAACAGAACCTCAGCACCCTCAACAACATGATGAGGGGAGTCCAATACCAACAGCGCAACAATCTTACCACCCTACGAAGAAGAATTCGAACCAGTTGATAATATTCATTGGTCTCCAGAAACAGCAAACAGTATTTATTTGTTTTGGATACACCAGCTTCAAGCATCGAGTAAGTCTTTAAACTAATTACTGGGGATAAAAATACTGAGAGGCTACCGCTAGGCCAAACTGTAGTTAATTTGAGCCGCAAAATTCTCACACCCCTTCAGCATTCAATCTTAGACCGACAGTCACCGTAGGTAGCCAACTTAAATTATCTCCGACCATCCATTGAATGATTTCAACGAATTCTTAGCTGCACATATCTTTTCGAAACCACCCCCACGTGGTGCTAGAACAATGTTTATTCCTAAATCCACGTGGACACCCCCTCAGGCCGCCATCCATCCTGAAATATTGAAAGCATTTGAGAGTATGAATAGCCAAACAGCGAACCTTTCCTTAACACACGAAAGGTCTAATCTCACACGAGTGGAACGTGAAGCGTTAAACTTACTTAAAGTGATACTACGTCTTAGAATGGACATAAAATTGAAGTTCTCAAGAATGGTCAATATGAGTATATATTCATCAGTTAACTTTCCTGGTGTCATAAAGTTACAACAAATTCCCTGTAAAATCTGGAAAATTGGAAAATTCATAAAACTAAGTATATTTTGAAAAACGCTTAATCTTGATATTAGGCGTTTTTAATAGTTAATTGCATATTTATGGATTTATGGGATTAAATAAGGATCCTGTTATGTTATTTATGACACCAGGTATATCAACAGATGGATATATGCTCTTATTGGCCATGTTTAAAATTCTTAAATTTTCTGTTCATTCTAATCACTTTAAGAAAGACGATAGCATTGTCATTAAAAAGAGTGACACAGGCTCATGTTGTGTCATTCTGAATAGGGAGGAATACGTTTCAGAAGCAGATAATCATCTGAATAATCCTAATCATTATGCCATTGCCTAAGATCCATAAGAATCCAACTAAGGAATGGTTTATCTCGAATAAAAGACCGCCCGATTATATCTGACTGTGGTAGTGAGTCGTATCCGGTGTCAGAATACATTGATCATTTCTTACTACCTCTAGCATGTCCACATCGGGCCTACCTTAAAGACACAACCGATATTGTCAATAAAATAAAAAATTTTCGAGTTCCTTCTATTTTAATTTCTATCGACGTTTCCTCTATATATACCAATATCGGCAGTTAGAAAGCTTTTAATAGAAACCCAGATCCAAACAGACCCGACGAGGCAATTCTACAGCTTTTAGAGATTTGTCTCAGTCGAAACGATTTCACATTTAATGATAAAACATATTTACAAACTTCAGGGACAGCTACGGGCAAACGATTCGCCCCTTCGTACACAAACCTGTTCATGGCAGAGTGGGAACGTGAGGTGTTGCCCCTCTGTCCATTTGACCCACTTTTTACGGACGCTTTTTGGATGATATTTTTATGGTTTGGACTTATCGAACAGTTTTGGGAATTCTTTGAAATTCTCAACAACCACCATCCTTCCATCAAACTAACCGCAAACGTGAGTGACAATAGCATAGAATTCCTCTATACCACTGTCTCTAAAGGAGATTCCATAGCAGAAACAAATATACCGGATAATAAGGTGTATTTCAAAGAAACTGATACTAATCAACTCTTGCACAAGAGCTCCTTTCACCCAAAACATACCTTTTCTGGTGTAATTAAGTCACAAGTTTTACGATTTCACGGAATTTGCGCAAGATCTTCTCCTTTCAACCAAGCCTGTACTTTTCAAAACTGAAAGAGCGTGGGTACTCTAAACGATTTTTAAAAAAAATTAAAAAATTACACTTTGGCACATATAGCAGCAAAAAACAGGCTTTATGCCGAAGTACCTCCAGGTTTAAGGTTTGTCCAGTAGATGCATATTATGTGCCTTTATATCAGAAACTCGTTATTTTGTAAGTACTCTACGAATAAAAGGTACCTGATCCAGGAACATCTAACATGTGAACATTCGAATGTAGTATATTTAATTTCATGCAAGAAATGCCCCAAACAATATGTAGGAGAAAATAAGAATACCTTACGAACTCGTTTTAATGCTCACAGGTCGGATATCATATTAAAGCCCGTTTCTAATCATTTCAACCTCGACGACCATTCAATAGACGACCTCAACCTAATCCTTATTGAACGCATAGAAATTGACTTGCCCGAAGATGAAACTACCAAATTCCGTCAATCCAGGGAAGCCCATTGGATTGAGACATTGAATACCTATAGGACTAAATATTCACCATAATGTAGGCATAGCACCCTTTGTTGTCCAGTTCAATACAACCAGCAATCGAGCAAGCAATCTAGGTCATGCCCACTATAAGGGCCTTCAAGAGAAATTCCCCCATGTCTATAAACAGAAAATGCATATTGCATATTCAAAAAATAAGAACTTATATGATAATATTGTTCATAGTAAACTAAAAAAAAAGAAAACAATCAGAACATAAAAGATAATATTCTTCTCGCCCATTGGGCGGGTTTTCTTTTTTAATTTCAGATCAGAATCAGAACAGAAGAAAACCAAGTATCAAGACCCTCAATCCCAATTTCTAAATAAAGTATCTGTTCCACCCTAGGCCTGTACATTTGTGAGAATCAAACCCTCTCTTTCCCCGAAATCTAGATACATATAGTAGGAATTTGTGCAAAAACAGGGCCAAAATCAGATAAAAGGAGCATAGATTTTAATATATCTTACGAAGATTTGTTTAAATCTACAGATCTTTATCAAAAATGTATAAAAGATACATACTTAGTTTGGTTTCAATTCGGGATACTACATTGAAATTTAGCAACAATTAGTTTACTTTTATCAATGAAAATTAACGAGTCACCAAATTGCAATATCTGTCAGGACAACAATGAAAAACAACTATCCTTCATATCTTTAATCAATTTATTCACATCCGTAATTTATGGTATGGAATTGGTATACAAAAAAAAAACTAAAATTAAAATTAGCTTAGCAGCGAAAGATCTCATACTGGGATATGAACAATGTTGCTATCAAGATTATATATATCTTATCAAAGAATCAGACTAAATAACCCTCCCACCTTATTTCCAATCCAAAATGATATTCAGAACTATTTCAGAACCGATCTGAAAGAATATCATACCAGGTGATCATGAACAATGAATGTTTCATAATAAGGCCAAACTAGTACTTTTTTGAAGAATATATTACCTAATACTGGTTTTATTTTCTTTTAAGAAACTCTCTGAAAATAGATCATTTCATCAGTAACCTGAAAATATAGTATTGAGATAAGGAATAAGCAAGAGACAGGGGGTGTAGAGAAGAATGAAGTCGGACAGAAGAGACAGGGAAAATAGATAAGAAGAAAGGAAGAGGGGGCGGAATGAGGGAAAGAGGGGCGGGGGGTAGTTAGCAAGGTAAAAAGGGCATAGGGAAGTAAAGAGCAAGGAGGGGATAGGGAAGTAAAGAGCAAGGTAAAAGGGGATTGGGAAGTAAAGAGCAAAGTAAGAGGGGATAGGGAAGTAAAGAGCAATGTAAAAGGGGATAAAGAAGTAAAGAGCAAGGTAAAAGGGTATAGGGAAGTAAAGAGCAAGGTAAACGGGGATTGGGAAGTAAAGAGCAATGTAAGAGGGGATAGGGAAGTAAAGAGCAAGGTAAAAGGGGATAAAGAAGTAAAGAGCAATGTAAAAGGGGATAAGGAAGAAAAGAGCAAGGTAAAAGGGGATAGGGGAGTAAAAAGCAAGGAGGGGATAGGGAAGTAAAGAGCAAGGTAAAAGGGGATAGGGAAGTAAAGGGCAAGGAGGGGATAGGGAAGTAAAGATCAAGGTAAAAGGGGATAAGGAAGTAAAGAGCAGGTAAAAGGGAATAGGGACACGGAAGAAGAAGAGACGATGGAAGTAAAGGCGGTGGGTGAAGCAGAGAGAACAGTCATTTATAGCTCCGTGCAATGCTTCGGATTACAGCACCCCGAAGACTTATTGTGGGTCGCGTCTCCTTAACAGATTCCAATGCGCCTGGCTGCAACGACTAAAATTGCATCAAATTCTTTCCCTTGAAGTGAAACGTACATAGGACGTTACTATTTGAATTTAAACCTTTGATTCGCATTTCATCAAATTTTGTAGCAATTCAAAATGTTCCGGTTGTAGATTCCAGATCGATTTCGCTAATGACGTCTAAAATAATATAAAAATGTATGAAATAATAAAATAATCATATTGAAAGATAGATAAAATGGATTCTGCTAAACGGTCTATAGTTCTTCAAGGTTTAAAGAGACCACCGATTAAACACATGCTGTCGTGAAAAGTTATAAAATTTGATTTGATTCACAGCTTGTCGTCATAAATTTTAATGTTGGCTAACTGTCAGAAATATTCGGAAAGGTATATTATTGCAATTTTTTTCTGAAAATGGGGACTTTAGTTGCGTAACAGGTAAGGAATGGATAAGATATTAACATCTTCATTTTGTAGTTCTGCATCCATCATGTTGACCAATCCTTGAAAAATGAATTGTCTTTTATTGCAACACCACGCGACTTTGTCGATATAATATACAAGTTGTTAGGGGCCTGGGGCTTATTTTCTCATTTTGAATCTGATCAGACGAGTATTGTCCAGATACCTAAAAGTTTTCTGAGATCGAATGATATTCTGACCTCCTGTATGTATCATGTGTGATATGTAGAACTGGAGTGGACTATTATCCGGCTCATTCGGTTCGGTGAAAATTCATTCATTGGATGTCACAATTTGCTATTGTTGGTCCAATATTTCGTATGATCGAATGGCTCATACGTGCTTGATTATGCCTGTTGACAGGTTTCTTCTTAGAAACCCGGTCCCTTGTTCTAAAGTTGTCTGCTTTTCCAGTCCAAGGTTATTCTTAAGCATCGTTTAGATTCTCCTTTCATTAAAGCAACATGCTATTTATGATACATGGTTGTTTGGAAGGCATTACACAAAGTTAAAAACATTGAGGCAAACCTCGACATGTGAACAGATCATCTTTTAAAAAACTTTTAAATAGATTGATGAAAAAAATAGTTCTATTTCCTCAAGATCATAATGAATAAATGGAATATTAAGAAGAATGATGCGTAGGATTTAATTGATTAAATTTTCCTGTTAGAAACACAGCAATACTATGGTATTTAGACTGATGTTTACAAGCCTATTCCTGTGGCATTATTGGTTAAAGCCGTCATATCGAGCTCTATTAGGAATATATACACGCCTCTGTTCCCGCCAATAAAAAGTTTCCAATAAACAGAAGTCAAGAAAAGAGTAGTAGAAGCTGACAGAACTCAGATTGTTGGAATTGGCAGACTTCAGAATTATTTATTGTTATCAATAGACACGGAATCGGTTCGATATTTTCTGAAAGCTTTCACCTATTTCAACCTGTGAAGGCTCGACGAAGAAAGAGGAGTGACAGAACGCGTTAGGCAAATAAGTTTTTGTCATCGGTAACGGGACAAAGCGTATCAAACAAATTGATTGGTCCAATTTAAACATAATATGTCATGTGATTCATTTTGAAGGGTGGATGACGTGAAGACGGCCGCCTCCAGAATTTTACTTTTATAAACTTTGTGAAAGTCAAACAGTCGGTCATTAAGCTGCACATTACGTTAAAAATAAGGTAGGAATTTTATTTGATGGTTATTGTCGTGTTTTTCTTTTATTCTTTTACGGTGCTTCCTCTGTACTGTACAATACTCGAAACATTAATCCCTTTGAGCTTTTTTGTATTAAGATACTTAAAACACGAACTCTTCATTACGTATAGAAATATGTTATTTTTCAAGATCGAAATAGTTCATATATTGTAGTGCATCTCTCAATGAAACATCAAAGTATTTTTCAGCGCATTAGACAAGAAAATTGATATAAAATATTATGTATGTTTCTTGTTAAATGTTAAACACTGGAAGACATTCGACTGACTCTTTTCGAAATTCTTTAGTATGTGTTTTTGTTTTGCATTAATTTGTCCTTACGTTTAAGTGGTAAATTCGTAGGCGATGGATTTTTTCTTAAAAGATGTTTATTTTTTGCATATTTGCATCAAATTTAAGCTGCTTATTGAAGACAGAACATGAAATATAATTTCCGATTTATTTCCAAAGCTCCTCGTGAGATTATGTTCCAATCGCTAACGTTGAATGGTTCGTATTGCAACCTGTAACGTATATATGATTTCTCTAGCATCATTGGTACTGGTATCATCTGACAAATGATCAGCGGCATACGATTTCCAATGAAAAAAGATCGTAGTTTCCCCAGATATAGCTACCGAGGCCCCCTTCTAGTTCTAAATAGTTTCAGATCGACGGACTTAAATAATGATCCGTGTCAAAAGATCATTTAGACACCTGGAATCGAGTACCGTTTTTATTTTACACTTCATTTACGACCATTCCGTAAATTTGCCTAATGGTTGGATTTCTAAAATGATGTTGTGTTTATGACCCGCTCCTCTGCACCTTACTGGGTCCTTTATTGCAGTAACACACTGCAGTATGTATTAGGGCATATAGCCCCGATTCCCTTTTGAGGAATCGTTCGAGTTCTACCTCCTGTAGGACACAGGTAATATAATTCTGAAACTTGTTGAGGTATTGAGACTGAGCTTAATAAAATACCATCCGTACAGAATATAAAACCTTTGCTAAACACACTGATTGACTCAGCAGATGAGTAACCGTTTCAGAATTCTAAGTTTTTCAAAATTTTCGCTGATTCTCGTATTGTTGAAAATAAATAAATAAACTATATAGTATTTAAGGAAATCGGATATTTCAGTATCTTTCAATTAGACTAATTACTTGATAAGCTTCTCTCATATCAGCCACTATAATCTGGATGTCTTTGATTTATTATTTGTGAGCGATTCATTGACCTTGTGCGCTCCGAATTCTTAGTGTTTGAACTTTAAGCAGTGTTGTCTGCAAACTTTGCTTCACCGCTTTAGTCAAACCTTTAGCGATGTTATTGTTAAGACATTACTTCTGCGATTTTCAAATGTTATAGAGCAGTTAGTATTTTAGTTTACCAAGAAACCATAAAATTATATAAACCTTTTAAAGCGCTGAAATTCTATATTCTATGTTAATTAATGCAGAAATTGTAAGCTCTGCGAAGAGAAACAACAGGACATCATTTTCCTTATCCTGATGTCAAGAGTTCGAAGACGTAGATGCCGCAAATATTTCTCAGTTTGTCCATTAACACCAACTTTGTGAAATTATTATTATTGTGTTTATTGTAACGCTAAACTCCTAAATAGCTGGATTCGTTGCCAGCTGTTACCTGGGTTTTTTCAATATGCCTGTTAGAGGTCAAACTGAAATATAACATCCATTATAGATGAAAAACCAACTCACTGGTTCTAAGTAATTTAGTTAGATTCTCAATAAATAGTTTATTTAACTCATGGTTCACCCCCAAAGTTCTCAAAGTGTAAAGAACAATTGTTAAAAAAATATTTATTGATTTCAAGTTGAAAAATTCAAATCCATTTAATCGCATTGTCTGGAGAAGAGAAAATTAATTACCTGTATGGAGAAAATAGATGTATGAAGGCTACCTTAGCAATAAAGTTTTTATTTTATTAACCTGTTAAAATTGGACGCTATAGATGTACAGCTATAAGGCTATGAGGGTAACACGTCTAAATCATGAGGCAATGTGTGTACCTTTTAAGTTTCTTGCGCTCAATGATGGAATGAACATTGGCAATACCATGTACGTTTGCTTTAACAGTGACACTCTATCGCTTACATCTTTTCCAATGCTTATCTTACTCAGCATATAACGTTCTCGATGCAGCAGAACGATCAGACGATAGTTCGAATTTAACATTTTTTTTGGTAGAAAAAATGCTCTCTTTCATAACGGAATTGTAGTGCTATTTTTAATAAAAGACTTAAAAAATTTATGCCGTTTGCTAAATACAGAATAAAAAATGATTCAAAAGAATTGTCAAGAATTTTATTACTGATCAGAGCCAGAAAGATTATTGTAAAATTATTGGTAGAGCGATAAAGACGTCTCACTTCACTGGTCAAACAAAGTAGTATCAGAATTTCTTTTCTATTATTTATAATTTGATTTAAAATTCACAGACGTGGATTTGACTACCACTGTTTACTATAACCACGATTTTTAACTACTTCGTCATCATTTTCCGTATGTCTGAGATCTTGAAATTAAATAAAGTTTTGGATTATATATTCGGCTCCCTATTGATGGGCCAAGCAATTTGCAAAGAGGGACATTGTACCAGGGCAGTGATGCTCACACCACGCATTGAATGAGATGACTTCTAAATCATGTATGAATTAATCTTATGTTTGACCAGAAGGGATGAGATAAATGCAATGAAATCATTACTAGACGATAGTTTATCCCCCTCCCCCGGGACACCAGAGTAGAAATTTGATATTTTAGAATATATTTATTGAGAGATTTGGTCTGGCGATTAAATATGTTTAACCCAAGAATGACATTTTGGAGTCTCCGAGAAAAAAAATAAGCTAAATTGATTGAATGATCGAGGAAGATCAAGAGAAACTGTCAAACTCGGTTTATAAAGAAATGAAGCAGATGTTGACATATTTTACTATTAGGGCTGAAATCGTTCAGAATTATTCCAAAAATACTCTATGACTTTGATGGTGGAAGGTTTGAAGCTATTTCAAACAATAATGTTTAAGTCATAAAACTATATCATATTCAAGGAGAAAATTGCAAATGCAGATCAACATGAAATATATTGAATAATGTAACTGATGGCAAGACCTTGAGGGCACATACATATTTACTACAACGCAGTATTGGGATCTCCGAGCCAAAATAAACTCGGAAGATAAAAAGCTTTGAAACCTGCATTGTGACGTGAGCTGTTTCGAAAAATGTGGGTTAGCGGAAGTATGACATGTCGGAGCTTCCGTGTTCTGTTTTATTTCTTTGTGTGCGTGAGAATTCATACTTTCTTGGTATATTTGATCTCATAGATACTTTCATTTACCACCTGCAATGCAAAACATAGGAGGTAAATTAATAGAAAATTGATATTAACACATTTCATTAGCGGTTGCTAAAAATAAGTTTTACTATTTTTTCACAGAAGATGTGAAAAGATCAGATATCATAAAACCGTGATTATGATCTCTATTAAGAAATATGGCAAGAAAATCTATCGTAAGTCACACGCACGTATGATTTGCTCAAATTGGTATAGTTTTTAAACAAAGTCATAATTTTCTATCTGTTTGCTCTGGTAAGCCGTACAACAATATTTTCTTTTGAAACTTTCATTGACAAGTGTTCCTAATCAATCTTTTGGGCCTTTAACGCATTTTAAAGTTGTTTCCTTAACTTTGTATATGTATTGGGGACACCTATAGTATCGATATACACTATTCCAATATCCTGACTGCTAATTGGAATGGTGCAAATCTGTGCTATCAGTGTTAGAAAAGCTTTTAATAATCTCTTTACATCTAACACACGAGAGTGTTTACTATGGCCCTTATATGTTAGGTTAAACAAAAACAGCAACTGGTTTATTTCCATTAGTGAGTGGGCGTCACGTTGGACATATTTCTGAAATTCCCAACAAAAGTATGAAAACTTAGAAATTATAACAGATAAATGGGTTGTTAAATCTTGATTTTATAAAAGCCTTTGATTGTGTTTGGAAGGATAAATAACAATTGTGCATTGAGTATAAAAGACATCACCGTCATACAACAAAGAAAAAACGAAGGAAAATGTAAATTAAATCTAGTGCTATAAAAGGTTATTGTACATTTTGTAAATTATTAGATAATGTGTGTTATTACCTAGCCTGCACAATAATGATATCAAATAGTACAGACACATAGCGCTATATTGTTGAGAGCCTTTGTAGACGATATCAGGAGAATTTTAAAACGCATTTCATTGTACAAGTTAACGAAGGAGCTGCACAGGCTTTTAGACTATAGTTGAATTCAATTTTCATCTTTTGAACATACACGTTACGCAAATAGATTTCAGAATTTTCTCTTGAAATTGCTTTAAAGCAACTATTGTAATCTTTGAAATCCGTGTTTAGATCGAACCACATCAAGAATGGAGCGTTTTAAAGTTAAATTAAAGATTAAACTATAGTTTATTACATTTTATTTGGTTTTATTTCAGTAAAGTTTCTATTAGAAATGAGGTCGTAGTATTTCTACGTCCAGCATATTTGTTTTACTATAGCTTCCACAGCTTTAGATGCATTACACATCCGATCTGACATTTCGTAGAAGTTCCACAATCCAGGAGAAGAGCTTGTGCTAATCGGACGCTGGGAGAGATTCTTATCCAAACATTACATTTCTGTATGATAACCGAACATTACAATATGGCCAAAAGGAAAATTATTAGAAAAGAAGTTAAGTCTTGGCTTCTTCCATGATTAGCGGTACGCCCCTGGTTTTTAATAATGAGTACGAAAACGACCTTCTGGATTGGGTCATGGATTCTCATGCTCTGCACGATTCAAAATATTAAATAAGTTGTCAGAATGATTTCAAGTATCTGTAGATCCCAAAATATTAAACAATTAAGTGTCAGTAACAGCGAATCTGAACATGTTTCAGAACGATAGATGAATAAAAGGATAGTTTGGACCAACGGCGTTGAATTAGATCTTTCATAATTCCCAAACAATGTTTTAAAGTCTCATGGAAAGAGCGCTTCTTTATTTACAGTTCGCTTATCATCTTTATATCGTTTCTTTTATGAGCGTGTGAAACTCTTAACTCTAAAATAATTTATTTATCCACGAACATCGTGATTCTGTATACTTATACCCCTTTCTTTATGATCTTAAAAGATGGTAGTAATGTGTCTAACAAGAAAATGTCAGATACAGGAGACAGTAAGAATCAATGTAACATGACTTCTGCCATTTTTCACCTTCCAGCTAACTACAAATATAATTACTGCTATATTTTTACTGGTAGAATATAATAAAGCGGGAACAAATTGATTATATTTCTAATATTCCTCGGTAATAATGGATTGGAGTGATATATTCCAGATCCGTAATAAAGCTGTCGACCCTGACATGCTCTTATTACCTATGTCATTTCATATTTCTTAATTTCATAACAAATTTGATTTAAATGCATCATAAGCGCCAGTTTTCTGATTGTTAGACATCTTTGAGTTGAAACATTTTACAGATTAATACACCAGAAAAGAAATTTCTATCTTAAAAGAACAACAACGTATGTTCTGACTGTCTGATAACAGTTCTTTTCCGAATTTCTGATTTCGAGATTCAATCTTCAGTTGTCAAGTATCTGACTTAAATGGTTTAATGAGATGGCACCTTGACTTAAAGGTTCTGACAATTTGACTTTCAAACACTCACTTCCCCAGTCTCTTCTGCAGATACAGATTTCTACCTCATACAATTTCGTTACCGTTAGCACACCTTCACCTTCACTATTTTTATCAACAAAAATGACGGTTAACATACTTTCACTAGTTTAAACAAAGACTAACAGATATTCATAGATAGATTTTCTTAAGTAAAGCTTTTAGTAAAGATGTGTCAAACGGATTATGGATGCTTGGTATCTCTCCCAGTGTTATTATGACATTTATACTTTCATTGGCCTAAAGGTTTTGCAAAAACGTTACAGCATTAAGATTATCATATGGCAGACGTCAATATTAAATGCCCTAGCGTTCAGATGCTATACCATTTTATCAGTGTTCAACTCTGCATCGAAATGTCTGACCTGGAATTCAATTACCACTGCAAACTTATCAATAAATTGCCGTAATATTCTCCAACTTATATTTAAGTTGTCAAACGTGTGTGTATTTGAATCCACTCGGTTAATTAACTCATTTCAGGTCACAAGACAAAACTGTCTTGATGTCGTGCTCGTCTTTTCAGAGTTTGAGACTTGGTGCGATTTGTTATATTTAGCAGAAGGCTGACATTTTATCTACACGTGATTTCTAAAACTAATTAAGAAAATCTACTAATAAATTTTCCTGACAGGTGAAAGGAATAAAGCGAGAGAGCTTAATCCTGAATTATCATCACATTCAACTCGACAGACGATTTGCTCAGACCATTAAGTCTGGCTTCCGATGTCATTTGACCATTAAAACCACGAAAGACGACACAGGCTAATTCGTTAACATTTGAATCATTGCTAATATGAATTACATGGTTATGTCCAGCAGTTGATTGATTAACCTTAACTTTAACAGACCAATTGCACAAACCCACTGAATTCATATTATAGAAGACGGAAAACAAGACCACTAGATAAACATCACGGCGGTTATCATTAATACAAACCCTTTTTTCAAATATGGTCTCAAGAACTGTAGCCTGAAATGTATCATAAGGCCTACGTCCCTTTACGTATTTAACACCAATATTCAAACCTTGAAAATTGACAAATGTCTGTTAAGCCTTAAAGCGGTAATATCGAATCCTTCTTTATTTTGAAGCCATTTGAAAAAATCTCCAATGTAGGCTCAATGTGAAACCTTAACAAAACAACTAGGTTGGTGTGGTACTATTAAGCTCGGAGAATTATTTTGGTCGTTGGAGATACGGGTATAAAGCTTTACATTCATTCCATTGAGATATAGCTGATGATACATGCCTTATGTCCAAATATATCGACAATGCCGGTCAATATAAAGTAGTTGACAAAATGATTTTAGATGTATGTGGAAAGACAATAAGAAAGATATTAATGAATGGTACCGACGCGGAAGGAGTTGGTGCTTTCTGACTGAGATTCTTTCACACCGGAAAGATGACAAACGATATTCGTGTTACCACCCGACTCAATAAAGGTGCGGAGATAATATATATATTTATAATTATTGCCAGGAGAGTAATTTTATTGTATATCTATTCAAATTGTAGTAACTTAAAACAATTCCAAACGATTGTCGCAGACAATAATTTTATTGAGATTAATTAAACATTGTGTGTAAAAGGGAGTATTGGATGTAACATATTAGAAATCTAATTTACACTACAAATCAATACAAATCAAGTCAATTAATATGTGAATTATTCTCTTTAATTAACTCCCAATCAAAATATCTGTACATGTTAAATGTCTCTAGTATTTATTCAGCCCATGTTCTTCATTACTATTTTAGCGTCGGAGACAATCATCCAACATGTCCTTCCCTTCCTCTTTCTGTACGGAAGTGTTTTAATTGTTCTGTTTGGTGTTTATGTTGACTTGGCGAGACAGACAGTGGGGGATGATGAGAGATTACAGTTTTTCTATGTAGAAGATATTAGTGCCAGGATATCCTGACAGTGTAAGAAGATGGAACCTTAGGACATCCTAGCGGCCGAATACTCGGTCGGGTCATGTTTGAAACAACTGGTATTTCACTTCGAAGATTTTATACATAAATTCTGTAAGTTCGTGGTTAATTTTGTGATTTCATGTGGAAAATAAATCTATTATCTAATGTTAAAATGTCTTGTATTATTTTTGTTGAAAATCACTAAATTTAACAACTTCAGCCTGGTTATTCCATTTTCTCACGCTTCAATTTCATCTTCCCGCAATTAGTTTGAAGACGAAAATAAAATTCTCACATATTTAGCACCTTCCTTTCTATTTTCTCTCACATTAGATATAGGGTGTTGGCATATCTTATATAAACTAGCTTTTCTTGGACTCAAGGGAATTAAAAAATACACCCAAATTACATGTTCAGCGAGTTGGGTTACTGTTTTATACGCAGAATATGGAATACTAACTATTAACATACCACATCAAAGTGACAATGCGTGATCGAAAAGGGTACATATGGTATGTAGAGACGATATAGACCAAAGTTCCATGGTTGCAATGTATCCAGATCAGACAGTTTCCAATTAAATAAAAATGTGTGTTCAGTTTATTTTGGGCTGTCATATAGGTTAAATGTACATCAATAAATGCGACGTCAAGAGGTACTTTTCTGTGGTCAACTCACTCGTGGTTTCTTGGTCAAATATCCTATTTCAAAGTCTGTCCACTAGCAAATTTTAGTTGACAGTTCCGACAATTTTCCACCTATTACAATATCGATCCACATCGCAACTAATGTCACACAATGTAAATTTTCAAAATCATCCCTCATGCATCTAATAGTCAAAACACGACGTACCATAGAATATATAATTTTTTGTGCGACAGTATTAACCTTGAAACCTGTTAGTCTCAGACGAATAACCCTAATGTAAAACACCGTATCTTATTGTAACTATACATTTTTAACCCCATTAGTCTGATGTTTGTCAATAACTGACAGAGAATAAGAGTTAAGTAGTACATCGTTTGTTTCTTGTTACAGTCGATGTATAAGGTGCCGAGGGAGTTCTGGTACAAGCGGATTTAATTAACAGTTAAAACAATCGGTAGAAGTTATAAACTATTAGTAAGATAATATAATGGTAACATAATACATAACATAGTCAATAGTAAACCAATCAACTACGGCTCTCTGGAGACTATAACATGTATGTAGATGAAATAATCAAATAATCGTTATCAATGTATATAACGTTTATAACCATCATATTTTGGTAAAAATTTTGTTTTTTCTGGGTTACAAATCACATTACACCCTACAATTTTTTTTTCTTTGTTCTTTCACGGCAATGACTTAACGAAAGTATTTGGAATACTGAAATCGTTGCCTAAAATATAATATTTTACGAAAGATAGATCAGAGACACGGACTGGAAAGCTAATTAGAACTGTAACTAATAAAGGTAGGTCGATTATTTTCATGTATTTTCATTTTAAAGAATCCCGGTGCTTTGATAGTCATTTGAAATAGTAACAAAAGTATACAAATCCTGGGGATAGTGCATCATTGGTACTCATTGTCTTTTAAGTTGGGTAATGTCTTATAAAAAGTGGTCCGAGGTGTCCTGATTCCAGATGAAAATACACCAGCAAGTCTAATTGATACTTAGCCTATATCTGTTACACTCCAACACAAAATAATCATGGGAATGGTTAATATACACGCTATCTTCTGTTTATCAGTCTAGAGGTTTTTACTGTAGCCACCGATGGAATAGTTTGATGCCCCATGGTGGGTATTACTACGTCTAAATTGTAGTCAGACTAGGAACGTGTATCCAGGCGGTTCTTTTGTAATACTACTTTAGACATCCGAGTATTTATTTTATAGATCTGACTAATTGATTCTCTGACCACTGGCCATTTACTTAAACAACGATCATAGGAATTACTGTATTGTCAAGTCGGGGCAATGTATCATTTCTAATCGAAACTACGAATCCGCTTTTCAAATGTTAAGTTATTTATATTCTCGTTCAGAGCTGTAAAACTACCGATAGACGTCATCTTATCCATCTAACCAACCTAAGTCAAAAGATCAACTAAGACCTTATCTCTTCAATACTGGTTTTATATTTATTTTATTCTGAAACAAATCTGCTACTTACAGTCATCACAGTCATTCGTGACGTGGTCAATAGACGGCTTTTTCGGAATTTGGAATTCAGTCCGGACATTTTGCATCTAAAGATTTCAAACCTTAGGATATTAATGTATGAGTTCTTATATTAAGTCTACGGTTAGTGATTTCAATCGTGCAATGAACATAGAGTACCCAACACACCCTTTACGAGTTCTTTTGACCTAGCAAATCCTGTAATATCTTGAATGGTCCACATAGATGCTTACTCCTAATATATCATTTTTGTTCTGTGGATGTTCTCTGCCTGAAACTGTTTCGTCAGTCAAATCAATTGTGAAAGGTTTACGTGGGTTTTCACATTGCCAAACCACTAACTTGACCTTTGTGTTGTAGTAGCGTGTTGATGACGACCATTAGAATACAGACCGTTTAGATATTAGAATCATCAAAAGCAAACACTAGAACGGACATCAGCTTAACCTGTTATTTTCATCAATTGCCGGTTATTTATTAACCAAATATTGACATTATGGACAAAGAGCTTAACCAGTCTTTAATGGTTATTTCTACCTCCGACTATGTCAAGTCGAGGACTTCCCTTGATTGAATTCTTAGATTGAATCTGATCAGATAGGACAGTAGAAACATTGGAAATGAGACGGTTAACTTGTTACAGTTGTACACTATGTTAAGAACTGTGGAGATATGTTTCGAAGTTATAACCGATCTAGCTTTCAGAATGACTTCGCAAAGCTTTAGAGCGATAGCCTAGTACACATCAAATTAATTTCATAGACTATGTGGATTGAAATTGAGGTTTTAAATTGCCATGTGCAAGACTGCATCAGTCCCCCTTTTATAGATTAAGTATCCTTATCTCAGATCCGAGACATCATGATTCATTTATAAAGCTATCATGTTTTATTAATCCGCGATTCCGAGCTCTGTTTCTAGATTGGTATTGAAAAATTGATTTAAATTATTCTTCGGTTAGTCCTTTTCAAAGAAAATTACCCTTGCCTTGTTGGAAATAGAAATAACCATAGTTTTACCTACAAAAACATTTCATTGAAAGTGTATGGTGTCAATTTATAATATATATGTATTACCCTACTTTTAGTTGTAATAATAGACAAATTATCTAAAATTGTCGTTGATATTAACCATGTTATATAGTATTGTTGCGCCTTGTGAAATAAGATATGAAATAGTTCCTTTTCGTCTTATTTCATTTCCATATTTTATACGGTACCGAATCCTGACACGAACCATAATTTGTTCAAAACGTGATATCGCTGAATTGAAGTTATTACCTCACTTCCGGTACAGACAGCCTTTTTATGATCCATACAGAACATGTGCTTGCCTATATTCAAATTATATACTGTACTTTTCTCGTAACAAACGTTAATTAACAAGGGTTTATTTGATCTTATGCTACCTAAACAGGATATACGAAGACCTACGAAGGATATCCATCTTCAGAACAGCTTGCTTGATCATGGATACTCTTATTTGAACTTTCTACGCCCAAAATTTCCAATTTCAGTGATGCAATTAGGAAGCAGGGTTGCATGCCGTCCCGATGTACGAAGCCCTGAGAGATTGTATGTATCTGGAAGATATTCACTCTTATTCACTCTCTCTAAATTTCGCTCTGCGTTGTAGCCTGTTTCATTCATGATTTATACCATTAATATCTAAATAGATGACATAAAACTAGAAAACACTACTAATATTACACCTGCTTATTTCCTTCTTGTCATTTTTCATTCAATATATTCTAGTTTATTAGTCTGTTAGGCCGGAACTTATTAAATCTGAGAATATAAATTAACCTTAAAATTATTAATCAACAATGTTAGCTTCTAATTACTTATTTGCTTATTCAGTACTATTAACTCTTATTTCTATCGATAACTGAGTTGAACTGAATTCAAACAAGACTTAGTTTTACGTCCAAGTGGTCTTTGTATTCTTTAACTAAGATTACACGTGTACGTAAGCGTATCTCAAACACAAACTCAAGCTCAAAATGTGCTTCCATGTCTCCACACTGATAAAGAAGACCACGTAGTAAAGAGTTTAAGAGAAATTGGAATGAACTGATTGCGATCATTATGCACTGTGTTGGTTTTGGATGATCTCAACGTTCTTCTCCTTCTTTTAGCAGCTTCCTAAATTCCTTATGGAAAACTTTAATCACTCTAGAGAACCTGTTCATGAAACTCATTTCAAACTATTGACATATTTAATTTCCATTGTTTATAATTCGAACTGACAATTCTGTAATTATTTAAAGACCATATTTCCACTTATTATTCAATATATTTATAATCTTAATTATGATATAATAACATTGTAATCATTTCATGTTGAACAGATATACTAAAGGAGATAATGGATTGTTTTGAAATCTGAAAGATAACTATGAATCATTTTTATAAGCAGCCTATTTGGGTTGTGTAAAAGCTTAGCTTTATTCGTTTAAATTTGGCAAACGCTGACGATAATTGTAAAGATCTTCAAGGTTTCCATACGAAGTCGGTTCTTCGACATACCTTATATACTGCTACACACACTACCCATATTTCGGAACACTCCATTACTCAAATATGTGATAGGAATAACCTACATCTTTCAGTTGTTGTTCTCTCTGGGGATATTCATGTTTTGTCATGGATATATATTTTATTTGTATGATTTTGTAAACGGTTTTAAATCGATCACTTTTCTCAAATCTTAAATCACGATAACGTATCAGTTTGCAGACATTGTTTGCTTAGTCGAGTTTAAATGGTTACTACTTTAAATACGTTGATAAATTGCAGACATTTTTTGTCAGTCAAAGCTAAACAAATCTGACCCTTCTGACACAGTTGATGATTTTCCGACAGTTTTATACCCCAGTTTCTCTAAATACTTGGTACCCTTTAGTCTTGAAGCATCAGAATACAACTGGAGCTAGATTAAATTGTCGAAACACTGATCGATTAATCAGGAAGGTTGAAAGAAGAAATGTGGACAAATTGGTTTTGAAATTTGGACAATCAATAAAAAGAAAAACTATTTATTTCGTGGCATGAAATATATTGAAATGGTGGTGACAAGATCAACTATTTAATCTATCTTATTATACAGATCGTTGAAGATGTCTTTAAGTGGTTGCTTTATTAGTCCTACATGCAAGTCAATGTATGTGATGTTCCTAACAATTATGATGTGTTTTATTGAAGGGATGTTGTCCCCGAAGTAATCAACAGAGGTATAAATTCCAGATTGAAAACTTTCTCAATTGTATCTGCATGTTGTGTCTGTAGATTTTTTTATTTACTTACAGAAAAGCCTGCTAACGAGCGACTTACGGCTATTTATTTGAAGCAGATACTGTTTGATTTCGTTCTTTAGGACAATATTGTATATGATATACTGAAACGATTATACCTGTTTTGTTGTCTTAGAGCCCTTGTGTTACCAATACTATTGTCATTGAACGATTAGTTGTGTTAGATCACATCGGAATCTCGGGGAACACTTAGCTTAACTTTTTTTTTCTTTTTTAAAGTCCTGATTATAATTCAGAAGATAAATTCGTGATAGTTGACAATTTGGAAATCACAATATTTGCTGCTAAGACGATCAGAGATGTCTTCTAGAGAGTTCCCTAGAGGTACCTGATACTGACAATACGATTAAATGTTGTGTAGTCTATAGATGACTTGTCACTGTCAACTATTAATCTAACATCAAACAGCAAGTTTAACTGGCATATGTTAGCTTTAATCTATACTAACTATCTTTGCTTCATTACTATCAATTGAAATTCCTATAATGTAACCTGCAGGAAGGCAGTTAGTTTGTCTTTCCCAGAGACATCCGTCATCACTCTAACCGCTAGGGAAAATACTTAATACTCTTATTTACCTTTAATTCCACTGTTCTGCCTTTTGGATATTATCGTCGATATCCATAAATATCTAAAAATATAGTCCTGGTCCTCTGTTATACTATCTCCCATAATCACTATACCTGATGAACTCAGACCTTGATCTTGTCGCCCTATTCATCTATTCATTTTTAAAAATTTTGTTTCGTTCACCGACTCGTTTTCAGTACGTTGGCAGGCCTTAGTGGCAGTCTTCATGAAGACCTCGAGTCACAAATTTGAGATTCAAACTTACGAGACAAGTAAAAAGTAATAGATTTAAGCAAAACTTGAGATTTAAAGTGCAGCTGTTTCGCCAACTCGTAGATTAAAAATATCCCAGTTGCCCGCAATCCTGATTGTAACAGAACACATTTCTGATGGTGTTTAAAATTTAATAGTAATATATTGATGTTACAATGAATACCTTGGATCAATTTTCAATCTCATCAGTTGATTGTCTTATACAATAGTTGTAATTATATTAAGTAACGACTTCTCAGCTATCTCCCGAATTCAGGCAATATAAAATTATACCGCAGCATAACGAAAGTCTTAAAATCAGGCATTGCCAGTCGTTAGATATGAGATGCGATAATCGAAGTTCTTTATACAGCCTTTGAGTGGGCTGAAAGTATTAAAGAAGAAATGGAATTGAGTCTGAATAAGAAAGCAATATACCCATGAATACTGCGAATCATGACAAAAGTGGTTCGAACAAGGTTCACCTTTGACCAAGGGGCGGATACGTCGTCTAATAAAAGTTATTTTTGTTGAAAAATGATCCTGTTGTGATAATGGACCATTCAATATTTTACAGATCTTCCAACGAATGCTTAAGCTTGGAAGTAGTAGCGGTACCAGCCTCCCAAGACTGGCTGTTGATTTCAAAATGATTCACTCCCATGGATCAACTTCACAATGTCAAATTATTTTTTAAAATGCAGCCTCCGAGAAGGTTATCTCCCGAAAAAAAATTTCTAAAATAGTTAAAAATGAAGAAATGAAATGGGATAACAACCATATTTAAGGGTGTCAATCATGGCCCTGTTATGATCTGAATGTGCCAAAACAGACTCGGCCTTGCCATTGTACATGCATGCCATTGCAAAGCATTCACATTCAAATTTAGATGAATAATCATCTTGGAAAAGAACATCTATCTTTTATATTTTATTGGTTAATACTTACCAATGGTGTTTTTTTGTTCAGTCCTTTTAAAGACATCGGGAATTTAAATCTAAATCAGCACAGAAAAAATGTGAAAAAAGACAAAGTTCTATTTAAGAAAGTAGAATGGCTTCCAGTTTTATATGTGCTCAAGTGTCCATAAAGTGTTCTCAACCAACCGTTTTACTCAATTGAAGTCTCTCATTTTAAATGTTAAGAGACGATTTTATCTCTGTTCCCTTTATTCTTGGATGACTTGGCGCTCACGGCAGATATTCAAAAAAGAAATATATTTAAGATGTCCTTAGTGTAGAAGGTGTGTGAATTTGCTTCGCCTTGTACAGATGTACACAATGACGTAGCAGTTCAATATACGATGACCTTTATCACTCTTTCATTTTTCCCATTCTGTACTGTGGACAATTTCCAATCGTAACGCAGCAATAGAGTAGATAGCTGCTGCAAACGTTTCCATTTAGAACGCAATAGTAAACAATAAGAAACAAAATATATTGTCTAAGATTACTAGCTTGTTCTAAATTGAGTTTCTAAAACGTTTAATGTGATATTTGCTTGAATGAAAACGTTGTTGCATCAAACTAGTTCAAGAACTTCAAACAAGAAGTGCTGGAATGAATGATTAAAACACAGTTTATGTGTTAGATAAATGATCCGTTGTTTTAACACAGAATTTTTCAATAAAGCAGCCAAAATCGAGTTTAAAAGGGAACATTTTTCTATCAAACGTGATTAAAAGATGTTTGCAAACCTTTGTCTCCAATAATTTTCAAGTCAAAATGCCAATTTCTCCTGAAATACGGATAAACGTGTACATGCATCGAAACTAAAATAAAAATAAGTATTCTCGAAAAAGATACCAAGGCTTTAAGTTGTAGTACTGTCGTTAACAGAATGGCGATCGTATTATAAGAACTTTAATGACAGAATATTGTTAATGGCAGCTTTAAAGCCAGGTTCTTTCTTATGTTCCTGTGGGATATTATATTTTTATATAAATATCTGTGTGGGGACAGAGTATTCTCTAAAGATCATAAAAACAAAACGTAAAGGCCATTGGTTCACGGTAATTTCGACGTATTTAATTCCTCAGTGGGCTTTATCTAACATGCAAAACACTGTTCGTCTTTGCGAAAAAAGGACAAATTTAAAAGATAAACAATTTAAAAGATAAAAAAGAATATCTTATTACAATTGGAAAAAAATCCCAAACGTACACAAGAAGATGTATACAAGGTCAGCATCAGCATCGTAAGATAGGTCTCTACAGTTTTTGAAATACATGTATTTTGAAAATTTAAATAAATTGATGTCATGTAAAGAAAAACATTGAGTGTCATATTTTTAATATGAATATTTTCATACCAGTCGCAAAAGCACAAGGGCCGAAAAGGGGGTTGGGTTGCTGGGTTGCCCGCAATTTGCCCACGAATTTTACCTGTAATTGTTGCCCGAAATTTTGCCACGAATTTAACCAGTATTTTCGGGCTATTGCTCAATATTTTTCGGAGGATTTTCTTTTAGAACTTAATTATTTTTAGAGCATCGCCCGAAAACACTACTTGTCTGCCCAGGGTTTTTCGGTCGCTGCCCGAAAAGATAATATTTATGCGTCGAAAATAGATTAACAAAACATAATATGTGCAAATACCTAAATTATCTATGCCAATATACAGCTTTCTTAAAAATTTCCCTTGTACCATATTACAATGAGGATTACTTGAACTCAAATTCATTTTTGCCTAATTGTGAAATCATACTCAAGAAGTGTAAGACCGTCGCTGTTGTGCGAACAGGTTGCACTACTATTTAAATGAGCCGATTTTGATTCTAAAACCAATAACCAGTCGTCAAAGACACGTAGTCTCTTACAACCAACACAGATGATAGTTGAGCGTAAAATTGAAAACAAACGATAAATTGAAGACAGTTATCACAATTGATTGTCATTTACAAGTCATCTTCATCTCATCGACTTCTCATTTCACACTCAAATTTTCCATTTAAACTTCTTTACTTTTATAAAGCCGAGAGCTGATATTTTAATGCCTCAATCATTGTTTTATAGCAGAGCTGTATTTTCATTAATCAAGTGTAAAATATGAATGATTCCAATATTGTGCCTCAGTCAGAATTCTTTCTTAAACTTTGAATTTGGGAGGTTTGTGTTGCATTTCCATGGCATAGAATAGAGTATTGCAAGATTTCAGTAGTGTAATATCGGTTACTTTATCTCCATTTCTCTTAGGATATTGTCTTTGTTTCTTGGTCCCCGATTCAACATTTCTTTGATCGGCCCGATTATCGTGGTTAATCGCCCCCTTCTTTTGACCCGATTAAATCCCGACCAATGGATCATGACGGCAGACGAATCAGACGTTCTAAATTTGCTTTTGTTGAAAAAGCCGATGTTACTGTCGGATCATGACCGTCTCGGTTGTCTGAATGTCCCTTTGTCTGGTCTGTAATCGTCCGAAATGCGTTTACTTTCGGCTGCCCGTGGCTGCTTGCGTCGACATGCGCCTACATTTGTCCACTCACGCGGAAGAACGGCAGGTATCGTTCCTATCCCTCCACCCCTCGCAATGGTCCATTGGTCGGACTAAATCGGGTATAAAAGAGAATGACTGGATGCAATTCAAGACAACAATCGGGCCAATCAAAAACTTTTTTTCGGAACCCGATCCTCGGAGGACTGAGGTGTTCGCAAGTTCCCGACCTTTTTGTCAAAATGATCGGGTACTATCGGTACCAACATAACGCTTGGTGAAATGGGGATTAGGTATTATTTCATTGTCACGCGGACCTAGGAGTAAGCAAGTACAGAACACTTGATAGTATTCAAAACTAGTTATGTTGCTATCCAACTCATAGAACACTGATGGCAATTTATGTGTTTACTGTTGTCTTAGTTTATGACTTTTACAACACAGGGATTATGTTTGAAAGCAACTTGATTAATTGGTGTGTCAGAAGTGATCAAATGGCGTGAAATTCATCCATAAGTTTGAGGAAATTAAATGGATTATATTTCAATTAAGAAATTAATCATGTTCAAGGGATAAGATGTCAATTATCAATTTTCACAGTAGGTCACTAATATTTCAACATAAAGCGCACGCAACCAATTATAGTGTCACTTAGCAGATGTTAACGTGTCACCTACCTACCTTGTAGTTTCCTTGTAGTGTTATTGCTGCTGCCCTGTAAAGAATCTCCTTGGTTTAATGGCCATTTCAATCTCGTCTTCATTAGTCTAATTAATATTATTTGAATACCTTGGCATCGTATATATATGTCAAGTTTGAACTGTTAGGGCTAAACACATCTCTGCAAATACCTGCAAGTACATTCGACCTTGAAGTACAGCGTATTACAGATAGTTATCATTTGAAATCCTTAGAAACCTTGGTTACCGCCATAGTCTTGGTAACAGTATCATTTCAGCATTTATAAGAAGAAAGGTGGGACATAAAATCCCATTTCTTTAGCGTCTATTCTTTAATTGTTAACAAATGGGAAGCGTCAAGTTTTGCGCACATTGTTTTGGGACGCCCTAGTAACCAAGGACATATCTAACAGCACCAACGTGTTTTTTGGAAATATACCGGACAAGATAAATACTTGCTTCTTTTTTCACTGTCTGTAAAATGATTGTTGCTAATATTGGTACAATCAAATGACATTTCAGACTTTTATTTAGAACTTGTTCAGACATCTTAAACTCCTGAAGATAGTCTACTTGTTTAAATGTTACAAGAATTGAACAAATCGATCCGGACATGATTTGACGTTTTAGATTGGGCAACGTCTTCATTGAAGTCATTTTTTTTAAATTTCTGTTCTCCAATTATAGAATTTGAAATTACAACTAAACCCTTTAAGGAAAAATTAGTTGTAATTTCATTTCGCCTTGAACTGGTTCCTGTGACCCTGATCTTAATCTGTCGATTCTTCAAGGCACTAATGTCTGATCAAAATGATTGTGAAAAAAAAATTGAGTTCATTTCAATCTGAGTTTAATCAGCTTTTAACAGAACTTTTTATATGATTTCAGTTTAGCTGAAGTTCTTAATCGCAAACTAAAATTACTGTGCAACATAGGGTTGTCGAACGGCTAAAATGTTAAAGATATGAAAACAGACGCAGAACAGCCATATCCATACCAGAAACGCGTTGCTACATGACACATATAACATAACAGAGGTTACGCCACTCTTCTAGTAATCAGACTAGAGTATATTGACATCAGTGTTACTATTGACCACAACAAATTATAGGTGACACATTAACATTACCGACAAGTCTCAAGACAAGCTGACCACTTAAACTGACCGAACCATTTACAGCGATATGGCAAATTTAGACTTTCAACATAATATGAATTCGGCTTCTGAAATATAACCGGTCAGTTGCAGAAAGAATAACTATTTGCAATGAGGTTATCTCATGTCACAGACCCATGCTTTTAAAACTACAGAAAATAACTGTAAGAAAGTGAAAACATATCCATCTTGGAGAATTTTCTCAAAAGAACACAACCACGTGTCATAATTGAACAATGGCTGGTCATACGAAATATTCGAGTTGTATGGAATTTCTTGCTAAGATATAAACCTTGCAAACATGGGGCTAAATGGGCGAAAATGGGTTTATAACGAATGTGAGTAGTAGTAGAGTAGTCAATTTCAATTTGTTCCATGGCACATTAGGTAACACCAAATATGGTTAGTTTCAAAATCGATCTAAAAAATTTGTGGGGTAGTGTGACAGTCAAACTATCAACAAGTTGACAAGAGATATTAAGAGTGTTAATAAGATTACTGTAGTGTGTATAAAATCAATCTGTATCATCAATGACCTAGGCACACACAAATACAATATTACTATAATAATATCATACTTGGTACAAAGGAGTGGAATTTGTCACGGCTTTGACTTCCTGAAAGCTTTTCTCGCTGTTGTCTTGGTAAAGGTTATTAGAGGAGCTGTGTGATTCGTGGAAGACCATTATCACTGAAGTTTGAAGACTGGAAAACTCTTAACGCAATTACTGTCATAAAGAGTATATTTTTGATATCTGAAAGTCAACTGTTATTTCAGATATGAAAGTTATACTTATGATAAGTGAATATTGTGGGCTATTATATAATAATAAGTCACCAGAGAACGTTGCGGTTATTATGCTGTTTGTCTGGCACACTGTATATCACAAGTTTCAGAAATGGTTGGGGCCCCGGGGTGTTGATAGCAAAAGTAGGAGGCAATTACGATACGTAACGTTATTTCATTTGATGTGTCACATGATCTGTTGTTGGAAAAATATGCAAATATGCCTACAGTCGTCTGGATATGGCGTTAGAAAATCATCAAAGGAGAACCTAGTTGAATAAGACTGTAGAGTAATGCAAGTTACAATTAAGCAAAAGGGGGAGGGGGGATTTTGAATAAATGCTTGATTATAAAACACTTCTTAAGCGAGGAATAGGTTCAAATTGCCTCCGTTACGTTACTCTTGTTGGAGCAGACGAGTGTGAATATTTTCATTCATCCAAATGCGTCGACTAAAGGAAGTATCACGGCAATGCTGTTTAATGTCTGGCAACAAGTTTCTTTTGATTTACAAACTGTATAGAAAGGTCGTCTACAGAGATCCTCACAATCAGAACGAAGTCAGATGGGATGGCTACAGTATCGAATATTACCATTGCCTTATTCTTCTCTTTCATGTGTCTTTGATTGTAGTGTTAATGTTGCATTCACAGGTACAAAATAAAAAATAATCTATTGTTATCCGTCATACGTGTATTGTATATAAACAGTCCCACAGGCTTGTTTCTATAAAATCATATAGAAAACACTGACTTATTGACTTAATAAATATCTAGTCTGCATATTGACATGCTATCGTTTGTTGTTACGTGGGGTTGTATTTAAATGTATGTTCCTATATAAACAGCCTGAAGTCTTTTGGACAGTTACTGATGTTTATCGCCCCTGCGTGAATCAGTCAACATACGAAACAAATATTTCTTTGAGTTGCAGGAACAATGGTTATATGCTGAGAACTTATTCTTGGATACTTTTCTTTGTTTTTTCGAACTCATGATGTAAAAGATAAAAATGTAAATCGGTTCTATCGTGTTCAGAAATAATATCTTTTTATGCAATAATGCAATACTTTTTAACATACCAATTCTTTATTTTCTAAAAATAAGGCGTACACTGTTTTTTCTTGCTATATTCGAGATCAAGCGGAGGTTGGCACGGTAAAATCTGCTGTGTCCCGTTCAACAGAGCCTCAATAGTTCGTCAGTACCTCTTTATACCTGTTCATGTAAAATAATAAAAAGTTCTTTTTCTTATCAGGTATTGCCTCAGGTTTTCAATGAAATTGGCAATACCGAAAAAATTAAAGACCAATACTCGATCATTTTTAACTGCTTTATTAGGTTACTGAAGCATGTTGTCACTGAAGTATATGAAAATTCTGAAATTAAGAATATCAGGATCGATTAAGAAGTTTGCTAATGAGCCATGTTATATTGTTGCATCCTTTTAATGGGGCTTAAATGTAATCAAGGGCAATATTTAGATAACTTTCTATTGAAATAATATTTTATCGCGAGATTGCAGAGTCTCTTATTGATATCCTGCCGAGTTATAATACACTTTAAACAATAGCTCTAAAATACATCTTTAGAAAAACATAGCAAGCTAAAAGTTGCATCGTGATAGATTCAATGTTAAAAAGCTTGAAGAATTGATTAATTATGTGTTAAGTGCCTTCTTTTTATTTACAGTATAAATAAAGCTTTTGTTGTTTTTCACGTAATATTCCACTAGGACTAAAGCCATTGTTGGTAATGAGGTATGGTGCTTGTTGATAAGAAAATAGTCTCACTCAAGTAGATTTTAATTGACCATTATGCATTGTCTGAAAATTAGATGGCTTCATATCCTATGTTCTTATGAACCTGATTTTGCCGTTCTTGCCAAACGTGCTTTGAATCTATATTTTATTAGCTCCGTGGTGTTTTGCACCACGCATAATTACGTGTTTGTCGTGGATTTGTCATCATGATCTCTATGAGAAGTGTTTGATATTTGTTTTTGAATGTTGCTCAGTCATTAAGTGCCTTCCATAAAAGCTCAGTGAGGTCTTCGTTTGCTGTTGCATTTCTGTTGTTTTGTTTAAAGGACCTTATTCAAGACACATGTACTAATTGAGTTGTTATGTATACATCGTAAATATTCCCTAATAAGAACAATTATCATAAACAAAAGCATCAGGAATAAAGAAATCTCTGGATAGCCAAAATTGGAAAAGTACGTACTTTACCTACTGTTAATGTTAAGTTTGCTATAATTTTTATGATAATGGTTTGATGTGATTTGTGGTTAGAATCCCATGTTTATGGTAGATACCTGTCCTCTTCCATGTAATCAGAAGTGGTTAATGGTCTAAATAGTCATAAGCTTTCACAGAACACAAACTTTATGAGGTTGTGATCTTTGTAAGGTCGACGGTCTAGAATGCCCGTTTATCGAATCTATCACATATATATGTTAATAATGGACCTCTCATTAGTCTTCAATACCCAGACAAATAGTTACATTGAGCGGAAATGTGTGGGTGCAAAAGGGGATGTTTTACTCATTTATTTTTATTTAATCTTCTTCATAAGTTACCATCTCTCTTTAAATCTTTTTCACTTACAAATGGCTTGAAGGCACTTAAATATGTCTTCTGAAATCTGTAAAAGGTTCCTATTAAACACTGAAACAGAGTGGTTTATAAGGTTTTCATAATTTCGTTGTTTGTTATTATTGTAACAAAAGTAGTACCATACGGTCAATTAGCGAGACGGGAAGAGTATGACCTAAAGAATGAAGTCTTTGCATTTAAAAAGTCGAACACTTAATTCTGACATTTTCAACTTGTACTCTATTAAAGAAACGATAAAATCTTTATTAAGATATCACATGTTTTTATAGATTCCATTACTAGGCTATTTATTTTAATACTTGGTATTCAAAGAGACGACATTTACATCCCACGGTAACTTTCAATTCAGAAATTCAATGATACGAGGGGTGTTTATGAACTCGATTCGGGAAGTTAACTTGGTGAAATAACTTTATTTCAAAATATCATGTAACTGCAAAATAGAAGCACATCTTACACATAATTTTTACGAAGCTGCTAAAGGGATCGAAATGCATCTAACACGTTTATTTTAATTTCTTCTCTTTATCCCCACTTATCAATTCCCCCTTTTCATTATTATTGGAAGAAATGTAAAATTTAACATTTTTCAGAATAATGTATACAGTTTGTGGCAATTAAATGTGTACACACGAAATATTTTGAATCATTTGTTCTTTAACTGACTGCTTTGTCATTTTTGACGATCGCAAGACAAACACCAAATGAAGTGGTTCATGCAATACAACTTGGGAATCTTATGAACAATAAGGCAAGCTAAGGAATGAAGAATAACAGAAGAATACCATATATTACTGTTTATGGCCCCCGTAAAAAGCCTACAATGAAATGTAAGAAATCTAAAACGATATTAACAAAGATTGATTCACTGATATTAATGAAATATTTTGAAAGTTTTTCATACACAAATCGTATTAAGACATCACCAATCATAAAGTTTATGACGGGAACAAAGCGTGTGCCTTTCAGACGCCAAATGGTCTTGTTGATATCAATTTAAACATTTGCCAATAGCCCAAGTTCAGATCCAGACTAATAAATATAGTTGCTGATAACAGTTACGACACCTCTTTTGTTCGATGAAGGTACTTCTAGTTCTGATGGTGCCATCACCATTTACAATCAATTGTTGATAGTCAATACATAATCGTCTTTCACTATCAATTTTATTGACTGCAACTACTGGACAAGACAAACTAGTCAACGTAGTTATAAATGGCCTTTATTTATTGGAATCTAAGACTATCATTTAACAAATTGAAGATGATGTCGTAAACATAGGTCAATTTGTCTTTTAAAAAAGGCTTTTATGTCCCTCTTTTTCATGAGGATTTTCATATTACGACACAGTTATTGGTTCACTTTATCATATGTTCACGTTACAGACGTAGACGTTGGAATTTTCTTATTTTCATTTGCGCTTTTAAACGCCGAAAGAGATGTGTATCTTTAAGGTATAGCTGATTATTAGGGTAGAAGTTTATGAGGGTGAAGGTTATTTCCTTGACTTACTTTGTATAATTAATACCCATCACACTTTGGGTAACCTCTAATATTAATTGATTTTCAATATAGCTTTGTTTTACTGTTTTCCTTAAGAACAAAGACATTTTTTGGATCAAAAACTATACCACAATAAATGATCGTAATTAGGATTTCAGATTTTATTTGAACGTCAATTTACTTCATTTTTATTTCAATTTCTTTATCTAAAATTGTTAACGAAGTCTATAGAGACCAGCTTACCCTGCCTAATGATTTATTTTATACTGTTATATTTATTTAGTTGTCATTAAAACTCATTGGATTACAGAATAATTGGATTAATGGCGACAATCTCTCTAATGAAGAATTTGGTTTAGTCATATAATGAGTAATAGTTACTTATATTCGTAAGAGCTAAAAATGTTTTTTTAGTACAGTTATTGATTTGAATCGTGAATGAATCTTCTGAATAAAGTAAGATTTGAAAGTCTTGTCAAAATTTATACACCCTTCATTGTTGGTTACAGTGCATGCTAACTTCAAGCGTCTTTTACTGAATTATGTCGAGAAAATCTTAAAACTAAGACCATATGTCTGCTAATGGTCAATAGTCCAATAATAGCCTTATTTATGACTACTATCTGGACATTTGACCACTACAATCGTGATTTATATGTTGAGTGCTCTGGTCATCACCAGCTAGCTGGCATAAACTGATTGATAATCTGATCAAGATAATTGGGATGACCATTCAGTTTATCTGACCCTTGTCTTTATTCCACTTGAAACATATTTGTTTTATGACGCGAATGCCAAATTCACAGATCATTTGATACTCACGCAATTCATTCAGTTTTGATCGTGGCACGTTTTTTAATTGTTATTTCTGTGAGTAATGATTTATTTCCATGATTAATTATTAATTTTCATGATTAATGATAAATTTCGATATTAATGAAGGAGCTCCATAGAGTTAGTATGGCCAAATAGCCAAATATAACTAATGTCATGAAAAACCAGTGACTCAGCTAGATGAATGGGGTCCGTGCGTTGGGCCCATCCCCCGGGGATATTTTTAAAGACTCGTCCATAAGTAATTAAATGCCTGTTAATGTAAGATTTAAATATTTTCAGTCTGTAGTTAATGCTATTTCTCTCATTTATCTATGGCTGGTACATTACATTTTTTATTTGGCATTTTTTCTTAGATTGGGAGACAATGTGAAACACGGCGAATCCTGGGGCATTTCGACAAAGCATATCAACAAAGCTATGAAATGCAATGATTAAGTATGATCCATATTGGAAAACACAATCAAACCCATCATGACTACATTCTTCAAAGTCAAACATTTTTTTCCTCCATCTGTCTTCTTACATTAAAGAAATGGTTTGTCTTCTAAATTGTTTTGTCCTGTTTCATTCGGTTTTTAAAAGTCTATGATAAATCGGAATGAAATATCTGTCAGTAATGCTTGCTCTTAACATTAAAAAGATAAAGTGGATTGCGTAAGTTGCGTTTATTAAGTACTACAAAAATAAATGGGCATTAAGTTATTGTTGTAAATTATTATATTTTTTATTTCTACTTTATAACGATTACTCTGAATACTTGAGTTTACCTTTTATTTCCATCGAGTTTAGACCAAAAGGACTAAGAAACACAGTTTTCTAAACTTTATATTAAATGTACCGATGTATACTTTAAATTTCTGCTTGAACCATTCTGATTTCTGTTATAGAATACAATAATTAACAGAATATGATATAACTAATACATTAACCCAATGGTTAACCCTATTGGTGAGTGGTAAATTCTACACTACTTATATGAAAGATCATGATGGGCAATTTAGATGTTACTCATTGAAGTAAAGAGTATCTATCCCCTGTTACACAAATTCCTACCTCTTTTTTAGAAAACGAAATATTATTTTCACATTGTTGTCGCCATGACTCTTTTTTACAAATGTTATAAACATAACTCAAAATATATCATGTAAATTGACGATTATTGGCTACTTTAGTACAACATAACGATAGACTTGGCGGTAAAGGTAAAAATATATAAACATTTGATTGTTTTGCAGTTGCATTCACTCTGATAATCGTATCACATCAGTAATAAATTATCATCTTTTGTTTCCATGATAAATGAAAATTGAAATTCCTGATTAGATGATAAATTCATGTCCTCATTAATTAACCTTCAAATTTCTGAAACCGGATCTCGACTGTTGTAGTTCGGAAACAATTGAATAATGTTTGAACCTAAATGGATTGAAATTAGATATCTATGTCTCCTGGTTTCCTGGAACTGGCCTACGTCCTACGTACAACCTTATGATATTCTAATTCTAATATTCTAATTTTAGAACTTAGTTCGGATTCGGTAAAATTGAACTATGAACTTTTCACTTCATTTTCCCGATGCTTGTTCATGCTTACTAAAAACTAGCAGGGGCTCACAAAATGATTTCCATACGCTTCCCGATAAGGTTTGCGTCCTTGATCTGTAAGTGTAGGCGAAAGGTGAAAGAATAGGCAAACATCCTCTCAGCGCACACCACGCATTGTTCCTTATTTCATTTCTTAGTTTTTCGTAACAATGGGTATATATGAAGGTAGACAAGCACACCTCCACAATCGCTTAATTGTTGATTACTAAGGGATCGATTCACGGACCATTTCTAAATTATCAATTAAAGCACATTAAAGGTTATGAACTGTTTCTAAAAAGTTCAACTCGTATTTTAATAAAGACTGTAATGAAATGTTAACAAGTCGTTAAAATTGTTTGATATTTATTCTGGTTGGCAGATCAGCAATTATTAACAATACTATTTCTGTTTTTAATTCATTAATTATTTACATGACGTCATGTTTCAATTTCTTTTATCTTACGTCATGCAGAAAAAGAAGATAGATTGGTAAAGAAACGCTAATAACGAATTAAGTTATTGAATTTGCTGTGTCTGTAGGCGATAAGCTTTAACTCGAATTGCTTAATTAACCTCCGGAAGTTAGATAGTTTTTGTAACCGGATTTTAATTCATTTCAATCCATCATGGATGTATAGACTCTGTCATCAAACAATAAAAACTATTCTACCAATTGGCATTGTTCCTTTCTTCGTGAAAGTGACTACACTTGCTTCTAATTTACCGAAATATATAGGGGTTTTTTTTATCTCATTGATGTGCAAGTGTCAACTTATAACTCTTAACATTGCGTATCACAATACGTAATATACTCGTTTTATCTAAATGATTAATCATCCAACGATTTCAATAACAGTATTTGACGTGTTTTTAGACAATTTAATTTTTGCAGAAAACCATTGTGGGAGTCTGGTAAACCTTTGCGGAAGCCTGGTAAACCTTTGCGAGAGTATCGTACAATACCATTCTAGTCAAATTTTTTTTTAACGTATCTTTTAGATACCCACAATTATTAAGGAACACGCAATTATAATAATGTAGGCTAATACGTGAATAACAGAACGATTGAAACACGTTTCTAGAGTGAAGTTGTTCTATTCAAGCATCCACATTCGCAAGTTAAAAGAAATCAACATAATAAAAACTTTGAAAATATATTGTAGTCTTATATGTATGAATCGCAAATGAAAATATTAATTTATCTCACTGAGAACATTCGTTACATTCAAGCATCTAATTAGACTATTTTGGTTTTGGTTATATCGTAATAGATAATTCTATACACGTGCTTTACGAGAGTAGACTACGGTAGATCTTGATTTCACACGTGACAGCAAACTATTTATTGTAATTTACATTCATTTTTTTTCTAGACATACATAAATATTTCACTTGATATCTAATATTGAGATTAGATGCTTTCAATTGGCCGTATTTATTTGCTTAAGGCGTTCAACCCGATGAAACTATAACAATTAGCGTGATTTAGACCGACAAGAATACATTTGGTGATGATTGAACAGACAAAATTGACATCTGCACCTTCAAAGACGCTTTGCTTTTCATTTAGTATATTTTTTCATGTCAGTAATCAGGAAACGTTTTGTGAGTGTTTATGTCTGGGCATTAACAATTAGATCGTCAATGTCTTTAAATATAATCATACGAAACTGTCTTTGCTGATAATTGAATTACGGATCACTACTCAAAAGAATATATTACCGTTGCCCGACAAATCTATCCGTTCCGCGCGTCGGTAAGGAGGTCATCACATCTGCATATCACGTCCGAGGAATGGGTAGGGCCAGATTTGTTGGCCTAACATTACCATTATTGATAATAGGCTACAATCTCTAAATTCTCAACAGATATGAATCCCTGGTAAAATTATTTTGCGAAATAACTTGTTATGTGGGGTGTCATATAATTATTAGCCACTGTGAGATTAAATTGCTGATCGAAATATTTCAACTCAAACACGTTACCGAGCTATGGAGCCAAACTCATTTACAGAGCCACGCATCCAAAATACATTACAAAAGCCGTGTAACCAAACCTTTAACAAAGTTATATGATCTGCTCTGTTGGCTGAAACAGTATGTGCCCAGCGACACTAGTAAAGAATTGATATAAGTAATTCTCAAAAGCATTATTGTTTTTTTTACTGTACTTAAGTACTATTTACATCAGGAAAAGGACAATAGTTATCATTAATAATTAGTAACTATAATAGTACTATAACAAACAATACGCGAGGGATAAAACGTTATATTAGTATACTAACTCTAATATCGAGCAAGTTATGGGAATTTGATGTTTGCTTTGATTACTATGATAGTCCGTTTCTAACATAATTCTTCTCTACTCAAACAGGAAACTTAGAAACTTAGTCTAGATAGATAGATAGATAGATAGGTGGATAGATCGACTGTGAAAGTTAAGCTTGCAATCCGAAATAGATCAAGCTTGGCGAAACTGTCGAAGTACTGATAGTCCTATTCTTGGACAAAGCCTCATGGCAATTGGTCATTTGCAAATATACAAATAATACAAAGAATACAAATAAATCAATGGAACAGTTCGATTACAGGTTACCAAACTTTGTGAAATTGTTTGCACAGCCTTGGTGATGTTTTTGGATCTCTTTTGCTATTACTTTTGGATTGTTAGCACTATATTTTGATTCTAAAAGGTATCACATCTACTAAGATTAATTAGGTTTCGTTCTGAAACATGAATGCCCAGCGTGAGAGACAATGAAACATATCATAATATATTGTCCAATATAGTTATTATAATACATGAAGATCTTAGTTATTAAGTCAGGTGCCCTAGTAACTTAATACCATGACTGCGTGACGCTTCCTGTCAATACAATAGAATATAACATTTTTTGTTTCCTGTGACGGATTGCAGTCACTATTCACGATTTTGACATTTTTCCATTGTCCACTGTCTATGTTTAAAAAAAATTGACCCAACAAAACATTTGACGTGTTGATTTGAATTTTCGTTTATACAATCGATTGCGACTCTCAGGTATAAGAAATCTGAAGAAAAGCTACAGAGTGCACCAGGTAACCTTGAAGGCGATTCCGAGAATAACTCCGTAAAGCATTACTGGCCCGTTACATGCTTCGGTGGACTCACCTGAAGTTTCGTGATTTTAAGGTAAAAGTCAGAAACCTACCGAAGATCTAATTTCTAAAATTATAGGTTTCAACTTATAAAATACTTCTCCTCCTTGTAGATCTGAGAGCTGACCTGGGCATATCAACCTTTGACTAATTTAGATCACAGAACTCTATGTACCTAACTTAACTATGATAAGAGAAGCTCACCCAATCTGTATTCGAAGGTGGGAAATATAATATATACCATTCTCTGAATAAGTTTAATCACTTACATTAAATCACGATTTTTTCTATTTCAGAACATTCAAAATGCCCCAGGTCGGAGATAAAATATGGAATATGGTCACAGTACTGTCTCTTTTATTAGTCTTTTGTTTGGGTTAGTATACTATTTATTTCATTCTAATATTTTAGAATATGAGGATGAATTCTAGGATGCTATTTTGCACCATTCCACTCACATGATTGATTCGGTTACTAAACCTATTACAAAAACAATCCAAACCAAATGCTATAGTGATGATTTTTGTAAAAGGAAAGGACATTAAATGTCGGAAGGGAAATCGGTATGCGACAAAGAAGTTGTAAGTGTTCCAGTACAGAAGCTTAAATCTGAAAAAAAATCTACCGGTCATATATTTTTTCTTAAATAAGCAAATACCACCTACAGCGGGGATTCTATGGTGTTCTCTTGGTTTGTCACTCAAGGGGATTGTATAAGAACATAAAACAGACTTGGTAAAATTTAGCATTAGCCTTCCCTCGAATACGTCAAGTTCAGCAGTGTGCTAGGATTTTCTGTCAACAAGTAGGAGAAAGTAGACAATATGGAAATATAATAGAGATGACACGGGTTCAGTCTGTATTCATATTAATCAAATTATCTATAATTCCCGACGATGCCAGAAACACACTACATTCATCAGAAGTCTTTTCAAAATGGCTGCCCCCTCCAGCACCATTCAATAGACATGTCAAACCTTTCAGAAATGACATGTATGACAAACATCTTCAATATTTTCTTTCAATTTTCCTATGAATGAAGACAATTTTTACAACTTTACGATAAGATTTCCATAATTGTTAAACACAAGAGAAAAAATGAAATCAAACATATTCTTTCAACCAAATTCCGAGATATTTCCACAGTATATCGCCTGATATGGCATGGAAAATAATCAAAGACCGAACTTGATTAATTTGAACCGAGTAAACCTGTCAAAATAAATGACACTTGAATTATATGAATGATTAATAAGATGCATTAAGTAAATATAATGATAACAACTTTATGACAAGGACTATAAGCCGGAGTTATGTTCTTTTGACGTGCTAGTTGGCAATTAATGGTTTGAAATTCAGAGCAAGGAACAACTTGACATCTCAAGTACAAACATCCGGCTGCAAAATGAATGGTTCTGCTTACTGCAGTGGTATATTTCACAATTCATCATCGACCTTCAATTTGGAAAATTGTCCAATCAAACACGGTTTTTCGGTTGCAATCACGTTCCGTTGCTGAAAATTATAATCTTCAAGTTGAGTTCAAAGTAATAGTTCACAAATAAAAATGAAAGTTTTTGTATGAAGATGGCTTTTTTCCGAGCACTGAAGGTTCAGCAAGTTTAAAATATGACATCCGTTGAAATTTTTCGCATCATGGGCTTGTGCCGTTGATGACGCTAGAGAATCAAAAGATGATTGAAGAAGAAAGACGAGTAGCTACTGCACTCAAAACAAAGTATCATTTTTCACATTGGAATACGTTACCTTAATTAATTTTTATATCAATATGCGGCGCAGAAGGGCGTAAAACTCCATTTCCCTTATTGTGTATTGATAACCGGGCTGTTTATAAATATCAATAACGGACAATATCCTGTATTACGTCTGATATTGTTTATATAACAGATTATTATCTAATTTAATAATATAACAATCACATTCTTTATATCTTTCAATAACAGTTATACACTTTCATCTTCTTTCTAATCTTCATTACGCCTTTCAGCACGATATGATTCAATTAATTTTCCCAATACGGTTGCCAAAGAGGCTTATTTTCTATAATATTTTAAAGCTAGGGAAAGAGGGTTAAAATTGAGCGAAATCACTGAAAAACTTAATGTCTTAAGTATCTTCAACACGTTCTTTCGTATCTGGAACTACTATTCATATGATATAACTCCATTTACATCTTAAACCATGTGTTACCAATTTCAATATATTCAAGGATACTTATTGCATAGTTTAAAGGGACATGCCGCTTTTTTTGGATCAAATTTGTGAAAAATATACGCCGAAATGTAGCGAAATGTGTCCTTTAACGTATCTGAAAGTTTTAATTAAAAAAACGCCAAAAATATTTAAAAATATTAAGTATGGTTTATAAGTTTGTTCTGCTTTTTAGAAGCTTTTAGAAAACTAGTGTACTGATTTGAGTAAAATAAACGCCTAATTGTAGAGAAATATGTCTACTACGTATTCGAAAGCTAACGAACCATTAAAGACCCACATACCAAAACTAGGTCAATCTGCTTAATTAACAATCGGTACTCTCCGTTTTTACTTAATCCTTTTAAAACAAATTCAGTTTTAACGACATATTTGTAAGTTGAAAATGATGTAATTAAATGTACTGTGTATTAAGTAAATAAAAAAAACATCGCTTTTTTTCTATTTTGGAAACATATTCGTTGAAATTTTAAATTTGTCGGTTGGTATTTAGCTGTTTTGGTAATGTTCGGCTGTGAAAAGGCACACGTAGAGTTACCCCCTCATGCAAATTGTGAGGCCTGTTAATCTTTATTATATGACCGCTTGATCATTTGAATTCCTTCGTAAATGGCTAATTACGAGTTAATTATTGGCTTTTGAGACAAATTGGTATTTTTCCCAATCATAAGAACACCTCCACTTTCGATTTATACAAGTATTAGCCGTCCCATAATGGTATATATTAAATAAATAAATGAAAATAAGGGAACCCAGTTTTAAAGCACATTTAAACATATAATTAAATTGAAGCATTTAAAAGCACATACAGTTGAATTGAAACATAATATTTAAAGGGATTGTAAAGTGGTTTTCTGTTTTTTATGTGAATCGGGGACACAGATAGAATCAATTTGCACCACTCCGATTTTCGTTTAGACATCTGTGGTTCCTGCAGTTCCACTAAAACTAAGTGCTTGGTGACGTCACTAATCGTAAATATATGCTTTATTACACAAGGCCCTTCGCGATTAGTGACATCATCAAACACTAAGTTTTAGTGCACCACAGATGTCTGATTGAAAATTTATGTGATGCAAATTAATGCTATCAGTGTCCCCGATACACATAAAAGTTTCAGAAAACCTCTTTTCAATGCCTTTAACAAAGTATATCGATATAAAAAGAAACTAATCTAACCAAGTCTTCTTAAAAGATACAGGCTTAGAAGTTAAAGTATTATCCAAACCTAGCTTGGCATATCTAAAACCCAACGGATTGTTATCTTTGAAGCACAAAATGGAATTCTTGAAGGGTTTGTTTGTACAAAAAAAAAACATTTTGTACGTAGTAAAAGGGAAAATTTCTTGGCACCATTCCGATTTCCTGACCGAATTCTGATTCTGAAAAATGAAATTAAATGAAATGAATTGAGCTTTACGTCCTACTTTTCTGCACTCTGATTCTGAAAAGAAAACCATATTACGACTTATTTTTTGAAAATATCTAATTGTTTGAATAGTGTGTATATCCGATACATAAACAAAGGTTTAGAATCCCTTTAATGTCAATGAACTAGTTACTTATTGAGTTACCTACTTTTTCTGAACCTTGTATTATATTAAAAACTATACGAAAACAATTGTAATCGGAATAATATTGTATATTTTTGATATGAAAAATGGATTAATTCTCTTAGATTGAAATTATTCTCTAAGCATAACATTTTTTTTTGCATTGACTTTCAGACTTCAATTATTATAAGAAATTTAAAAGTTATGTCTTAGTCGATCCTCATAGTGTAAATACGGCGGATCAACAAGCAGCCTTATGTTTTTTTTTTAAATTAATTTATTCTAGTGTAATTAAAGTATGTTAGTTTTAAAGTGTCAACAATATATTGACTTTATTTCGTCAAAAGTAGATATTCATGGGTTCTGTTTCTTCTTCTTCAGCAGAAGATAGTCAACAAGCAGCTGCAGATAAAAATGATATTTTAGATCGAGAAACGAGATTGAACCCCAAATTTTCACACCGTTTTGTTGGTAAACGATTCTCCTCGGATGACGATATCGAACTTGCGAGAAGATTGAGCGCCAAATTTCAGCATCGATTTGTGGGGAAAAGACTTGCAGATGAAGATTCCGAAGAACTGGTCGATCCCGAGGATAAAAGAGCACCAAGTTTTACACACAGATTCGTTGGCAAACGCTACAACCCTAAATTTCAACATCGATTTGTCGGTAAAAGATTAGCTGATGATGCATCAGATCTGCTTGAGTCATTGGAACAGCTTGAAGATGGTGATGACGTAGACAAGCGAGCCAATCCACGATTCTCACACAGATTTGTTGGGAAAAGACTCTCTAATTACATCAGTCGTAGATACAGTCCACGATTTACTCACAGATTCGTCGGTAAAAGATTATCAGAGGCACTTCAACTCCGTCTCAGTCCGCGATTCGGATACAGATTCGTTGGTAAAAGATATAATCCTAAATTCAACCATCGCTTTGTTGGGAAAAGAAGTGAAATGAACGACAACATGGCTGACGAGAGCGGCAGTGACCCTGAATTATACTCAATTCAAGGACTTGACAACCAAGTGTTATAGAGACTACAGCCAGAGTGAATCTAGATATATAAATTGCAATATTTTTAAATGATAGCTATTTCATATAACTGTGATCGGCAATAATATTCTTAACAGAGAAATCCTTCAAACATTCCGAGTGTTATAATGTAAAAAAAAAATCTATAATTTTCAAATAGAAATCCAATTAAAGTCTAATTTTAAAATTCTTCAATCTATAAAATATAGAACATATCAGCTTTTATTGTTTTAGTTTTTGTATTTTGTGCACGACATATCAAACGTTGGCAATTATTTAATTGGCAATTTACATAAAATCACAGCTTTAATAATGAAAAACTTGAGTCTATGACATTTGTAGGCCTTTAAAAATGCATAGACCTAGATCAGCCAAATATAGCAGTGCTTGTTAGAACAAAATGAGATAATTATATGTGTTTCGAAACACGAGAACTAAAAGACGGCAAGTTAAAGTCACTTAACTAGAAGGTTATAGGTATCATATTTTTGAGGATTGATAAATTGTTACAGATTTGTTATAGATGTTCAATTTTACTATTTCAATACAGCTTTAACAGTTGTTGAGTTGAGAATATTTTATCATATAAAGCTCGATCTGTATTCTGTATGTAATTTTCTGGATTATAAAATATAAATATATTGTTTGATTTTACTGTATACTTTTACCCCTCTCAAAGTCTCGACACTGTCGTCTGACTCGTGTTCCCGTTTCTTAATGTACATTATGCATCGTTCCATGGGATGGCCACAGTGTCTTGGTTTCTCCGACTGCCCCGACAGGTCATTTTGAGTCTTGATATTCGCGAATTGGAAAGCACGTTTTCTTGACGCTAGCTGCAACAAAAATTGGGATATTCTCATTTTGGGGCCATTTATATCATAAGACTTTAGAAAGCAAATGTTAAGCTCCAATGTGTCAAGTTAAATCGTGAAGTAAAGTAAGCTCACCATGTTATTTCATTTTAGATTTACATGTGAGTGGAGATTATGTCGGTGTTTGTATTTTCGACTTTCTGTTTTTAAAATATGAATTTTCAACTTGATCTATGCTATACCATTAAAATCCTGGATTCATATTTCAACAGAATTGTAAAATAATACTGATTTCTATATATGATAGAAACTAGTCCTCATGTCAGTCAAGACGTGTTAAAAAATAAGTGATATTTCACAGACAAAATAATAAACGGTTAAATTGCAAGATAGTCCTAGATCTGTGAAGGTTGGATTAAAGATGGATTTCCTATTCATTTGGATTTTTTAGTGTCAAATTTAGCAAACTATGTGCTTATTCGGTGTTTCTAATGAATTATCATGTGCTTTTTAATCATCATGTTCTTTTTGCATTAATTAAGAGTTTTAACCAATCATAAATGTCCATGTATGTACATACATAATGAAAATAAGGGAACCCATCTTTAAACATAAATAAGGCATAGGTTTAAAGTCTACATACATAATGAAAATAAGGGAACCCATCTTTAAACATAAATAGGGCATAGATTTAAAGTCTAGTATGTTTCGGACTATTTTGACCTCACAAAGCACGTGTTGAATCATAACTTACTTCCCAATCTTCAAAAGGTGGACATACGCAGATAAGTTGTGATAACGTTCGTTTTTTCAATTTCATTCCTATACTTTCATTCTTAAAAATATCATTGCCGGTCTGTGCGACTCAACTAAATAGAGTATTTGGGAAGCTAAATTTATTATAAGGCGCCAATTAACAATGCATTCTTTTAGACGACTCGTGACTCGAACTACATTTGTAGGTTATTATTCTATATTTGTCGTAGTATATCATGGAGTATTAATTGCCTTGTTGGTTTTACCATCATGGACGTCATTGTAAACTTACAAATTTAAATTTGAAATCGATGAACACCTTGAACACACAGACTTGCCAAATACTTACCACGAAGCTCTTCGACAGCTGAACGCACTTTTTCTGTCCTAAAACGAATCAAATCTCAAATACTCGAATATGGCGTGGTGTGGCACCATACAGGGTATGCTTACTCTTCTAGACATCCAATACCACTTTTCATTGTGAAACACTTGATTGATGTACTTCCTCATGTGAAAGGTTCTATAGCTTTTCGCCAATATAATATATTGTTTGGATTTTGGGTTTCGTTTTTCGTTTGGTGTCCACATTGCTCCTTCCCATTTCGTCCCTAAACTATTCCCTTTTCGTCCCTTCTCCGTGTCACCCCTTTCCCATAACACCCCCTTCTCCAATTTTCGCCTTTGCCAGTTCAGTTCGCCCCATAGCCATTTTGTCCCTTCCTTTTCTATAATTAGACCACAAAATAAATTATGATCGTTCCGATTTGACAAAATGGGAAAGGGGCGAAATGGGAATAAGGGTCAAAATGGGAAGGGGGCAAAACCGGACAGGGGCGAAATGAAAAATGGGGGTGAATGGGAAAGGGGCAAAACAAAAAAGGGGCGAATTGGCAAGGGACATAATGGGAAGTGGCGAAATGGGAAGGGGCAAACTGGGAATAAATTGGGGCGAATTGGGGAGGGGCGAAATACGTTAGTACGTGGTTTATTTACCCTCCATGCAAGACCGATTAGAGGGGCTGCTCCTGATGACGCATTCGGGCAAGGGCCTCAAGAATAACCCTGTTAGATTGGTTTGGGAAAACGCTAGAAAAAATTCCATGAAATCAAAACGTTACACCAGTCATTTCTAATACAATCTATTGGCTTGGTGTACTTCATTTAATTGCGTTTATGGACGCTTGTCAAAAGTCATTCTCGATTCCTGGCGATCCCAACTGCGCCAACCGTACAATATCTGACGCTCCCTGGACACTTCTACCAGAGCCATATGGCTCTGTCTTACACCACGCTTGGGGCATGGCGACCTTAACATGCTCTGAGCTAATTTTCCGTTGCCGTAGCAGCTCAGTTAGGACGACTTTCTGGTGAGACAGAGTTGGAGCTTTGAACTTATTCTAACACTGAACTGAGCAATATTCTAATTCTATGCTCCGATGCAAATTGTAGTCCCTACATCTTAATGGGTCACATTATCAAGGGCATAAACTAGAACAATCATGATAATTTCATTGGCGTGCTCTTTGCAATCCGGTCATTATTGCTAATCCCAGTATATTGCCATTGTTAAGAGCAACAACTGCCAAATAAAATAATAAGCAAACGATTAAAGAATGTATACAAATCTAGTCTTGAACATCTATATCGTTGATAACAACAATCTTAATCTTTCGACCTGATAACCTCTTCATCTACAATTTGACACTACGGGGACCCACCCTAGGCACACCATAATGAAAATGGAGCTTAAGAAAAAAAGTAAATGATATGGAGGATGGTCAGGTCAAGAGCAATAAGTCAGAAACTACCAAACAAAATATTTATGATACCGAATCTCATTTGATACTGACAATTACGCTCTAAAATATGGAGTCAGTATTCACACTGATAAGATTTTTTAATTATACAGTGCCCACAATAAGTGTGGGTGTTTAACAACAAAACGCGGTGAAGAGCAATTATCATATTTTGTAACATAAATTGCATCATTTCCTTTGATGTTTTTTTTTTCAAAAATAAATCGCTTAAAATGTGTATTCGGGGAAAACCATGGTCTCTTATCAGCAATTTGTTGTTGTACCATACTCTGATAACTAAACATGAAAGCCAGAATAGAATCTGAGAGGAAAGTAGGTGGAGCATAGGTGTGCTACAACCAGTAATTCATTTTTATGTTATCGTGCGGCTAAAGCTTCACCCTTTTTTTAACAAAACTCATGACTTGCACGAGCTTTTATTTCATTGGATAAAATGGTAACGTGAACAATGCAGTATTAAGTTCAAGCAATCATTTTACTTGTTGTTATTTATAACTCTATGGTTACAAGACCACTTGTTTTACTCATTAAAGTTTTTAAACAAACTCATTCGTAACTCAATTCATGTAACTCGTAAGAACCGTGGTATATACTACATAATCTTGCAATCTACATAAGCAATAAATTAATGACTAGCAGATCTGAGAATAGTCGAATAGTTACCAGTCGTAATGCTTGGTGTTACATAATATTAAAAGGTAAAATTCCATGACAGTCGTAACTCGATAAATTGAAGGCCAGCAACTATTGATGGAGTTGATTTTCCAAAAGAAACGGGACGTAGTTGCTCGTTCACCAAGTGAACCACAGAGTACGTACGTAAAAGTACAAGTACGTAAAATTCAATTTTATTTAATTTGAATTGGTTTACGTGTTGTGAGATACTTGCATTTATCAAAAAAAAAAAAAAAAAAAAAAAAATCTTTGGCGTCATGTGTATGATAAGGTTATAAAATACGTTTTTGCATAGTAATCAATCATGTTCGGTCAAGGCAATCGAGTGCAAGTTCTTTGATATGAAGATCTTGCAAAGAACATCCGATCATTGATTTCATTGTCTTACATTACAAGCTCTAAATGTCAATAAGGTTAGAAAACAAAGCTACCGGAAATTACGTGTAAGACTGCTTCATCAAATATTACTCCAATGAAGTCGACGAGTTACTTCAAGACTACAACGAAAACGTTAAAACAATACGGCCCTACTAACGTCTCTACTTGAATTTTATTAAGACAATAAATACCCTGGTAACATTTCTACTTCAGCTACCGATACACGGGCAAATTTACTTCATTTGGTCCAATTTTCTAGAGAACTGACAACTTCCGGAAGTTGTCGAGAGATCATTTTCTTCCGTTAAAATTCTTGAAATTAACAATATCAAAAATTAAGTAAGTTTATAAAGGTTATGAGCTGTTCCCTTAAAGAACAGACGTAAAGGCGGCGCTTGTGGGGGAACTGGGGTGGGGGAGTTTAATTCAACCTCGACAATTGTTCCCCATGTGTGCCCCCTATTTGTACCCCAGTCTCTAGACGCTGCTACCACCACTCGTCAAGACTGAGCATAACATGTAAATGAATTATTTAAAAACTATTACGATTGGAAGTGTAAATTAAAGAATCACAGGATGCATAACGAATATTTAGGTTCTCATTAAGTCTGAACATCACTTGTTAATTCCTGACAAATGCAGGATGCAGACGATTCTATATTTCATGTCATTGTCCATCCAATCATTAATGCTCAAATCGTAACCTATGAGTAATTGAAACAAAGATACTTCATAGTCTATTAACGAAGTGCAGTCAACATCGCCATAAAGATACAAAAAAACAGCGAAGATTAGAGTAGTAAGGGAAATAACTAGGTTTATCCATACAGACCGACGGACCGATTCCACTAAATCGTAATGTTCACGTAATTCAATCTTCTATAACTAATTCCAGAAATCGCGATGGAAACTAAACTTTCCTTTATGTCACAGACTTTACAAATACATTACTTAGTATCTTGTCAAAATTTATATATAGGGTCCTAATGACAAAAACAAATTGCCGCAAAATCGAAAGTTCACAGCTGCCAGATGTAGACATCAGCATGTACAGCAACCAACAATTTTCACCTTCTGTATCTCAATCTTTTCATATGTCCACAAAATTATAAAGAAATGGCATTGTCAGACATCTAAATCTAGACAAATAAGTCAAAGTAAAAAAGCAAAAATGGGAAGAGAAGGGGTTGTCTAAAAACTTTTAGTCTGGATCCAATAACCCAATATTGCCGAGCTAAGATTGTTCTTTAAAATATTTCTTTTAACTCGGCTATGGATAACACTACTTATATCAATTTGACGCCTTTAGATGTATTTCCAACAATTCAAGAAGTAGCTGACAGATCTGACCAGTGCTGATACCAATCTGACAATAATTAAGCGTTAGATAGGAATATTTCATAATATGCTGTGACAGAAAGGGTTTGAAAGCACCCTAGACGAATTGAAATAAACCCAATGATCGATTGCGTAATTTCAGACATTGTATGACATTGAGCGGTTTTTTATCACAATTTAATCTGGGCTGAAAAACAAAACAGGTTAAAAATCTGATAAGATTATCTACCAGATTATATCAGGTGGTAGGTATTATTTGAGGTTAGATGAGGTTGAACTAGCGAGCACGATGGTACCTCTAATTATTTTGGGTAGGTCTCGTATATTTTCTGGTAGGGAATCCAAAATGATATTCTGTGTCATCATCAAGCAGAATTTCTGTCATTTTAAGAAAGCGTATGTTGAAAGCCGGGCATAATCTATAAACGCATTGAACTGATATAGATTTCTGAACACTGCTAACACAGTTGCACATTGCAAGCTGCACTTCGTTCACGACCTATGGCCAGTGGTGGCCAGCCGCCCAAGAGGTACAAATAGGGGACAGACTGACTCGATGTGAGGACAACTGTCGGGAATGAATTCAAAATGCAGCAATTCTGTGGAGGCTTCATAGTCGCAAGTTTCTCATGAAGAGTCAGGAGGTTCTACTATCAAAAAATTGATTTGATTTGGTGCATTTTGACACTTAATGCCCCCCTTAATGCTACCTTCACTGGCGCCGCCACTACATATGACCATCCCATTATTCCCTACGACTAACTACATTGTCTGGAATGTGCACGAAAGAACCAATACCACATGTATTTACGCCCTATAACCAATAATTGAAAGGAAATTCTGGCATAATCATCTACAAAAACAACAAGAAAAGAAATAAAGCAAGTTTACATAATTGACGCAAAGCGGAATGTCAAAGTCGAAACTCTGGTTTATGTTCCTATAAGAACACGTGAGGCTGACTTCACAACTCAACATGTATAACTGTTGTTCTTTTTTCATGCAGTACTGTCGCTGGCGCTATCTAATGGCGAATATACCGATCCTCATTGTAATGGTAAACAAGTCATAGTTCATCTGTTTGAATGGAAATGGACAGATATTGCAAATGAATGTGAACGCTATTTATCTCATAAAGGATACTGTGGAGTTCAGGTATGTCATTTTAAGACCTTGGGTAAAATACTTTAATGTGTCTTGTTCATCGAGACCGCAACATTGGGTATGATTTCCTATTGGTAATATATTATTAAGTACAACTACTCATGTTGTCAAACACTGGGCTTATAATTAAGTTAAAATTAAACTATTTTCACCAATATGAAACAAATACGATACAACCACCTGAAATTTCGGCACTTCAAAAAAAATGATCCGGTTCAATGAAACAGCAATTCACCTATCACCAAACCTAAAAATTGGAACTGAAAGAGTTCTTACACTTTTTGCAAGAGGCTTTGTATTATTGTCCTTTTTTCATGAATGAAGACAACCAAAGTTGTATTCTTATGAAACACGTCGTTATCAATTTGCGTGTAATACTGTAACTTTAGGTATCTCCACCTAATGAACACACTATAATAACTAAAGAATATCCCAGACCCTGGTGGGAGAGATACCAACCTGTTAGTTATATACTACATAGTCGAAGTGGTAATGAAGCTCAATTTAAAGACATGGTGCAAAGATGTAAAGCAGTTGGGGTCAGGTAATATTTGGACTTCTCGTTGCTTTATATCATTCTTAGTAGCGAGCACGGCAACCTACCAACGTGAGTTTCTCATGGCTTTACAACGTTCCACCCACTCTCACTCATTCGAGATGCAGATAGAATAGACCGACTAGTTTCTGCGACGAACGCACATAGCTCGACTTGGTTCTCTTTACGGGTCAGAATGAGCGCATTTAGTGCTACAAATGTTGGCAATTTTACTTGATCGTTTTTTTCTCCTCATTTAGAATCTATGTAGACAGTGTGGTCAATCACATGGCAGGTATGGGACGACAAGGAACTGGAACAGCCGGTACACATTTTGATTCTGATGCATATTCATATCCTACAGTCCCGTACTCCAGAGAACATTTCCATGATGATTGTCCAGTCAATAATTATGGTGATCCAAACAACGTTAGAAACTGTTACCTTGTTGGATTATCTGATCTGGATCAGAGTAAAGAATACGTCCGAAATAAAATAGCCGATTATTATAATCATCTTATTGATATTGGTGTCGCTGGTTTTAGGTAAGTCTCTTTTTCTTGTGTACATTAAAATCTGTGCATATAGATTTGGGATTGACCTTATAACTGATTACAGCTGTTTTTAAATGTTTGTAATGCTATGGTAAGCCAGGGAACCTCAGATTCGATTTAGGATACAAATGTAATGTATTTTCGGTGCATCACGACTTGTTTCTTTGTTTCACCGGGCTATTATTTTTCTACAATCTTTTTCCCTATTATAGAATCGATGCATCGAAACATATGTGGCCAAACGATTTGGAAGCAATACAGGCCAAGACGAAAAATGTTGATGGAGGCGGAAAGGCTCTTTTCTACCACGAGGTCATCGACCAGAACGATGGTGCTATCAAAGTCAATGAATATTACGACCTTGGTTTAGTCACCGAGTTTAGATATTGCCAGAAGATAGCTTGGGGAATTAACAACTTTGGACAACTAAATGGTGTAGTTGATTATGGATGGGGAATGTCCAAATCTGATAGAGCTCTAGTATTTGTTGATAACCACGACAACCAAAGAGGTCATGGCGGTGGTGGAAATCTCTTGACACACAAAAATCCTCGAAATTACAAAATGGCTGTTGCTTTTACTTTAGCGTATAATTATGGCTTCACCAGAGTAATGAGTAGCTACGGATTCCAAAGCACTGACCAAGGACCACCACATAATGCAGACTATTCAGCTAAAGATGTCACAATCAATGCCGATGGTAGCTGTGGAAACGGATGGATGTGTGAACATCGATGGAATCCTATAGGCAATATGGTCGCCTTCAGAAATAAAGTAGCTGGCACAGATTTGAATAACTGGTATGACCAAGGTGATGTAGTAGCTTTTGGACGAGGTAACAAAGGATTCTTTGCAATGGCTAAACAAGGTCATGCTCAGTTGCAGCTACAGTCTGGAATGCCTGGTGGATCATACTGCGATCTGGTAACTGATTGTAAGAAGAAAATTAACGTAGATGGATCTGGTAGAGTTAGTGTAAATATTGATAATAATGAAGAACCAATCATAGCCATTGTCGTGGGTAAGATTATCAAACATATAATGCTTTATTCACTAACATTCTTGTACTAAGAAACGATTTTTCCATCTTATTTCTTTGCATCCGGGTCAGTAGAGACACCAAAAATCATTAATTTGGGATATTCCTTTATTCATTTGAAAAAAAAAATCACCCCGTGGAATCAAACAGAAAACAGATCATATCACAAGCTGCTTTTAACCACCCACAGATCCTAGATCAAGAGTTTCATGGTTTAATTTAATCGATTTGTTTTATTTGTCATCTTTTAAATTAGGTGGTACGAGCAGTGGAAGAGATCATAGTCAAGGTACACCTAGACCGGATAACAACTTTACACCAAATCCCAACACCCCTCGTCCAACTGTACCAGTGGATACATCCGGATATCAAAGAACGGTCATCCTCCTACAAAAACCGACTAGTCCTGGTCAAGATGTCTTTATACGAGGGGGAATCGATCATACTCACCACACGGGTAAGTGAGAACTAACTGCTATTGGAATAGACAGTTACTCCATAGCAAGTCCGGAACACCTTCCTATATTCCAGCCTCTGATGGATATTTTACAGTTATCGGCCTTCAACTTTCAAATATAAGGGCAGACGTTTCGGTCTAAAACAGGTTAAGAAGATATTCTACTCATAACCTTTTATTAGATCACTTTTCGAAGGTAAGATGTATTTATTGAGATTGACAGAAATACAATATAGCGTTTGTACAGCAATGATGGTGCATAACATGATAGAGCTTTAAATGATTTCATAATAATTTTTAGGTTGTACAAAAGATGCCTCAAGTAGTCCCTGTGCTATACCTATTAAACACAGAAAAGTTTAACGCGTGGAGCAAGGGAGATAACTATTTAGATTTCTATGGAACGGAAGTGGGCCAAGGATCGTATAATGGTCAGAAACCAGATGGTTCGCCTGCTGTATGGTCAACAAACAGACAGGGAGCTGCAGGATATAATCCTCTAAATACGTAAGTTGTAGAAAATAATTATACTCAGCTGAGTGGATTATCAAAATATGAATTTTTAAACGCAGTTAAAGTTGTTTCAGGGGATATACATTGGCGCGTATTCAACAAATCCCAAGATAGCCTACCGACACCGCTTATTATCAACATTGCTATCAGGTCAATGCAAATGTTGCTATGATTTAATGTATATTAAAATATTTAAGATTAAGGTTGCTTGTCCCATTTATGCTTTTTAATCGGATATATGTGAAGTTATTTTATTGTGGTTTCAGATATGGTGATCATTACTGGATTTTGGATATAGACATGGATTGTGGTAAATCTGAACAGGGATTTTTCGAGATGAAAGGAATAATTGGTGGTAGCTGGGAGGCCAATATCTATGATAATAAATGTACTGGTTCTGGAGCTAAAACTCCACCTTTTACATCCAACGACCATATTGGACAATGTGGCTATGTCAATGTGTACAAGTGGAGCACTGGAGGCTGTAAAATTAAACCAATTCCATAGATTTGATCAAGATTTCAATCAGTTTTAAATGCTTTCGATTGCCATTTATCTGGTAATGACATTACAAACTTTCGATTTAAAGGTTTTTCTGAAATTTTGATGATCTGCTCCGTCATATAGTCGAGCAAAGATGATATATTTTGCATATTCGATACAAGTTAAATGAACTTTGGTAGCTCACGTTTTTAAGGGATCCAAATGACCCTTTCAAACCCTTATATTTTCGATTTTAGATCTTGTCATGTTTGTAGTTTTTGTTTGACATCACATCACAAGTACCATTGAGCTTATTGTGATGTGTGTCATTATCAATAAACAAAGCTTCATTAGTACTTATTATTCTAAAGTTAAGATGCCAATTTGGTTTATATGGTAGTTTTTGGTTCTTCATAATACACTGTACTTTTGAATAAATACATCATACAGCATTTGAGAAACAACTTGATTTTTGTCTTGAATACAATTTAGATATCTAAGGAGTCTTTAAATGCTCAAAAATGGGATCACATCTGTTTCCATCATATCCATGGGTATGTTTTGGCCAGTTTTGGCTAAGTGAAGAGCACCGGGTCAGTGAAAATCATACTAGTCACCTTGACACATCGTCACTTCATCACTGTTCAACTGTAGTTTCTATTATGTCCACAAGGCAATTTTCTTTTGAGCGGAGCAGGAGAAACAGAGGGGTGGGGCGGGGTGCATTTGCCAACGTAGGAAAATGGTTTGCACCCACGTAAACCCACTTTATATTTATCAATTTCAAAAAATATGATCATAATACGCTTTTACCCCTAAATATATGTGTCTATGCACATATGTCTATAGATGTAAATATATGCACTAAATCAATTCAATTTTTCGCAAATTTCCTTGTTATCAATTATTGTTCTCTCCCCCTTTAAAAGTTCTAAGTAAAACACTGCGAAAGACATCACTAAATAAATCCAACTCTGTAAATAAATTACTTCAATGGTACACTACATGTCCAAATCTACTACCGGTATGTCAATTTTCACGAAGAGCAAAATTTATAGGCCTTATGTATGCCTTTATAATAAACTTACAAATCAAAAACGAACACTTTCCGACAAAAACTGTTATCTTATGAGAGTGCGAAAATCTACTCATCAATACGTAATTTTTTTGGGCCACGGCTACACAACAATGTAAAGTGATGAACAAATTTGAAAGTGTGTGTGGGGTGGTTCAAACCCACAAAACAAAAATGAAAGAAATCCGAAAAAATCTGCAATCTGAAGAACGAACGCGTGGGCTTAATTCATAATCATCGCGAAAATCGATAGGTTTAATATTTGCATGGGTACAAAACCCACAAAGCAAAGAGTGTTGAATATTTTGAAAATAACTGGCCCGTTTCGGGGTTTGTATAACTATCCCACCCTGTTGAGATGCTCTTTTCACAGCCGAACTTAATTGCAAAGAGGAAATTCACCATAAACATACAGTTATAACTCAAGGACTATAAATCAACATCATTGACTTTTTACATAACTATGAACAGAATTAAATATTCGACAGTAGCATAGTACTTCATAGAATTGTTATATCACCCGACATGAAAGTGAAAGCGTGCAATTTCTTTCTTTCCTCTGACCTTGACAGTGTTCGGCAGTGAAAAGACGGTTCATATTTCCGGCGGCTTTCTTTAAAGTTATTTTTATTGTCGGTTTACAAAAACTAAAATGAGTGGAGAAAACATAACAGAAGATGAAGCTGCTTTATATGACAGACAAATCAGACTATGGGGACTTGATGCTCAGAAAAGGTAACTGGTTGAGGAATTAATGCATCTCAAATTGAAAACACATTTCACAGACGTATTCACATTGACATTGAACTGATTACACTTAAAGTCAAGTAACCTAATTTCGTGGATTTCCGGAAATGATTAATGATTTTACATGAGCGACCTTGCGCGACCTCCGCATTAGTTTGTTTTAATAAACATGGGTTTTCTGTACAATATCATCTAGTAGAATGAATCCAGTATTTTCAAGCAAAGTAAAATGTATTAATGTATACTTTGACAAATACAAAATGGCGGATTTCACTTATTACCAAACGTCACCATTTTTTATCGGCCGAATTTCCTTATAATCCCAAGCGCTAATCGGAATTCCAAGTGTCGTCTGCTAGAATGTAGTCCAACGAATGAAGTCACATGATCAACTAGCGGATTCCATGTCAGCAGAAAATTTCTATGGAACACAAAGTGGACCATATTTTTATGTTGTTTCAGTGACTTTTAGCAATAAATCACGCTACGAAATTCGATGTTGAATCCTTATATCCACGAAAATAGGTTACACCACTGTAGCTGTAGTAGTTGGTAGTTGTCGTTGATGTCGTTTATCAAAATGTAAACATTCACACACACAATCAATTTGAATTTGAACAAATATAAATTTCGCCTTTATTAATCACAATGTAAATTCGAACTGCGAATTAAAAGTTCTTTTTCTATTTCTATCAATGGACTAAAAGGCTATTGTTGGTTATTTCAGATTGAGAGCATCCAAAGTTTTATTGATTGGATTAAAAGGATTAGGGGCAGAAGTGGCTAAAAATATAGTTTTATCAGGAATTAAGTCATTAACTCTCCTTGATCATACTGTGGTAAGATTTTCATCCTTCATATATCTACATATATAATATATATATATTATACCCAACAATGTATAATAGGTTAATATAAGAAGCATCCCTAATTTTAACAGTGTGCTCTTCCAAGCGTACAATAAGCTTGTACAGCTAGATATGTATTGCATATGTGGTAGTCTACTAGGAGACTTAGTTTTGAGTCTGATGGGTGTCAATAAAATGATTTTTTTACTATTATTTTGGTTAAAGTAAAAGCCAAAGATGCATCTATGATGTAGGTGGTAGCCTAGAGGTACTACATTTATTATAAAGCCTTTTAATGGTTTTAAATTTTCACAAGAATGTTTTATGATTTTATTTTGAATTTTATGTAGGTTGATGAAGAAGATAAAAATTCTCAGTTTTTAATCCCACATTCAGAACTTGGTAAAAATGTAAGTAGTGTGAAATATGTAACTTTTATACACTTATAGAAGTAACGTCTGTTTTTTATTCGGTGTCCACAAGTAGCTTGGGCTTACTCTATAAGCTTCAATAATTCACTTTTTAATGCCCAGTTTGTATCAAGGTAAGGGTCAGTCCATTCAGTGCAAGCTTTCAAGCCTCTGGAAATTTGATGGTTATTGGCTAGTGTAAAGTCAGAAGCATTATTGGAGATTGTATTGGTTGTCATTAGACAATTCTTCACCCATTAGATATAAGTGCTTTTTAATATACATGTTGTATTTTGACTGTAACAATATATTGATATAGTAATTTCCAATAGTGTATTTGCGTTATGATTGTATTTATTAATTTCAGAGAGCAGTATCGTCATTAGAAAGAACACAATGTTTAAATCCTATGGTGAATGTGACAGCAGACACAGAGGATATCAATAGTAAATCAGATGATTATTTTAAACAGTATGATGTTATCTGTGCTACTTGCTGTCAACCATCTTTACTCACTAAACTAGATAATCTTTGTGCTGAAAATAATATCAAGTTTTTTGCTGGTGATATTTTTGGTTATTATGGATTCATGTTTTCTGATCTGGGTAAACATGAATATGCAGAGTGAGTACTTTAGAATCAGATTTTTTACTTCATTTGGTGATTATTTGGAATATAAAGTTAGTCCAGTAGTAGTAGTATTATTGGACTAACTTGATTTACCAAATGTTCGCCTCACTGTATTCCAAACTGACCATTTTATCATAAAATAAGGATATTTAGATCTCAGATTTTTAGCTCACAAATATCATACAACTCTTCCATTCTGTTAAAACTAAGCAATATAAGACGATGTAAAGATTATTATGTTATTGTGGTCTGATTTAAGGTTGGTTATGCATTCTCTTGCGGGTGCTGCGTCATTTCTGGTTAACTTTCTGGAATTTCAGGAACCACAGGCATCGGATGAAATATGGGAATTTCCCAAATAGAAGTCAAAGGCTAAAAAACCTCTTTACAAGCCCTTTTAGTACTGCTAAGAAGAATATTCATGAAATAGTATATTTGATGAATTGAGTGGTTTAGTATCTATGCTAAAAAAATACTCTCGCTAGTTAGAGTGCTTAAAACATTAGACATACAAAAAACAAATTGTTATAGTGATTATTGGTGAAATGGCAGAATTCTTTGATAGCCTTTAAATAATATCATTTGTTGTAGAGAAATTCCAAAGTTAAACCAAAAATCAGACAAACAAGATGAAGAAGGTAGTGGGGAACCATCCGTTAAAAAAGCTAAAAAAGACGAAACTGAAACAGTTGTTATCAAAAAGGTATTTTGTTGCATCATCAAATTTCTTCTTAAAAACAAATTCAATATTCCATGGCTACTGAACAGGTGTTTCTCTTTACCTTGTACATTTTATTCTCTTATTATTTACTCAAAGATGTTTTTCTTTTCAAATCTTTATTTGTTATTTTCAATATTTACATCTGCTTTTGTCAATATATGATTCTTTATTTGACTACTTTCTGTATTTTGTAGGAAGAAATATTCAGTACGTTTCAATCAGCATTAGATGTAGATTGGACTGTGACAACTAATCAAAGTAAAATAAATCGTACACCAAATACTCACTATATAACTTTAGGTAAGTAGATATTGTGGGCAATGAAAGATGACTACACAATATATTTAGGGAGATAGACAGAAATGTTATGCCTGTCATTGGCAATTAGATTCAATTTTATAGTTTGGATTTCATGGTCTAAGAAGTGTTTTTATTTATACTTGTCTGACTTCACAAACTGTTCAGACTGAATTTTGTCATATCTCATCTAGTCTTTTTTCAGCTATTTTGAATTTTATGGAAGAACATAAAAGACGACCACTTCTAACATCTGTTGAGAATGATGTTAAAGCTTTATGTGAATGTCGTACAAAAATAATGGAGAAAAATAAGTTAACAGACAAGAAATTTCCTGTTGACTTTACAGAGTAAGTAACTGGTGTGTTTATGTCACTTACAGCATTGCATTGGAGTTTTAAAATCATATTTTTATTTAGAGAAAACACAAGTTATTTATTTTCAATCTATGAAATTTTTTTTCTTTTCAGATATTGTTTTAGTGAATTGAGTCCAGTATGTGCTATTGTTGGAGGAGTTTTAGGACAAGAAATCATCAAGGTGAGTTGTTGGGTTATTTACTTTAATATTTACTTTGTGGTTCCTCATTCAGTGGTAACTATTGTGTGGTATATACTACCAAATAACCTTAGGAAATATTTTCGATTTGATTTGTCTTGTCAAAATCGAGTGTCTTATTGATTTGATACAGAAAAGGAGTATACAGAACTCAAAATTTATTTTATTTCAGGCTGTATCACAGAGAGATCCACCACACAATAATTTCTTTTTCTATAATGGAGTAGAAGGCACTGGAATGGTGGATAAAATAGGAAATTAACGTACAAGGCTAAAGAACGCGAGCTCATCAAAATCTAATCATAATCATGAGATCTTTTCATATTCATTTAACATTTCATATGTACGGTACATGAAGTTTTGACTTGAACATCTTTCTGGAGTTCCCATCATGACATTAGTTATTCTAAGTGAAGGTTACAAAAATGAAAATAATAGAGGTTACATAGCAAACCATAGCTTTCTTATTGTGAAACTATTCCAAAATTCTATTCTATTGCATGGGTAACTGTAAACCATGATTGGTTTCAAAGACAATTGTGTAGGCAAATGCCCTGGCATGAAAAGAAAGTTTATTACATTCTAACATTAACAGTTATAATACAATTAGAATTTATTTGAACAAAATCCTGTTCTTAATATAATGACAGCACACACAAAATATCAAACAAATCCAATCTAAATTTATTGATACAAACTGACAATTATTTTGATCTGGCAAATATTTCATGTTCATTACCTCCCTTGGTCAGTAGTCAATAATGAGCAATGTTCAACACATATTCGAACTGAACATTTAGCCCTATAGTCAGATGTATGAATATTTAGCTGTTGTGGTATTTCCATGTTTTATTAACACACTTCTTTTATTAACAATTGATGCAGTGATAGACTAGAAAATATGACAACAGACAATGCCAAGTATAATTCTATATTTGAAACTCCTTTTAAAAGCAAGTCACAAGTAAAACCAGTTCAGCTTCAAAATATACTGCAATCCTCAGCACTGCCAGTAAGTCAATATCAAAACTCTTTCCTTGAAAATAACTAACATCTCTACACAACTAACTAAAACAATATGGCAAACAAGATAGGAAAGTTTCCTTTTCAAATTTTATCAGCTACCTATTTTAAAGCAATTTCAATAATCAAGTAAGAAAAAATTACCTTCCCAAAAGCATTAAACTGAGTTTCAAAGCAAATATATAGTTTAAATTTGAACAAAAACTAATAGTTCCAGAATCACATAGCATAAATTTAACAACCATAACCAACACATCCTTTTCAAGGTTTTCATTAATGTCTACAGTTCATGTAACTAATTTTTTTTTAACCAATGTTCTCTTTGACAGGATGTTCTTAATTTGTTTTTAAAGATAGGTATTTACACTTGATAAAACTCAATAGTCAGCATTGAACATATGTATACAGATAAAAGGAATCAACTAATTTATAAAAGCACAATGAGTATAACAAAATATATGTGATAAAATAATAAAATAACAACAGTCTGTCAATGAAGCTATAACAAAACAACACCAAGTAAATCATATTCGACTGAAGCTAAAACAAAGTTACGTAAAAAATACACAACAAATGGTAGTGGATATCCTTCAATCAAATACCACTGTCAAATCACGGTATAATAAGGTAGGTCATATTCAGCCATGACTGGCTATAGTTTGACGCTGATCCTGCTGTTGTTGTTGTGCCTGTGGTAGAGGTCTCCGAAATAACAAAACATGGGGTTCTGAAAAACATGAACAAAATTTTGCCAGTATATTAATAAACTAAAAAACAGTTTTAATCATTCCTGCCATTAATAATGGGTACTTGGTATGTCATTAGTCTTGGTTTCACATTATGTTTGGAATATGATAATTAAAAATAAAAGAGACCAAAGTCAATCTTTAATCTTAGTCATAATTCGTGACTACTGAGGACAAAATTACAAATAGAGAACGGTTTTCAAGTGAGCTATACAGAAAACGGTTCCACCGATATCAATTCATATCTGCTTTAAGACAACCAGATGTTGTGTGTTTGAAGCAGGTGAAATTATCAAAGCAATTTACCTGGGGAATGAACCATATAATGTATCCAGCCTGGTGACTGCTGAACACCAAGATTTCTCCACTCTGTTTCTGTCATAAGGTGATTTCTTGGCACATTTTTAGCAATATCTGATGGTAATATCACATGTCTGTTGCAAAATATAAAACATAAACTACTATAAACTGTAGAATATTTAAATTTGGCAACTGATCTTAGGCCTGTCTGAAACTTAAGCATTGTAATATGAGATAACCTTTATTGAAAGGGTGATTGGTCACGAGAACTCGAGCAGAGTAAAATAATTTGTAGAGTTTTAAACTTACCTATATTCAAAATGTTCATCAAAATATTTTTCAGAATATGTGATCTGATCAGAAGGCATCTTGTCTGAAAAATTATGAAAGACAAATTTTCCTTATGAAATTTAAACTACACATATTTCACTAGCACTTACTTTATTCAAAAAGTAATCAATATCAAGAAGCTGTATCAAAATGCGCCTTAAAGATTTCATTAAGGCTAAACATTCAGTTTGAATGCAAGCCTATGGCAGCCCATATTGGAATACATAACTGCAACTTGTAGTCTTATCCTTACTTTTTGCATCCACCAATATCATTCAACTAGGTACACTATGTGGCTCTTGACCCTTGATTAGCCAGTGACAGTACTACTGGTACACTAGTTAGATAACTATGTATTGATTGGCACTGGGATTGGTCTTGAACAGGCCTGAATATATTTAAAAGACGTATATGATGGACATTTCAAAAATTGAAAAATGATATTGATTTGATATGGTAACGATAAGACAGTCAGTCTGAGTCAGTGATATGCAAAGAAATGAGTGACATGAACACAATAATGGACTTTAGTACGGTGGAAACTGTAAATAAAATTCATGAGATTTACTAGCCAGGGCATTTTCATTTTCACCACTGACAATATCTTAATTTACTAAACAACTCGTCCCGTAATCAAAACCATTTTTACGTAACAAATGGCTGATTGTATGTGACAAGCTAATTACCTGATAATTACCTAATTGAGACACAAGAAATCGAAAGTTTTGTTTTCTTTTTTTCCAAAAGCGCGCTTCTTTGTGATGATCACGTAAAATCCCGCATATTCTCGGTTAATTAAAAAGTAAATCTTGAACATAAGAAATAATTCTTTAGGACTAGGCCTAAAAAGATGAATTTAGTTCAAAATGCATTGTCCGTACCTGCTAGTGGTCTTAACCACAATAGAATTATTTTCACTTATTTTTGATAATTATCAAATTTTCTTTCCGTTTTAATTTCTAATTTGTGCCACGATTGTCAAGAAGGAATTTCTGTTGATATAATAAAAGTCATGATAATCGTGTACAACTAACAAACAAAATGGCGTTGTTGGTCAGGTTTGTGTTACTAAAAATTTATTTAATCTGAGTTTTATGTCTGTGTCTGCATTTTGTCAAAGATACATTATTATAAGATTGAATAGAATGAGCTTGTGAAAATATGAAAGGTGTTAGGGTGCTAATGTCCTTGCTTTTGACCAATTAATGTGCCAGTTTGTGTTCATTATGAAACGTGAAGGGCATGGCCTTGAACTTGACCACCGTTATCAAAATAAGATTGAAATTCATATTCCACAAAAGATAAGCATATCCCCAAGTCAGATATCCTACCTGCTGAGTAACTCAGCCCTGGATGGTGTGGCATGAGTTACTCGATCTTCTTCATTCTTCCAAACTCGTTGTGATCATGGTATTTCTTGTTGATAGCTAGTCGAATGGTAGTCGTTGGTTTGTGAATATCCGGTAACAAACCTGAATCATGGAAACCGTAACAGATTAACCAATTTACGGTAATTAATCTGCCAAAACGATGAAAACACATTTCTGGACAATTGTCTTTGATACCTGTCAGGCCATCCACATGGAGTCAAGGGGTCTTGTAGAACTACCTCCATGAATAAGGTCAAAGGTAATAAAATTATAAAGTCACAATATCGGATGGCGGCCAATGGTATTTTTGAAATATTTTCTAGTGTAATTTCCAGTAAATATATATTTTAACCTGTGTATTGGATTAATTGTTAACAACTAGCAAACAAGAAAGGGTTTAATTAATGACAACTGTAAATTGTTGAATGTTGAAATTAATTAATTTAAAGATTGATTAAGGTCTATGAAAGGAGGTACCTCCACAAAGTCTTTCTTTTCTCACCCTTTACATGAGAACTGGTTTTGCCTCACTCTAATTTGTGACAGGTCTATGTAGGAAGTACTACAAATAACCATATTTACATACTGCAATATTGCATTTAATCAGTTTATCAGGGGATAATTAATCAGGGGAGGAAACTTAGAAAAGGGGTGGAAACCACTAGGATTAAAAAGAGATGGAAACCACTAGGGAGGAACTTGTATAAGGGGGAAACCACTACATGCGGTACATACTACTCAATAATGGTTCTTTCTTGGACAATGTGGATGTTGATTATTTTCTAACCGTTTCGACTATTAAGATTTGTTATGGATATGGTTTGTTCCTGTTCCAACTGGCAGTTGATCAGGTATCCTAGAACAGATGTAATACTGTATGTCTGTATTTTGAACATTTCTAAATATCATCTATCTAATCTTGAATAGTGTCTAATTATGAGTTCATATGCAACTCAAGAGTGATCTGAGTTTTCTCAAAGTGGGATTAAATGGGTAATTTCTTTGCAGACCAAGGTCAACTATTCAAAATATAGAAAAATAAAGGATGAATACGTAATTCCATTTTTATGATTTTCAGATCTTTAGGACGAGGGTGCTTGATGAGGCATCAGCCCTTGTTTCATCCCAGACAGTAAGTAACTAAATCTTTAGTAATAAAAGTGAAGGGGTAAATTTTTATAGATATGCTTAAATCATTTAAGATTTTGCTTTATAGACCTTTTACCATTTTATAAACATTTTTAGTGAGATTGCAGATTTGAGAGATTATTTTGCCTATTGAGCCCCTTACCAGTGCTGCATGAGTTCAAGATATTAATGTTTCCTCACAATCTGCTTTCAACCCATTTAATCTATTGCTAGAGGGGTACCGTACCACAATCTATTTGCCTTCTTATTTCACATAAATGCGAAGACACTTGTAAATTGTTACATTCAGTTTTAGCCACCTTTGTATTCTGAGTAAAATATTGAGTGTTATACGTTGAGTTTAACATAATTTATTGTAGAAATGCCATGGCATCTTCTGCCTATGATGAAATGAAAGGTTATTGGGATAAAAACAGGAAATTACAAAGACCAATGTCACCTTTTCTATTTGCTTACAAGTAAGTTGATATTAATATGTTCAAAGCTTACATGTACCAATTGATAAAATTTTGTTTTGACATTTGCTCTTGCTATATAACCACCATGTGGTTTTGATAAATGTACATATCTTTTTTCAGGACTGTTTATTATATACATGAACTGCATTTGATATTTCAGACCTCATCTGGCTATGTTAACATCTCTGTCACATAGAGTTACAGGTGTGGCAATGTCTGTTGGTATGTACAACTATTAAATTCACTGTAGACAACAAACACACATTTGCTGCTGCTGATAATCTTGAATGTCCTTAATAATCACATTCTTTGATATTTAATCAATATGTCTTACTGATATCCTTACTGTGTACTTTGCAGAAAGTCAAACTGCTTTTTTTTTTTGTCATTTGTCATACTTTTTAAGATCAGACTTTTGTTTCATCTCCAATAACTTGACAACTTTTGTAATTTTGTCATGGGCTGTGTTTGTGTCTGTTTTCTCAATCATTATGATGTTTATTTTCAGCTATAACTGGTACATCATGTATTTTACTAGCCTTGCCTGGGGATTTCACAACTTATTTTGACATGGTTAAAGATATGTCAATTCCAGCAGCAGTTATTATTGGCTTTAAATATTTATTAGCTTGGCCAATGACTTATCATTATATAAATGGATTCCGACATTTGGTAAATTCATGTTTATAATATTATTTTATAACTGTATAGATGTCTTTACAGGTGATATCTCTTAAACATTGAATAGAATGTAGCTATTTGCCATCTCCATTTAATATACCTATTTAGGTTTCAAACTTAGTCTTCTAACAATTAAAACTATCTGCTTGAGTTGAGGGTTAGATGGAAGTCTGGCTTCAAATTCTTGTATATGTCAAGCTGATATTTGCTCTATTAGACAACATTTGTTACTCAATTAGGTGATAGAAATGAGAAAGTGTCGATCTCAAACCTTCATGTACTCAAATTGAATAATATATTTAATCTTCTTTTTTATTTGCAGGCATGGGATGCTGGAAAAGGATATGACATTAAAACTCTGTATAAAACTGGATATTTTGCCATTGCTACATCATTTTTAGCTGCATCTGTTTTCGTCTTTATGTTCTAAATGAAAAAATGATAGTAGAAAATGAGATTTTTCATTTTGAAGCATTATCTAGATCTTTAAACTTCAAAGTAAGAGGACTTTCAAACCTTTTGTTGGATTTTCTGAGAGGATTGAAGACTCATTGGATTTGTTACAAGTTTCAGATGATACAACTGAACATAATTATAGCTAAAAACAAACTCAGTAATATAACAGTGGTAATTATGCACTGAGTTTACCTGTTTTCAAGAACCTATTACTCAACAATCAGAATTATGTTGTTTTGAACATCTATGGCTGGGTATTTTGTATGTATGAGTATAAACTGAGTGTTATAACAGAGCTTATAAATTTGTTAATGTATCTGTATTGTTTTATTATTCTGGAACTACCATTCAATGAGGTGAAATTTTTCATGCTGGAAAGATTACATAGATATTTCTAGATCAAGGGAAAATTTGATTATTGATCAATCTTTGGATAAAATAGAACTGAGTAAACCAACAACTGAAAAATCCAAGGTGCATCCAGGTTCTCAATATTGATACCAAACAAATTACCACCAACAAGACCCTGGTCAACCGGTCAAATTTGAACTTAAAACACAAAATCATTTTCAGTGCATTTATTTGTAGATTGTTAGAGATTGTACAATACTAAAAGATAGGTGTTATAATTTGACTGTACATTATCACAATCAACAATACACAAATAATAATTATAACATTTCTTTCACAATATTATTTTTTCTACTATAGTTAGTTCAAACTCATATCTTCAGCATTATTCCCAAAAAATTCATTGAGATATAGTCTTTCTGAAATAATCTAATCTTTCAAATTAGACGTTCATAATTCAGTACTCATTTTAGTGAACTATTCAAGATTTAAGAGGTAACAGCTCAGGGTTTACTAACTAATGAACATCGAATCCACAATTGTATATTCAAAATGCATCACATTCCACATTGACTGCCATACTTAATATTTGTCTTAATATTCCTCTATCTTCTTCAGTAATGAACATCTGTGTGAAACATAGTTAATTTTTCTAAGGATTCAGTGCCTCAAATAGATTATATGATTAGGTTGAAATTCTGAGTGGATCATAATAACATTATCATATAACTCTAATGTTTTGGACATCATGCCACAGAAATTATAAGACTCAATTATTAAGTGTCAACAATCCACTGTCTGAAGGAATACTGATAACTGACAGTCAATGTGCTTCCTTAAAAAACTTGCAATATTTTCATTCATTCTTAAACATTAGTGTTCAAAACAAATTTTTTTAGACAGTTCTAAATGACAAAGAACATTGCAAATTTCTAAAAAAAAATCAATTGCACTAAATACTCCATCAAATATGTCAAAAATATAAAATTCATTCACAATGTGAAACAATGATGAGATAATTTCTAAAACTATGTCAAATTGTAAAAAATGGGGAGAAAAAATGTCAAAATATAGGCACAGGGATTTTAAAATAGGTGGTTACAGATTAAAATTCTTACAGTGTGAAAAACTAACTCTTTCTCTGATATTTAACATTAAAATAACATTTGTAATTTGGAATGAGTATTTACACTGATGATGAATTATGATAATGCCTTTCACATGATATGAAATTATATTACAAACTTCTTTCTCTATCAAATATAGCGCTGTCTTAACTGTCATCATGACAAAATGATTAAAACATATCTTCCACGATTTCTTTAAGTCATCCAACATAAGACACTTTACTGTCTGAAAGTTTTACTTTTCATGAAACCTGACTTATAAAGGTATTTGGTACTACTTACTTTACCATCTGATGAAACTTTCATCTATCTGTAGCGCTTTCCAGTATTAATAAATCCTACATCTGATTATAACATAACTTCAGTTATTAACAATTATTAACATATAAAAATGTAAAGATCAACCTTAAAGTGATGACAGTCAACTGTTGAAGGTATATTCTTCTTGAATTATAGGAGAACTGGTCATCAATTTTAATTCAGAAACAAGCTACAGATAGATGTAATTGAGCTCTATCAGCTGGTGAAGTAAATATATATACAACCTTATTCCTTATAAAGAAATCCCTGATAGAATTTTTTCAACATAACATCATACTGAAGTTCCTTCTAAAACAAAATAAATCCTAGACATACTTGACAAAGTAAAGAAATGAAATGAGTATATAAGTTATGAGTACAATGATTGATGAACTATAAGATATTTGGTATGAATTATAGGAAGAGTGATAAAGATGTCTATCTTGAAATATTACTTACAGTAAGATTTAACAACAATGAAAAAAGAAAGGGAAACAGACACACATATTGGATAACTAGCAGAAGGACAGCTTTTAATTGTCATAAACCAAACCTTATATGGCTAAATTTGAGTTTAATGACGCAATTATTCAAACAATAATATAGGACACAATTTTGTAATGTAATATCAAAATATCTGCGCCAACATGTTACAAATCTGTAATATCACATGTACCATTTAATTAATACGACACTAATGTGCAATATGAAAATATAACACTAATGAGTGTAATCAAATCATGACACATCTTTTAGACACATGTGACACAAACGTGCTTATCAAAAATTAAACTTTTGTATCCTTTCAGTAAATTCTTTTGAGACTAAAAAGCAGTCATACTTAATACGATTATATACCATGATCAGGATGAAAATCAAAATTTTTCATATTGCGAATGTCCAAATACAAGTTATCCAATAAAGATGAATTACCCCTCAAAACAACTGACTAATAACTAAGAAATATATAACAAATTAATATAACAATATTTTTTTCATTCTCCATCAAGAATTATTAATATATAAAAAAACAAAGACATTTACTGACAAAATATAAACAACTTATCTTCCTTCAAAAAAACAGTCATTTGTGGATACCAAATACTTCTTATTTCCTGCAATTTTCATGTAATCTAAAATTCTAGTTAAAACATATACCTACATATATCTTTGAAACTAATTCTCAATACACAACTAAAAAGACTTCAAAATTTCTGGAACCTTCTTGCAATCTTTCAGATGCCAAACAAGTCATTTCCATCTATTTGGAAGCATGTTTGATTTAAGACAATATTTGGATATCCACCTCTATTCTACAATAACCTCACAAACAACAAATCAGATCCATACTGTATATTAAAATAATATCTGTACATGTATCTATATAGTATAAACATAGCTGACTTTACTCCGAGTCTCCAAGTCCTTTAGGTTGAGTCAACCAATAAATAGATCGCTTTCAGATACTAGGATAAATGTGATAAAAATGGTGCCTTCCACATCTCATTGTCTGAAGTGAGATCTAATCAGGCAAGACTTTCCCAGAGTTCCAAATCTGTTTAGAAAGTAATGCTGCACATCATCCATATAGCCATTCAGAAAGCTTGTCACTTAAAAATATATCACAAACTTGTACATATCACCCCATGAAAACATTGTACATGAGACCATAATTTGGGAATTGCTTATCATGCAAGTGATATATAGCATCACAGAACTTAACTGTTCTTGCATCATGATAGCCATTTCAAATTCACTGTTTTTACACTTATATTGTTATCAGGTAAGAACAATTTTAATCTTAGTCATAATTTTGGTTAAATTTAGCTTATTTAATGTACTTAATTGTCCAGAAGCCCTGATAAACACAAAGGCAGTGAAGATGGCATGGCTATACACTGTCTGCCATTTAAAAAACATGTCTAGTATTTACAGTAAGGAGGGAGAGAATAATAATATAGGAATATATACACACTATTTACAAAATCTACACATTAAATTATAACTACTAAAGCTAAAATATACATCATTCATATAACAATTTAGGATTAAAATCTCAAAGCCTGAAATAGTGCAGTTGATACTTCAACCACCAAAAATATTACACTCAAAATCTAAATTTTCTCAAATATATCTATCAATATCTCAAATACTGAAATATTGCTATCAATATCTCAATTACTGATATATTGCTATCAATGTCTCAAATACTGATATATTGCTATCAATGTCTCAAATACTGAAATATTGATATTAATATCTCAATTACTGATATATTGCTATCAATATCTCAAATACTGAAATATTGATATCAATATCTCAATTACTGATAATTGCTATCAATGTCTCAAATACTGAAATATTGCTATCAATATCTCAACCAATGAGATATTCGATCATGAATTATTCTTAAAAAACAAAAGCGAAAATTTGCCATTTAAGCATAATTAGCAAATATTCCTGACAAAAAGCAATATATTCATCTGAATTCAACGTTTGAAAATGTAAGCAACATCTATTTCAGTACTCCATATTAAAGATGGAACAATTTACCACTAGCTCAATGAACATTCCCAAAATTAAAATCAAAGTTTGTTTCCATGGCAACCAAAATATATACATACTAGCACAAACTTTATCACAGAAAAGTGGTTTTCTTATTTTATACATCCTTAATATATAGCACTTGACTTAAGTAATAAGATTATGGAAGGAGTTTTGAACTTCAAGGAGAATTTGACACAAATATTCAAAATCATCAGGGAATGGGGTAGAAATTAGCACTTTTTCATTTGTTAACATTAATACCCCATAAAAATAGTAAAACCAAACAAAAATTTTGTCTCTTGATAGAAAAATAGTTGTTATTTTAGTATAAATAAATAAATAATTTGCATTGAATTAGCAGGTTGGGTTGCAACCATTAGAAATTTTAATTCTCATGCACTTTGAACTCTTTTTTAACATGTTTTAAATTCAGTTAGTAACTTTCAGTATTAGACTGAAATATAAACTTAATAAAGATAAGTATTAAACATGCTGATATGAGCATAAAAGCTTCCAGATTATACTCAATACCTGTTGCTTAGCTATCCAGAAATATATTTCGGATCTTGTTAGTATCTATCCAGACATCTGTTTCTGATCCAGTTGGTATCTATTCAGACATCTATCTGGGATCTTGCTGATATTTATCACGATCTTGCTGGTATTTATCACGATCTTGCTGTTCAGAATAGTTTTGTTGAGAATACACAGAATTCTGTTGATTTTGATTGACTTGAGAAGGTTGTTGATAGTTCTGTTGACGTGGTGTTGCGTAGTTTGTTGTTTGTCCGGTATGAGGAGATTGCGACATCTGTTGAGTGTAAGCTGCTGACGTTGCTGTGGCTGATGCACCACCTTCACTACCAGGCTCATCATAATCTTTGACATTAAGAGCTGATTGAGCCATCATCTTCTGTCTAACTTCCCGTATTTTTAACTGTAAGCATGTTTTATTGGGGAAAATATCTGAATGTTCAGCTTGAAATGCAGCTGTGCTTTGTGCTGAAAGAATCAATGAAAATTTAGTAATCAGACTGAATAATTTAAAATCACGTTATAATAAAGTCTAATCTTGTATAGGTATCATGTTCATAGCTTTGATGATTAGTCAAATCCAAATAACAACATGATATCAAATCACAAAGAAGCAGTAATTCCGTGTGAATCACATGAGATGTTAGCAACAAGTTATCTTACTAAAACTTATTAATGACAATAGTGGTCTAAACTAGTGTCAAAAGATTTATTCATTTCTGGAATGTATTTCACATCTTCACAAAAATGCAATAAACTGGAATTTTCAGTGTGTCGCTTACCATTAGGGAATAGGGTATATTCTTCAAACAGTTTCATCACAAGTTGTCGTCTTTGATCTAATATTCGACGATTAGAAAATGTTCCTGGTGAACATGGTGTCTTTGGTGTCCGTGGTGAATTTAAACCAGATTCAGAATAATCTGAAAATAAGAAAACCATTTAAAACTTCTTCTTTATTTGTTTCCATTTCCATTTTAACTAGCTTTGCAAAAACTGTCACATAAAACTAAATGTCATCCATATACATGATAATAGCCATTCGTGAAATGACAACAGTAAACCTATGGACAATAAATCACTAGTATTAACTGAAAATATACAGCAGTTTGAATCTAAAGTGCTACAATTTATTTAGTAGCCCATATCACAATACGTTTCAGAACTTAATACTGTAATCAGTATCATATTGTGATTTAATTGGTAATATCCAGCCCTACACATAAACGACAAAAAAAAAATACTAACCAGTTCTGGCCAATATTTCTTGATTTCTGATATCATCTAAATTGAAGTTCTGACCAAAAAAATGAGTTTCTTCAAATCGTCCACTACGGGGAGTTTTAGGCGTTGCTGGTTCTGATCCACTTGAAAACTTATTATCATGTTCACTATTATCTTTTGCTAAAACAAAGACAGAATGAAATAAATGAGGGGGGAAAAAAGAGAAAAAAAACTTTTAGTTTCTTCAATATTGGACTGTTTGACAAATTGAACATCACATTTTTCCACAATGCTTTACAAATAGACACTGCTATAGTGTACTTTTGATTCATTTGCCTTTTATGGACAAGTTACATCAAGAGAAATAACTTTCTTTTTTTATGCAGAAAAATTGGAATCAGTTTAGAACATTTGTTCAGAAAAAACCTGTAGTTGTATAGTCATGCATATGCCTGTAAAGTTCAAAATATAAACAGTGGTAATGAACATAAAGAACTTTTTGATGGTATAGTTTTATTTAAATTATATTATACCACAGATCGAAATAAAACTGTATATGTTGGCCCTTGAAAAAATCTTCAGAGATGCACTGATATCTTTACTAATACATATAATCATTACATATAACACAAAAAGTTGAATAAACCTACCTAGTCCTGACACAGGGCGTTGTTTCTTCTTCTTATAATTATTGATCAATCCTCTCGGTGACTGAGGTAAAGGGGTTAAGGATTGTGAAGTCTCAGGCACAAACTTTGGTAAAGACTCAAATTTAGACTCGAAATTCACATTCTCTAACACCCTGAAAGCAGAGAATTTCTTTCTGAAATCCAAAAGGGAGTATATACAGATTAAACATTGGAAGGAACAATTGAAAGAGGTTTTCAACAATAGTGCAATTTATGGGCAGCTGATTGTTAACACAGAATAAATTAAATTTACACAAACATTATCGAAATATAACAACAGAAAATACAATGATCAGGAAAGCATCCTGTTGATTTACAACATACTTTGTATTGATAAAGCTAGGCAATGAGGTGTGTCAATCTATATGGTACTTAAACAGCAACTTTGAAAATAAAAACGTTACATACTTGTCCATTCCATCATCAACATTTTTCTTAAAGAAAGATTTCCTAGGACTGTTGATGCTGGGTGAAGGCATTGCTGTAGTATCTGTATGTTGGGGTGTCACTGTCAATGGTGGGGGTTTGTGTTTGAGTTTTAACTAAAATAAAAAATCAGACCAACATTAGTTTACAATTAAAATATTGTTTCGTTTTGTCAGCATGTCCAGTGAGAGCAGTAGTTTCTGCTTGTGGTTAATGCATCATTTGATCTTTCTATAAGATATCTATGAACAGTCCACATAGCTCAACGTTACACTGCCAGGACAGCAGCATTAGCCCACTCTTTTTCAATTCCCATCTGTCAAGAGATTTTTAACATCCAACTCTGAAGAACACAGGATTCAATTTGGCCTCCGTTAATTGTCTCATCCGAATGAGAGGCTCTTTCAATGTCAACCCCTGCATCACTGAGAGCAGGGAACCCCATTAAAAATTCAAAGGTATAATCTTGAATCATGTCGGTAATGAACCTTGGACATTCTGGTTAGAGAGCATTCGGGTCTTATTCACTGAGCGGCTCCAAGGGAAGTGTTAGAGTGGTTGAAGAGGTGTTGAGGACTGAATACTTACTGGAGATTGTAATTCTGAAGACTGTGTATGTTGTGGAAGGGAGTAAGGAAGGGGAAGTAGAGGGAAGTGGGGTAGGGTGCTCTGGTGATGAGGGCAGTTAATATTTACTGGAGATTGTAATTCTGAAGACTGTGTATGTTGTGGACAGGAGTAAGGAAGAGAAAGTAGAGGGAAGTGGTGTAGGGGTGTTCTGGTGATGAGGGCAGTTAATATTTACTGGAGATTGTAATTCTGAAGAATGTGTATGTTGTGGAAGGGAGTAAGGAAGGGGAAGTAGAGGGAAGTGGGGTAGGGGTGTTCTGGTGATGAGGGCAGTTAATATTTACTAGAGATTGTAATTCTGAAGACTGTGTATGTTGTGGAAGGGAGTAAGGAAGGGGAAGTAGAGGGAAGTGGGGTAGGGGTGTTCTGGTGATGAGGGCAGTTAATATTTACTGGAGATTGTAATTCTGAAGAATGTGTATGTTGTGGAAGGGAGTAAGGAAGGGGAAGTAGAGGGAAGTGGGGTAAGGGTGTTCTGGTGATGAGGGCAGTTAATATTTACTGGAGATTGTAATTCTGAAGAATGTGTATGTTGTGGAAGGGAGTAAGGAAGGGGAAGTAGAGGGAAGTGGGGTAGGGGTGTTCTGGTGATGAGGGCAGTTAATATTTACTAGAGATTGTAATTCTGAAGACTGTGTATGTTGTGGAAGGGAGTAAGGAAGGGGAAGTAGAGGGAAGTGGGGTAGGGGTGTTCTGGTGATGAGGGCAGTTAATATTTACTGGAGATTGTAATTCTGAAGAATGTGTATGTTGTGGAAGGGAGTAAGGAAGGGGAAGTAGAGGGAAGTGGGGTAAGGGTGTTCTGGTGATGAGGGCAGTTAATATTTACTGGAGATTGTAATTCTGAAAAATGTGTATGTTGTGGAAGGGAGTAAGGAAGAGGAAGTAGAGGGAAGTGGGGTAGGGGTGTTCTGGTGATGAGGGCAGTTAATATTTACTAGAGATTGTAATTCTGAAGAATGTGTATGTTGTGGAAGGGAGTAAGGAAGGGGAAGTAGAGGGAAGTGGGGTAGGGGTGTTCTGGTGATGAGGGGAGTTAATATTTACTAGAGATTGTAATTCTGAAGAATGTGTATGTTGTGGAAGGGAGTAAGGAAGAGGAAGTAGAGGGAAGTGGGGTAGGGGTGTTCTGGTGATGAGGGCAGTTAATATTTACTGGAGATTGTAATTCTGAAGACTGTGTATGTTGTGGAAGGGAGTAAAGAAGAGAAAGTAGAGGGAAGTAGGGTAGGGGTGTTCTGGTGATGAGGGCAGTTAATATTTACTAGAGATTGTAATTCTGAAGAATGTGTATGTTGTGGAAGGGAGTAAGGAAGGGGAAGTAGAGGGAAGTGGGGTAGGGGTGTTCTGGTGATGAGGGCAGTTAATATTTACTGGAGATTGTAATTCTGAAGACTGTGTATGTTGTGGAAGGGAGTAAGGAAGAGGAAGTAGAGGGAAGTGGGGTAGGGGTGTTCTGGTGATGAGGGCAGTTAATATTTACTGGAGATTGTAATTCTGAAGACTGTGTATGTTGTGGAAGGGAGTAAAGAAGAGAAAGTAGAGGGAAGTAGGGTAGGGGTGTTCTGGTGATGAGGGCAGTTAATACTTACTGGAGATTG
>NW_008708986.1:1241115-1249996 GCF_000327385.1 Lottia gigantea
TGAGTAGGTTGAGAGTTCTGTATGTTACTACTAGCACTAGATACTCCACTACCATTATTATTACTACTAGATTTATACTGGTCATTCATTTCTGGTGGAATGTCTGAAAATGATACTGGTTTACTCTTCTTATTTTGATTTAGCTGAAATTCTTCACGATATCTCTTCCCTTTACATGATCTCTGTGGTTTGCCTTCTTCATTATTCAATCCTTCGTATGATTTGTCTGTATTATTGTCGTAATTTGTTGATTGATAATTGGTTGATTGCTGATTTGATTGTTGTTGATTGGTTAATGAAGACATTGTTTGTGGTGGCCGAGCCAAGCGTTGTTGTATTTGACTAGTAGTAGATATGGTCTGTTTTGTAGATTCCTGATTATGATTGGGTGATGGGACTGATTTAATAGAATTAATTGACACCGGTTTAGACACTGAAAACATGAAAAGAAAAATAATTATTACAAATGATAAATCTACAAATATGTATGTTACATCAACTAATCAAATAGTACTGTCAAAAAAAATATTGATGTCTGTTCAAGAACTGAACTCATCTCAACGATTTTGGACACTTCATCAGTTAAAACTTAAGACATTTCTGATGGTGCCACATGTTAATCAAAAGGACAACATTATCAGAAACTGTATAAACCTCATATAATTGGATAAAGAAATTGAATTTGGTTACCACTGAGAAGATTTCAAAGTTTTATTATATAAGTTAGTGTAAACCTTGACCTACTCCGCATTATAAAGTTTTCATATATTAACAAAAGAAATCACACATTCACATCATGTAGTATTGTAGCCTGGAGTCAGTAATATCACATTTAACCTAGTCAAGTTAATCTAATTATGGTAGGCTAGAAACTAGAGAGCTACACAGACTTCTGTCTCTACAGGCTTATATTGATTTTATATCAGAACTAAGCCTCCAGCACAACTTGACAAAAATCTCTCTTATTAGAAAACATGTACTTCAAGTAATTTTAAAATCTAATGGCTTTGATTTCACTCTAATAAAAGAATTGGGGTAGGTGAATTGAAATTATGTCATGAAACACTGTTAGTTTTTAACTTTGAACAGTGTTATTTTGAAAGAAAATTGATCTATATCTATAAAAAAATATATATATATTGTAACACAGGTGTAGATTCTAGTGGATATCAATGGAATATCTTAAACATACTCTTATAGACAATAAATAAAAAAATAAAAGAGACATCATAAGTTCATAACACCTTCCCACAAACATAAACAAAAAATCTTCATCCAGATTTGTCGTCAACTTTTCCACTCAGTAATTTCTTTTTTGTTTTAATTAGATACCGGTATCAGAGGTTATATGGCTAAATCAAGATATTTAATGTGTTTAACCTTTAAAGTATAATATTTTGAAAATTAGGGCAGTTTATACAAACCTGTTGTAGGTGGAGCACGCTGTAAACTCTCTGTAGCCACTGGTATACTAGCTGTAGTAGCTTTCACTCTCATCGGTTTATTTTGGAAATGAGTATTATTACTAGTACTGGTAGTAATATGGTAACCAATATCATTTTTACCATCTGATTGTACCGTAAAATAATTCACACCTACAATATATCACAGTAGGTAAATAGTCAAGGAAATGATCATGATAATGTTATACAGGGTCTTCATTCGATCCATACCAATTATGCTTACAAGTATGCTTACATGGCAATATGAAGAAAGATTTTGACATTATTATGGCTAAATAAAGCTAAGAGTTTGACATTGCCATGGTTATATCAAAATAGAGTTTGACACCACCATGGCTATATCAAGCTAGTGTTTGACACCACCATGGCTATATCAAGCTAGTGTTTGACACCACAATGGCTATATCAAGCTAGAGTTTGACACCACCATGGCTATATCAAGCTAGAGTTTGACACCACCATGGCTATATCAAGCTTGATTTTGACATAATCGTGGCTATATGAAGATAAAGATTGGCAATATCAGGTTTAAATCAAGTAAGTGTTTGACAGTACCTTGGTTATACATTGGACTCTGAGCCTGTGGAGGACTAGATACAGATAATTTAGGTTGTGATGAAGCTAGAGTTTGACCCTGAAGAACACCCTGTATGATACCAGTAGGTGCAGGACTGGCAGCAGGAGATCTCACTTGTGGCTGTTGTTGTATCAATAACTGCTGCACACCCGATTGACCTGAAATATATTTATACATTTACAAATGTATATCAAGTTATCAGCAAAAAAAATCAATATATCAGAGCAACCTTGGCAGTTTCCTAGACTCTTCAAACCTTACTAAGGCTTGGTTTGGCTGTGGTAAACAGCTTTATGTCTGTGAGTTTTCCCTTCATTGTAACATATTCATGACTGAAATGGTTATAAAGCCAAATTTGTATGCTAAATGGCTTCTTTGAAACAGAAAACAGGCCTTAATAAAACATTGCAGTTAAACTAATCTTACCTTGAACATAATAACTTCCATCTATTTTATTGTTATTATTTGTTATTAGTGGTACAGAACCTTGGACATATGCTATTCTGAAATAATCATTTAATATAGAACTTTAAATTAAAGATAGTCTTTAAATTCACTAAATTTGTTTTTGATTCATTATTTTCCACTTCTACCTTTAAGACGTCTGAGGAACAGATCACATGCCACTATACTGTTACCCTCTGGAGAGTAACTACAACATAGGATACCTATTAATCAACTATATATACAGCACTTCACAATAACCTGACCCTATATTCTCAAAATGATCTTAACACTAGGATATCCTGGGGTCTTATCTTCTAACACTGTTTCTAAGATATCCTATTTCAAGGACATGATTTAAATATATAAATCCAGTAAGACAATTCGAACCCATCCACAGACAGGTTTTTGATCAACTTTTTTGTTACTATTTTGCATATTGTGAATGTTAGATTCCTGAGGAGTTTTAAAATATGAATCTGCATCAGCGAAGAAAACTGTGAAACATAACAATTTCTTACTTCTGGTTTGAAGGTAGAATAAGTCTCTGCTGTAGTTGATTCTGTTGTGTAACTTGCTGATTGGTATGTTGTACCAGTTGTTGTCCACTGACAGCTAGAGATACTGGTTGCTGAAATCTAGCCTGTGATAGCTGTACTTGAGCTTGAGATGTAGCAACTCCTGTAGGTGATTGATTCACAGCTAACAGCTTTGTCACCATTTGTTGTGGAGATTGGATTTTCTGTCCCAGTGCAGTTTGAGTGGGCTGCAAGACCTGGTTGTTTACACTAGCCATGCGTATATGAGTAGGCTGGGCGGACAACTGAATTTTTCCCTGCATTGGTTGAGGGCTTGGTTGTCCTTGAGCATTAGCCCCATTGACTGTTAACAAGTTTGATGTTCCAGGTAAAGCCATCTGTAAGACACTCTCCATCTTGGTTCCTGGGGGAGCTAGTTGTAAAGATGGTAGTATATACTGAACATGAGTTGGTTGCTGACTCAAAATGGTCTGTGTACCAGGTTGTTGAATGGCTTGACCATTCTGATTCTGTTTCACTACAGTTACAAACGTTGGCTGAATACTTTGAGCCTGTTGCTGATTATTCTGGGCTGGACTGGCAATATTTCTGATGGTGATGAAAGCAGCTGAAGCTGAGGTAGGGGTGGTCTGTATATTTGAATTCTGTGAGGATGTGACATACTGATTACTAGGTATACTCTGCAGTACCAATGTTCCAACTGCAGGAGATATCTGTTGAGATTGAACACCGATGGCACCAACTGAGTTTGGTCTGGATCCAGTACTGGCACTAGTTGTTGCTTGACTGTGTGGTACTAAAGGTTTAGAAGCAATAGGTACAGGGGTTGATATAGGTTTACTAGTAGTAGTAAAAGTGGGCATGACCTGCCCTGTCTGGCCAGCAGACGAAACTACTGTAGTTAATAATTGCATTGGTCCCGAAGTATTTTTAGAAATTTGAACAACTGGAGATGAAACTGCTTGTTGGAAAGTTATCTGTTGAAAAGCTGCCTGCTGACCTGCTTGTGGTGAAACTTTTGTATTTTTAGATGCTTTCTGTGTCATTTTGCCTAACATTGGACCCTTTCCATTCTGTTTACCGAGCACGGTTTGAGTGTTGGACGAAACAATAATCTGCTGCTTGTCAGGTGTGGACATTGTTATGTTATGTATTTTCATGGGACCTAGTTTCTCTGTTCGTTGCTGCGTGTAAGGAAGTCGGGAACTTCCGGAATGTGTGTAGCTACCCGAACGTTCTTTCTGAACATACTGAGGTGTTACTTCATTTTCATAAGTAGTTGAGGACATCATACGATTTCCACGAGAACGAGCCTTGAAAACATTGGCTTTAGGTTGAAAACTTGAACCTGTACTGGAAGGTCGAGGAAGTATGTGTCCAGAAACTGGATCATGTGAGGGCCCTTCAATTTCTAACTTCTGTTCTGGGATGCGTTTTATTGGTTTAGGTCTGTGAGCTATGTCTGTGGCAGCTGGTTTCATTACTGGGGAGAAACGTTGTTGTGGGAAAGCTTTATTTTCTATTATCTCCTCCTCATTTTGACTATCTGTTTCACTATCAGAGACCACTCGCTCTTTACAGTTCAGATCAATACCTACTCCTGCTGCTGTGTTATTGTTAGCTGAGTCCTGATTGGCATTCTCACCTACAAAATATTCATTGAAGAAAAAGTTGCTAAATAAACTATTTGAAGTGAACATAAAACACTTCAAAATTAGATAAAGTGAAGATGACTATGTATTATATAGTTTTTGTCCTAGGTTTTGCAAGCCAATCTAGCCTTATCATGTACATTTATATAGAATGCCAATCAAATGTTATCTGTGAGTGTGTCCACAGTCAAAATGTTTCCATTTCATTTTAATAATACTAAATGTTCATATATATCGAGCCAATATTTTAAGAAATAAGAATTACTAGAAACCATAATAAATACTAAGTAAATTAATGAAAAACTCATAAACACCAATTACTAAACTAAAGAAATACTTGAAACCATATTGTTAAATTAAATACTTACCATCAACACAAATAACTAAATTTTCCCCATCACTATCATCATCACCCTGTGACTGTCTATTGTTATAATAGTTAGTTTTAATCTGAGCACTAGGTTGTGTTGTAGTGATATTATTTGATGATTCGGCTGAATTCTGTAAATAAAAAAATACTAAAAATAAGTTAAGGAAATGTTAGGCAGAGTCTTCTATGGACATATTTTTTTATTTATAAAATGTCAAAATGATAACATATGCTTAACCTGAATAAATCAAACTATTTAATGTCTGTCTGCCTATCTTTCACCAGCAAGAGGAATGGGAGATATAAAAAGACAAAAACAAAAATGAATCCATTACCTCAGTAAAAGCACCATCTCTAGTTTGGAATCTAGGAGTAAAATCTTCTCTAGGTGCTGTAGAATAACTCTGTGAGCGTTGTTTAAAGTTGGAAATGTGATCTAATGGTAAGGGGGGTAATTCAGCTGGTGGTAGTGATATCGGTGTCACAAAATCATCAAACAGTTCATCTGAAACACACAATCAATTTTTAATACATTATTTTCAGTCCACATTTTTAATTGTCTCTGCAGTCTGTAGTTTCAGAAATGTCTCAAGAGGTTCAGACTAGGCATCTACTTTATCTCAGCTAAATGAAAAAGTGATTCCAAGTTAGAAGATAAATGAATTCCATGTAGCTTTTTTCAGACACTGACATTTGATTCCCTAAAATTCAATAAAACTAACTGTGGGCTATTGCCATTTTTTGTACCATTACTGTTATTTGATATATTAACTGTTTCCCTGTGATATATTTTTGAAGTTAAAATGAAAACCTACCATTTATTTCACCAGGATCTTCTGAAGAACTCAGTCTCTGTCCACCGCGTTGTTTTAATGTAGCAGCTATAGTAGTAGAACGTTTTCTATCTTTACTACACCATTTCCATTCAGGATGAGCTTTAAAATGGGCTTCTTTCACCTAAAATGGTTGGTTGGAATTTGTAACTGACATACAAGAAATGTCATGTTGGTGTTCTCAGAAGTTGCTAAAAGTTTTGAAATTCATGGACTGATACCTACTAACAACTTAAGGAAACCCATGTTTATTCAAATTGTCAATATTGATTAACATAAAAGTGATTTTTACCTGTGAAGCAAGTTCATGATATTTCTGTTTTTCTTTAGGACCAAGAGCATACCACCATTCACCTAGTATCTTACTGACTGTTCTATTATCTTGGTTAGGGTGACGTTGATGTACCAGAGCTCTATGACGTTTACTAAATATCATAAATGCATTCATTGGTCGTCTTATATGATCTTTATCACGGGTCTGAAAGTATTTAAGATAACATGACATACACGGTACTATAAAGTTTTTAAAAGAAACAAAGTTTAACATTCCACTTTGGGCTAATGCTGACTGGCAAAACCATGCAGTGTCCAATATAGAAACTTTTGTAACACAATAAGTCAACAAATTTTCATTTTCAAGCTGCATGGCACATAGTCTAGTATTGATAGTGGGAAACCCACCTAAAAAATCCATCTTTAACTATTCCTGGACTTACAAAGAAAGCACAAAACTTGCTGAACGAAACTTTAATATCTTACTTAGAATAATAGATTCATCATAAATATAACAATGACGAAGAGATAGATTCTATCATAAGTGGAATTAATGTTACGTATATCAAAATTGTTCTTATGCTCATGACCCAACACTAAAATAAAAATTCTACCTTTCTTGGACTTCTGGGTTCCTCTTTATCTTTAAGAGCACTCAGTGATTGAGTTCTTCGTTTAGCAGGAGAGCGTGGTACTACAGACTTTTTTGGAGCATCCATTGGCTCAAACACATCATCATCGTCTTCATCAATATCTAGATCTTCTTTTATAGCTGAAACAATTTAAGATCAAGAGGTTACTCATAGGCAATATAAAAATATGCATCCTTGATTTTTCAGCCGAAAAATAATGGTCTTCTTTAAAAGAATTTAAGCCAAAGGTATATTGTTGATAAAATATCTTGTAAAAATCACCACTTTGACCTTTTACTAAGTTAATCATATTTTGTGTCCTATCAATATTATAACTAAGTTTTTAAACTTACGTGCTTCACTAACACTTTGTGAATGATGATTTGGTAATGGTGCTGCAGTTGGTAGAGGAGCGGGTAGTGGTCGTTGGGGAGCAGGAAGAGTAACCATGGTAGGGACAGAGGGTTTGGGTTGAACTTGTGTGGGTTGTTCTGGTGATGTTGGTCTAGCATGTTGAGGACCAGTGTTTGTTAGAAATGGAACTAAACAGTGCCATGGAAAAACTGGAACCCCTCCTTCACTGCTGGCACCTACATGAAATAAATTTGCATAAAGTATCAAAATTGTAATTGAAAAATTAAACCCATTTTTAATGTACTGAAAAAAAGTAACTTATCTACTTAACCTTGAGATTTAACAAATGAACATCCTTCATAAGAGGGAATATTGTTTCTATGCTTAATTTGTGTAATATAAGTCCAATTGTGTTATATTTTTTCCAGAGGACTTTATCTATAGACTAGGATTGTAAATTCTATAATGAATTTAAAGGAGATTTCTATTTATAAATGTTGTTGTGTAAAATGTTGACAATAATTATTTTCTATAAATAAATCAAATGAATATGTACTCTGTATACATCTATCTCTATTGTTCTTAGAGAAAGAAAAGTAGGTCAATGTCCTGAGCGTATAGTAAGAGTTACACATATGGAAAATATGACACAAAATAGCAGCTGTCTGCTAACTATATAGCAAGAGAAAACTACATGTGAAGGCTGCATGATAAATTATATAACATGTAGAACAACATGTCAAAGTAATACTATATGGTTGCACAAAATACTAGAATAGATTCATATGCATATTACAAAGAACAATGGTTCTTGTCTATATTCTATATCACTTGGATGTGTCCTATTGCATTTAATGGTTTGCTCTTTTTTGACAATGGTTTTTTATTTGAAAGCTCAATTTGCAGAACTGGTTCTAATTGATATTTTAAGCTAAGAGACTGTTACATAAAAAAAAATGTTTTAGAGGATACTGCCTTCTGTAATGTTAACTTTTCTTAAAATCTAATTCATCATATGCATAATGACATTAATGTGTGACATGTCTTACTGACATTAAACCTTGGGTGACGTCTTTGCTGGGCAATGATGCAGCCAATATGGTTGAAATCATTACTATTATTATTATTGTTATAAGAAGGCTTATGTCATCTTTCACTCGAACATTCTATTGATTGGACTTCAACTCCAATACAGAGTATTCCAAGGTTATAATTTGATCATAAATTATAAACAGTTGAGAAAGACTTCACTCTTAAGTAGATTATTGAATATGTAATGTATATTTCATTGTGGTTGTTTAAAAGTGGGAAAACTACCATTTAACAGTGGTATTAAAATCTGGGTTAATTTATTCACAGCAAGACTCAACACCATTCTTAACCATGTAGCCATTACTCATCTTATCTCTATGTTTATACAAAGATAACACCATTAGAAAGAGATAATTAACTTTTAACACATCACTTCATTTTGGTGTAAAAGTAATTAATTAGACTAAAATTCATTAAATCAGTATTTATCAATCTAATTATAAATGAAAGTAGGTCAAATATTACAACCATGAACTGGGAGAATGATGACATTTCCAACCAATCAAATTGCTCAAATCCAATGACCTTGTCCTATGCCAGAACATGAATTATAAATCTAGCCAATGAGAATAAAGTCAGGCCCTGGCTATGGATAACCAATGAAGAAAGCTGTCAGCTGATTTGACAATAACAAAACAAAATGTAGTAGGTC
>NW_008708986.1:1250046-1376940 GCF_000327385.1 Lottia gigantea
GTAAAGATCTTTAGTTAGACTAAAATTAAGAAATATGGCTGTTCTTCTGCACCATTACAGTGAACTATATTGGCAATAGATCATAATAATGTCAAATGATTTTTAACATTGAGCAGAGAGCTATCATAACAAGCGGTATTTGCTTCAGTACAAGAAATAGGCATGCTTTCTTTCATGTAAATCAAATACTCAACGCCAATTGAGCTTTAAAACCTAATTCTTGGCAACGAAATTCAATCATTGCTAAATATTCCTTATTACACGAAAAACTCTCACATTTTGATGCTTAGTCTGACCGGTGAATTACTTAACACTAAAAGTGTTTTCCAGTCATCTTGGGATTTAGACCAGGAAAGTTGTAATGCAAGAGTGCACTCTGTTCTTCCTTGATATTAATTCTATCCTATCATAGGACTTCCTACTTAATATATAAATAGCTACAGAAAACTCTATGTCATCATAATAACAGGATAGAATCACTTGACAAGAATATATTCTACACTCTAACCAAAACATTCATAACTAACTACTAATGAATCTGATCTTCCAAATTATTTGCATGACGTTTTTTTTTCAATATATTACTTTATATAATTGACGATAGTCTAAGATATATCACAAATTATTTGATTGTTGGAGAACCAGATATAAACTGTACTTATGACTGTAAGATGAAATTGAGCTTTATAAGTTGCTGAAGGAAACATTTAGACAACTTCCTTACTTCAGAAATGTACATCTTTGTGACTCAGCCAGAAAAAAAGTGACTTTATCATGTAAATTGTATTAACAGACAGAAAATAAATAAGATAATATAAAATTTGACCTCTTGAACATGAAAAATAGCATACATCAAGATATCAGAACTGATATGAAAAGTCAACTAAACACTAGAATGGTATAATATCCAAATATCCTAAGGATTGATTCTGTGGATTATCCACTCCACTCTAACTTTGACATGGTGACATAAAATGAAAACACAATGAACTTCAAACAATGTGTATTTTACATCCTTTCTACCAGCTTGTCCTTTGCCAAACCTCCAGGCATTGACATTTCCAAAATATCTGTACTCCAAGTCTAATGGAATAATGAGGAGAATGACTTCCACACGCCAACTGAATCAGAAATTCACAACTGTGCACACTGCATGCAAGAATATTTCTGGATAAAAGAAAGATATTTGCTATGTATTGATGTCTTAATCTGGCCAATTCAAGGTGCAAAAAGTATAATATCATTATACAATTTCAAATCAGGGCAATATGCATTTCTGGTATCATTTTTTTCCAATCTAAGTTAAAAACACTTTAATATCCCTTCAGAAATATCTAATTTCATCTGCTAGTCCTATTATATTACTTTACATAAATTTTAGTTTTATTTCCAATCTGATCCATAAGATCAAAGTTTCCTATTACAGTGAGATTATATAAGATGAAGCAATAGGTTGAAGTTTATTGTTTTAATAAAGTATTAAATTGTCTGTGAGGTGAACCTAAGTCTGATCATTGACAAGGTAGACAAGTTATAAATTATATAGGTCTATTTATTATTATAATACCTAGTGAAGCAGAAACATTGATAGTTATACTACCTACTATATAGTCTTTATTTATACTATTAAATATCAAACAGTTATTAACATGTTTTAAACAAAATTCCATTTCCCATCCTAATGAAAATTTTACAGATCTTGTGTTCATCATGAAATAATTCACAGACTTTGGTCACTCTGTTGATATCAATTTATTATAAAACTGCTTAAACTTTGTCTAAAAAAAAGAGTTTTCCTGTTCTCAGAATAAGACAATAAAAATGATGGTTTAATAAGTGAATAATTAACAAACAAACATCCAATCAATAATAGTTTCTCTTTCAATATCTTAATAACGAGGACACCTCACTTATTTTAAAGCACAGATTATGTCAGAAAATAACGCCTTACATTCCAAAGATCTGTTGACTGGATCCAGATAGTTATTGAACTATATTTGCTATTCATGTTATAAGAGCTCCAAGGACTTAAGAATGACGGAAAATCATGAGAAGTTTTGCATCTGAGAAAATTCTAACATTTGGCATCTAAGCGCTTAGAAGGTGACTCAAAACCTCCTTCCCTATTTGACACACACAGCCCTACATCAGTTTCTATTGGAAATTAATTCCACAATCTTGATATAATGCTCTTTAACCATGAGGAAAGAAACAAAGAGAATCTACATTATTGAGTAGTATACTAATGAAGTCTATTGCCTATATACAGTAGTAAATAGTGAGATATAGCTATTACAGTATGTAGAATATTTTTCTATTTTATATGACCTACAAACTATAACAATGGTGGTTCACCACTTAGACTGGAGTTTTCATTACATCAGTCAATATGTAACACATTACAACAGAATTATCTAGAAAATAGACTATCACCAGGACATTACTGTCAGAGATGGAGACTAAATAATTAAGCGATCCCCCCAAAAAATGTTGTCTATGGCAAGAGCTCAGACTGTAGACACATGCTTCATATATCACACATAGCATCAGGACAAATAACTTGATAAGTTGATATTTAACGTGAAATCTGCAAGTAAAAGCACATGCAATAAAGGGACTTATTTTTCCGGGGTAACAGAATACCAATTTGTTTTTAAACTGATGTTTCTGATTACCCTCTATACCAGAATAATCTTTAAGAGATTTTTAAAATATTTCATGGGTATCAAAGACAGCTAGCAACAAATTGCAGTAATTGCGTGATTCCAATTTTCAGTCAGACCAATCTACTAAAACTAAGCTCCTTATAAAGTCACTATTGTAAAAACTGTTAATAATATCTAAACTGCTTTGCGATGGTGAAGTCACAAAACGCTTAGACATCAGACATCCTACATAAAAATTGAGAACACTTCTTTACAATGCCCTTAAAGGAACAGCTGGGCCATGAATAGTCTTCAAAAGTATCCTACTAGAAATGTTCAAAATTTGCATAATTCCTTCAAAAATATCTCAAACTATGAATTTCTTCTCTATTCCTAAAAATGTCTTTCCAAATAAATGACAGTGTTCCAAGAAAAGATGATTAATCTTTTCAACTTTTAAACGCCAATAATTCTGTTCACCAACGGAATTTGAAAGCTTAAATTTCGACAGAGAGCTGTGAACACAATTACTGATTGGCTTAGCTAAAAATTTCATTTTTCTCAAACTAAGGTATGATCAAAAACAATGACGCACCTGTTTCTTTGAGGTTATTAATTTGGCACTTACTTGCTAGATGAACTAGCATATCCTAAGATATATTTCAATATTATCATGTTATTATGTTGTGTGACCTACAAGTTTAATACAAGCTTACACAATCTATCATACTCAAAAACATTACCAAATACACAATTAACAATCAACAATATAGACAATTTCCTACAATCATAACAAAAGAATACTTTCTTCACCCTAAGGTACTAGAGATTAACAGGCTTATATTTAGGGCTGGGTATTGATTACCAAATTGAGATCGATTATCGACGGTAGACTATTGATCAATCAATTAATAAACGAAATATTTTATTGAGAAGTCTTCATAATACTAAATAAATTCATGTCCAAATTATTTAATTCAATGGGTTATTTTTATCATAAAATGATAATATGAATATTCATTGCTGAGATCGGATATTATAGTTTATCACGGGTAAGCTATGTGCTGAAGGGAAAACTTTGTGGAAGAGTGACTATATCACATGTTCACTGGAGAAAATCTGACTTTGAAATATAATCGATTATGAAATTTGATAATCAAAATTACCGGTATATATTACTAGCAACAATAATTGATTATTTTACCCAGCCCTAATTATATTACTAATTATTTGTATAAGATTTGTACAAATTATTTTGTGTATCACAGAAACTGAGTTTGTTGGTCAAATATCAAATACATTTGGAGCAGATAATTTGGTGGTATTTCCATTCAGGTCAATTTTATGTTTGGTCCATTTTCATATTGAAGTGAAAAACTTATTTTCAGTTAATAAAATTTTAATTTATACCAAACTGTCCACATTTTCAATCTTGTGCTGTACCCAAACTTGTATTTTTAATAGAAACTCCAGAACTAAGTATAAAAAGCAAGACTCTAGTAGGCTCTATATTGTGTAAGGTGGTAGTGTGACCTACAACTTGAAATACTATCTAACTATATGATACAATCTAACTTCATTTTAACATTAGCTAGCTAGCTTACTCAACCAGCAATAGCACTATATTACTAGTATAGAATCAAAATATACACCACACATTTACATCATGTCATATAATATGATATAATATAAGTTTATATATAGCAGATTAGTTGCATAGCCATTTGACATTTGGCGCCAAAGTTAATTAGTGCCCCAGAATTACCAGCTGTGATCAAAGTCCTCAGGACAAAAATGTCAAACTCAAATTGGTTAAAATTCACAATGTTGCAAACTGCTCAAATTTTTATCATACAAAGTTTTATAACAATCAGTTTAACTAAATGATGAATTACATTTTCACTATCCGAGATCACTGAGGTTAAGGTGTGTTTTGAATTTTGAAAATGTAACAAACTCACTAAACTAATATTTTTATCAAATATACGTTAAAAACTAAAGTAACCATACAGAGAAAATTTAAAATGCAAGATTATAAAAGTTAAAATTCAGAAAGGGTTTTAATTTGAACTTGATAATCATTCTATGTTTATGTATAAATTCATACCAAAATTTTGATCAAAATCAGATACAAAAAAACAAAGGTTTTAGGGGATTTACACAAACAGATGGTATAGGTGTCAACAATGTATGTCCAAAGAAAGATGTAAGCTGACACAAACATATACATATATATATACATGACAGTTATCACTGAAAGACATTAAAGTATCATTAAAAACAGGTAGCAGAAATTTAGCTTTTTATGCCTTATAAAATATACCTGACTATATATATTTTTAGCTAGACCACTATATTCATATTCATATAGTTCCATATTTGGTCCTCAACAATAATGCAATTTTTCACAGATAACAACTGCATGGCAAAAATCCAAGTGATGACAGTTTTGTTAGTTATTTTGTAATAAAATATGTTGCACTGTGTTAGTTTGAAACCTGTTTATTTACACAATCTTAACAACCTTGTACTAGCATTTCAACTAGCTTAATATATCTTATTCCTTACAAACATTAGTAGCAGTAAAACAGTCATCTCCGTTTCTTACCCAACCTGTTACAAGTCACAAAATTTACTTGAAAATGCAGACAGTGTGATTAAAACCTATGAGAGTTTACCATGCCTAAAGTTAAAGCACATTGTGTAGAGTATCAAAATGCCTAAATGCCTAAGCAATATTCAACTACATTTCAGGTAGTGTCTTAGACAGCCCTCCATGAAATTAACTTTCTAACCTAACTTGATAAAAACTGTCACAAAATGACAGCACTGGGGAGGGCAGAAATTTGAATTAATAATTTTACAAACATTCAACAGGGCTGTCATTAGACCCTAAATGAAGTGGCTATATGAATATTAAAATTAACTAAAAACGTTTTACGTCCTCCTTTTCTGCTATGTAGGCTAATGAAGACGGGCAATGTTATGTAGGGTATAATCAGGTAAATTTTGCCAGGACAGTGGCATTAGCCTGCTCTTTTCCAAAGCATAGGTTCTTAGAAGTGCACAATCTGTAGCACACAGGGACTCAGTTTTATTGTCCAATCTGAACGACTAGACATGTCAGCCCCACTTACTTGCATCACTGACAGAGGTAAAAAACTGAGTGTATCATCTTGACTCACCGAACCACCAAATAATGGAACCAAAGTTTGGTCTGTATTCTACAGATTCAAATTATTTAATAGACATGTTACACTTCTGATCATTAAGGTAGTCTTACTAATTTGAATTTCAAAACAATAATAGCTTTATGTTTTTTTGAATATGCTTGAGAATAATGCTAGACTTACTGAAAAAATAACAAAAGGAAGAAATGTCATGCTAACTAGGTCACGATTGTAAAATATATTGTATGAATTCTCTGTAGATATATTTTGTGTCTGAGTATCCTGATGGGATTTTATTACAAATTTTTAACAAATTGGAAACTATGTCACGAGGGAAAATGATATTGATAGACTTAACTGTGCCTTCAGAATTTTGTTTACACTTACATGCTTATTCGGCGTGTTCGAATAAAAACACTAATTGTGACTGAAAGCTCTCTCCTGGTATGCAACAGCATATGAGTTTTTCTAAAATATCTATTTCTGAATTAAGGTTTGATTTTTACGTTAATGTTATAAGAAGGGAAAAAAATCCTTGTTTTATGAATTTCTGTTTTCTTTTTTTTTTAAATTTCCAAAATATTATTTATATTTACCATTAGTTTTATTTTGCTTGTGAAGCAGAGCATGCTCACTCTGTAACTGAGTATCTCAACTTGGCATCTTTTACATTTATACTTATTATTATATGATGCAAAATGCTGAAATCTCCTGTGAAATATCTGCCACTGCTATATACTTGATATAAAAAAACCTTATAACCAAACCATGCCTGAATAGGTACAAAATTTTTTAAGCACAAGTATAAAGATAGTGGATCACAGCCATATACGCCCACCACGGCATGCAGATGGTAAATATTCAAGATTTTGGGGCAAGGGCAATAACTCTGCTTCTAAAGGTCGAAAATAGATCAAATTCGAACTTGATCTTCGTTGTTTGATTACGTATACACATACTAAATTTCATTTAATTCCATCAAAAAATCTAGTTTGTAGAGCATTTACAAGCAAATGTTGACCGACCAACTGACCTTTGTTTCATGAATATGTATGCACATACCGAATTTCATTTGATTCCTTCAAACACTCTAGTTTTTAGAGTGTTTACGAGCAATTGATGTTGATAGAAGAACTTACTGTATAGAGATTAAAGGGCGATAATTCCTCAAAACTAACGTAAGAGGCCTAAATCTTGAAAAAGCCTTAAATTTAATCAGAAGTAAACTAAACTTTCTTAAACCTTTCGATTTAGATCCAATAACATCCATTTTAAGTTTCATCAAAATCGGTTGAAAACTAATCTCTTGAGAGTAAAAGCATATTCAAGATTTTGGGGCAAGGGCAATAACTCTGCTTCTAACGGTCCAAAATACCTCAAATTCGAACTTGACTTTCGTTTTATGAATATGTATACACATACCCAATTTCATTTGATTCCATCAAAAAATCTAGTTTTTAGAGCGTTTACAAGGAAATGTTGACAGACGGACAGACGTGCAGACAAAATACGTCCACATAGAGAGATGTGGGCGTATAAAAACACACCATTTCTAATATTTCAGTTTCAGTTTCTAAACTACAACCTGGTTTGCATATACCAGTTCAAATGTTATATGCAATTATATGTATGCATCATAATCTTAATACTAATGAATATTCATGAGATCTATTTTTATATTCATAAGCTTATACATGTGTGTATTCTGAGGCAAGTGACCTACTTTTTTATATACAATTTTAATACTTCAATGCAATACTTACAACTTGCAAATCTATATATTGTTGTCATCTTTAATGGATGATAACATCATGGTATATAAGTGGTTGTTGTATTTTCAATCGAAACGGTTGAAGTGACAAAGGTCAATTTACTGAATTATTTAAAGACAAAACAAGAGCGAAGTTGCTTTAGACTGCCATTTTTTTGGGAACGTTTGAAGTTAAGGCAGAAATCACAGAAGCATGAATCCTATCAAGAAGCTAGAAATAACATATGATTTGTTTATTTGAAATATGTTTTCTTGAAAAAAATTCATCTAAGTAATCTTGAAGGCTTCTGAAGATTCATAAATTATAAGTTTATAAATGTCATGTAATCAGTATTCAAAGATTGAAACTGATCTAAATAGAAATATTACAGAAAGTTTGTACTTACTGACAATATTTCTGTCCTCAGCCACCACAGGTACATGGTTATTGTCTTTCTCCACATTAACAATCTGAACTGCTGCAACCCCTTCTGATTTAGGTACTTCAGAACCTCTCTGAATCACTGGTAATAAATTCACCGGGGATGGATGTTGCACTGGTTGATGAAACCTGATACTATGATGCTGTTCAGGGGGTGCCATACTGTTCTGTGGTCTCTTCATTTCGTGTTCATTTGCTCTCATTTGTGGATGCGTGTTTGGAGCAGGTTCAGAAATTCGATTCTGTTGAGCTGAAATAGCTTGGTAGGTTTGATATGTACGTCCTTGCTGCTGTGATGAATTCGTCATTACAGGTTGTCCAAGAGCTTGTTTGATTATAGGAGCAGATATCGTTGAAGTTTGCTGTGAAGCAGCAGGACGATTCTGTGGCAAGTAATGGGCAGATTTTGTCAAGTCTGGATGTGCTTTGGCTGTCATATCAACAGTGCTGTGATAAACACTCTGCTGAACTTGCATACCAGGTTGTACTGCTTTTGTTCCTTGAATACCAACTACATTTGACAAAGATGCTGCTTTAGATAATGGAGTTTTGGGTGTTCTGATATCAATACCAATACCAGAATCTTCACTACGTCCCAAATCTTGCTTGGACAAAGACAAAGCATGTGGTTTAGCTGGTACCGGTAATCCTTTCTGTTGTTGTTGATGGTAGGAGGGAAAACGTGGGGTTATGGGAGAGACGTGTTCAGAGGATGAACTTCCTGACTTTGAGCTCCAACTGCGAGCTGGTGATCCAACAAAAGTATGCTGATATTGAGAGTTAGGATGAGGTGAAATGGGAGTAAATGAATTCGAACTGCGATAAATGCCAGAACCCGCTGGCGACTGAATACGAGGTGAGACAGGAGTTTGAGGAGTTGGGGAGAAAGCTGGTGTACCAGATCTGGAATTTCCAAGAGATACCAACATGTTAGCAGCTTCTGTTTCTTCTGTTTCATATCGTTGCTGGTATTCTCCTTCTCGTGAATCATTCCATTCAAGGTTACCACTATCTTTCATTTCCCCCTTGTGGCAACCAGGGAAAGTGGGTTGTCTCATTCCTCCTTTACCCTTTAACGACAAATGTCTCGAGCAGAAACCTCTTCTCTGGGATTCTTTGGTACAGCCGTCTTTTGAACACAATCTGCGCCATTGTTTTCCATTGAATTTTTTACGGATTCCATTAGGTGTACTAACAACATCACCTTTTTTATATTTTGTATTTGAATTTGGTGAACGAGGGGTGCTGCAGCGACTACTCTCTGTTGATTGAGCACTTCGGCTGCGAGCAGAATCTCTCTTTTTAGGTGGTTGTCTTCTGTCTCTGCCATTTTGTGACCTTGTTCCAGAGCCAGGTGTAGCACTTCCCGATCTGGGTGTGCTCATTCCTGAGGAATCAAAATTCTTTTCAAGTTCATAAATTTCATCATCAGTTTCACTTTGATCAAGAAGTGGAGTTACTGGTGTACCAGCGCTGTGTTGATCTGTTCGCATACTCATTGGACTACGCAGCTCCTGTGTCAATGGTGGCTTTAATGGAAAGTCCATTTCCATTTCCTCCAAATCTTCATACCAAGGAGGCTGCAGAAGACGCAAGTTAGCTCTGGAAACCATTACCTCTTGATCAGGAGATCTGTTCTCAAGTTTGACACGGTAAATAATTGGATTAAGCTTTTTCTCCATAACATAACCAGGATAAAACACATTGGCATCAGAGCTTATTCTGACACATACTCTGGCACCAACACTGACTGTCACACCCCTTGGACTATGGTCACTGATTATTTCTGGTATTGATACATCAAAAATGTGTTGATAATAACATAAACTTGTATCTTCATCAAATAGAATCCCCAAACTAACATTTGTTTTAATGTCCTTAATAACCCCTGGAACATACACACCATTTCTTTTTGCTAACACACGTTGATTTTTCCACTCCTCAAGATCAATAGAAGGTCTTTTTTGTAAGGGAGGAGGTGTTGCAAAAGCTTCTGAATCAAGATCAGCTTTGCGCTTTTTGGGTGGCTTAGCAATAACTCTTTCTGGGAGTTTCAAGTCTGTTAACGGTTGTTCAATCTTAGACATCCCCATTAATGGCTGTGGAATCTGATTTATTGATGGCGCTGATGAGGGGATCACTGCAGGTGAGGGAACATTATGATCCTGAACAGGTGGTTGGTATGTGGAGGGTGAAGGGACTGCAGGTGATTGTGGCATGGACATGGGTAGAGGCGGACTTGGTTTGTTTTCCACTTCATCTTTCGCTTTCGATGTGGAATCTGAACTTGTCTTTCTGGATGTTCTACTTTTGGGAACTGTTTGTTTGGTAACTACAGGAGTCTTTTTAATATCCGACTCCTTGCTTGAGATTCTTTGACTCTGGCGCTTGCTTCCAGTGCTCTCCTCTGAAGTATCAGAGTCTATCTGTTTTGATGGGGTATTGGGTTTTTCATCCTTCACACTATCTTTACTGTCTTCATTAGTTACACCAGTTACTCGTCTACGAGATTTAGTACCTCGCTGTCTTGGAGGTGAAGAACTGTTAGAACGCCCTCTTCGGGGTCGGGCTTCATTTCTTCTCTTCATATTAATAGCACTTCTGTTGCCTGCAATATATAATAAAATTATTTGTTTAATTTATATCCTGATGAGTGTATGGCTTATTAAAGTATTTTTAGAACCTTATTCAATATTTCTTCAACTGCATATGTTTTCACCAAATATATTTAGTAACTGTACAATCACCATTTCATTACCAAATAGCACCAAGTTCTAGTGGATCAAATAAAGGCTTAAAAATTAAGTTTATGGAATGAGCTTTAAAACTGAATATGTAAAAGATATAGCCTTATTATTTATTTATTTATTTTTTTATATTCAAATCATTTACCAACTAGTTCAAAGCATCTAAGGACAACAAGTTTTATTTTATTACCCCTATAATTTAAAAAAAAAAAAAATGTTATCAATTCCAACCAACAGATGACCTAAAATCAATACAAGTTTTTGAATATAATTCAGCTTCAGTTGCCATTTGCATTTCTTATAGATGTCAATCCATTTAATTAAAACGAGATTACAATTTCGTTTCATATTTCTTTTTTTGCTCTCCGTTGTAATCTAAGAAGATTTACACCAGGGAAGTGCTCTGTTGACATTCATATTAACCATTCACAGCCTGTCATGCAGAATCCATGTCTAAATATTGACTTTGATTTGTGGGATAGCGAATCCCAAAGTAGAATAATATGATTTCCAATATTATGACCACTATTATAAGACTGCCCATACTAAATTGTAAAAGAGATTCTGATCTGCGGGAGAGTGGCGGGTGATTGGCTGCTATTAACAGGTTGTAGTGTCACCAGTACACCACCTTGATTAAATCTCATAAGATTACAATGAAGACCAAACAAAAAATAACAACAAACAAAATTTTTTTCTAATTTTAAATAAATTTGATATCAAAATATTGTGAGCTTATCCTTTCCTTAGTGATGAAGTTACTAGCAAACAATTATAAACACTAAAATTAAATAGTTTAACAGCCTAAACGATATGCTACGTGAATCAACAAAACAACACAGGTAATATAACATATATATATTCATGAAGTCAAAAACACTACATATGAATTGATGAGTTTTCTGTTAATAACTTCGTACTAATCTTTTCTATGTATCATTCACAAGAGAAGATACTACCAGCTAAAACTGGGTATGGTCAACTATAGAATAACCTCAACCTGTATCAGAGTTAATACCAATTTCTAACAATTTGATAATGGCCATCGAATCTTTTTTTTTTCATTTCTATCCCTTTCTACAGTGAATAAATACATGGCAAACTACAGGGTTGAGCCTAAACACACAATCACCTTTGACCTCCTCAGAAATTACTCCATCTTGACAATTTGCCAAACACAATAACCTGGCCATTACAAAGATAGGTTGTGGTTAGAAATTGAAAAATAACAGGTTTAACAATAATTTTATCAATGTTAATAAAATCTATGCACAAAACAAATGCTTCTAAAAAAAAAATACCAGTACACTGACATTGTCTTGAAAGACAATTGGCCTTTAATCAGTGTTTTTGTAAACTTTTCTTAATCATATAATATAAGAATATATTTTAAATCATCATACCACAATTAAACAAATCAAATACATAACATTTTCTTAAAAAAAACACATTATATTTGACCCATTAATTTCAGGAGAAATCAAACAACTCTAGTGAATTCAGTGACTTCAAAGAAGTGTATAACAATTACATAGTACTTCAAACTAGAAATTTCACTTTAGTAACTAACCAATTTAACCTACTGAATGAAATCATTAAAATGAACTAAACTGTCATTTGTTCAATTCTCCAGGAATCTCTAATCGAATAATATAACATATGGCCGTGACTTTTATCCCTTTCAAATGATGCATTCTCCATGTCAGCTCTACTGTATTACTACAAGGAGCACTGTAACTTGTTGAAAGACTTTGGCTCTTTGCAGCTGGCCACCCTTCTTGATATGACAGTATTCATAATTTCATAAAAGCTTATATGACTTGGAAGAAAAACAATGGATGTCTGTTCTGTACCCTAACAGGAAAATGATTTGACAAAAATATGACCCTTTGTCTTTGTCAATTGGCAAATTAGCAAAGGGTTGTCATTAAGTGGCATCAGTACGGTACCATAGTAGGCCTAGCCTACAACCTGTCTGGTAGGTGTGGGAATCGGTGCATTGAGGTGTCGTAGGCATAGAAACACCACATTGTAGACCCATCTACCTTTCTATATGCATTACAATATGTAAACAAACAAAACCATAAAATTAATTGTAGATAGGTCAGTGACTATATATTAAATATTGAAATATTCAATGAACATAAAGAAATTTATAAAACCATTAGCAATATTAATTGAACTCTAGAGATAATAGATATTTGGGTATATGTCATCAAGTATAACCAAAAGCCAACATAATATACTTCAAGACGTAAATCTAAAAACTCGAAAATTCCTTTCACACCGCTTTTTAAACTTAGAACACAAAACTGTGTCACCACTTTTCCATTTCGCTTCATAAATCTAGGTCCAATAAACCGATACTTAAAGCTGGATCTAACTTGACACAACAAATGCAAGAAGCAGAGTGTCAGAGGTTTAAACGCATAACAGTGAAAATGCAAAATCCAAATTGCATCACATTCGAGTAATGACATCAAAATTATTACGAAGTCATTGTCAGTCGAAGCGGCTTGTAGAATGGAGAAAAGCGACTCCATCTTGGAAATTTGTGAGAGCATTTTCGTTTTCGACCAAACTTTCAATGCCATTTAGTACACTTTATACGACCATCTGACTTATGAAATTTCACCAAAGGAGAAATAGATACGTTAATAACCTACCTAAAATGTCATTATTTGGATTACTCTTCAATTTCGGCCATTATCTGTGTTTCTAAAAACCACCAGCTAAAAAGATGGCTGGCTAACTTAGATCAAAAATGGTGAATGAGCATAAGAGAGAAAAATTAACGCAGCTGATTGGTGGGTTGAGGCCAGAGAGAATATTGACATTTATTTGATTGGTTGAAATTAATGACCATCTCCTTCATTGTTTATTCATCACTTACTATAGACCTGAAGATAATTGGAATTCTTCCGTTTTATCTGGGTCTGGGTCGCTCTTTTTCAACTAAGAAGACTTAGCAAAGCAAAATGCAAATGGAAGTGCACTAAAATAGCAAAATTAAATAGTACTGTGCACAAGAAAGTGTGGAAAAACCTATGAAAGGGAGGGCGTGGCCTATAAACCCAGCTCGCCGACATCTGCAGAATGAACCAATGAAATTGAAGTTATTTAGGTCAATTTCTATATATGGAATAAGAGTAAGAGATGACGGTACATTTGTATGCAGTTACTATGCAAGTTTACTATTCATATTAATAATCCATGGTACAGGGCGACAAATACTCCCTAGCTTTGTGAAAATCGTAAGAAAAGCTGACATCATTTGCACGAATTTCGAAATTCGACGTAATCTTCAGAAATAAAACCATTTCCGTTTGATTTATAACAAATATAGTATATCGTATGTAAATAAAGACAGATAAATAAGAAGTTTTGATAAAATTAATACACGGGAGATCAAGTTAAAAACCCGCTATGACGGTTACGTACGTAACGTACCGTAGTGGTAGTTCATTGACCTGAATCAACAGCTGCTCAAACTAACTCAATTTCGCGCAATTTTACAATGCAGCGTGTGATGCATCATTTCAAAATGTCTATTTTAAACCGATGAGATATTACTTCTTAATTGTGAAATTCAAGCGGTTGAATACCATATAGGGCATGTAGTTTGCAACAGGTGCGCGTCACGTCGTCTCGTGACGCCGTCACGTCACGTAACGTCACATACGTTATGTACAGCGCGTAAAATATAGCTTTTCATTTATGCTTTCACGTATTCTCAAATTTGAAAATCACGAGTACACTTCTTTAATCATCTGAATGGTTACGCATCATTTAATTTATCACGAGTGTTACACTATGGAGGCTTTATCAAAATAAATAGGCATGTAAAAGCTGAACCACAGAGAATGTGTCAAAGAAGATCTACGAAGAAATGAAAGTTCTGTTAAGTTATATAGTCAATCGACGGGTTACGAACGCTACTCATCGAACTCTCAGACGGTCTACCGTGAATGACGGAAGCTATATCTTGAACTGGACAAAAGTTATTTCACTTTTTGACATCACACAAACTGCATCACAGAGGATGTGTCAGAGAAAATCTATGAAGAATTAAAGGCTTCGTGAAGGAAGTTATATAGTGTAACGGAAACTAAAAAGCTAGTCATTGAACTTAAACGGTCTAGTGTGATGTTCCCCTGGCGCTGATTGAAACTGTCAAGGGTTTTCTAATGTATCGAACTGTTTCACAATATCTTCAAAGTTATGCTATTTTGGAGAATAAAATGGAACTGCCACCCGAATCTACAGCTCAAACATATTCCACCACAGCTACTTCCATTTTCGTAGGCCTATTTATGATGCAAATATAAGAACCCTCATTAGTGCCATGTCCCGCATAATTGCAAGCATAGATTATCATCACGGCCGTCATACAATATGGATATAACTTATCGTAAATATATAGCAGTGGACGATATAACAGGACGTTGTTTCTAAATGTAAGGCATCGATTTTACTGAAGCTGATGTATTGGTTGTTACATTGAACTAGGTAGGAGTTGTAAAATAGGTCAGTTTAGCAGTGAGATAATGTCTATAAATAACTTACCATTAGCTTACAATCCTTGGAAGCAAACATGGCTTCCGTCACAATTTTTCCAGCTTACATTTCAAAGACATCGAATATGATATTTTTATTTTGAAGCCAGCTTAGTAGTAAAGTCAAAATATTAATATTTCCTAAATGCTTTAATTGATTAAGACAAATTTCTCATTTTATTGTCATTTGGAATCACGTAGGACAATTACACTACCACAATCACATACTTGGATTTCAGTTTCGGGTCCGAGATTTCTCCAAATCTATCACAACTAGATAATTATAAATACATTAGACTCATATCAAATCAAGCCGACAAACACCTATATATCTGACCTACTTTTATATGCAATCAAACATGACGTATATTGTCTGTTCGATTCCTTCGCGTATATCGTATAAGGGGAGGCAACTCATTCGATTAAACGATTGTGTTCGGTAGTTGAATACCGGTTCAGGATTGGTGTATTTCTTCAAAACCCGAAGTTTTTTAATTAGAGAGGGAAAAATGTCGGTGTTACTGAAAAGGATCTGGGATTCTTTCAACCTTTGTATGTGTATCCGAAAATCCGCCCATTGTCAATCAGTTGGTTATTCTAACTATATCCGGACTATATCCAGGCAGCTTTGTGGTCCAAGGGACAAAGTTTCAATGCTATACGATGAGGGCTAAATGCTTAATTAAGATCCTGGACATATTCGAAGTCATTGTTATTTGGCAAAAATTATATAGATCCTTGTTGACGTCACATTAGAATGCACTGAATATTGAAATACATGTACATTATTTGAACAAAGTTGACAAACCCTATCGCAGACTGTTATCCAGTCGAGATCAAATGTCACGCCAAATAGCAAATGTATAGTTAACAACGCAATAGTTGACAATAGGTGTACTATACAATTAGCATAAAAGAACAGGCCAAAGATTTCCCTGTTGTGATATAATGTAATAATCGAGAATTACTTTATTTTAAAATTTACATCAGCTGCTTCAAGAGAAAATACCCGTAACTCGTAAATTGGTTAGCCTACACACAACCCACTGCCCTAGTAAGGGGGCTATTAATGCTACTCTTTTATCTTGTTACCAAATAATAGATCACTACAATTAAGATCATTATAAAATTTTAACAAAAATCAAGTAAGTTAGACCCAGAAATAAAAGAAAATCTATATAGTAATGGTTAAATTGAAACTGGAACAAATTGTGGGTTTGCTGGGATTTTCCTTGAAAGATCCGTTGTTCAAATTGTGTGCATAACCTATCCTGTCACATGACGAAAAATAATAAAAAATACATGTTTCTAGATAATTTTTCAGACTTAATTTGACTGTTTAACACAAATAAAAGGTCCTAAGCCTATCCGATTAGAATTTCGATAAGAGTTATGTCCCTTAGCCCAATTGCAAAAACAAACCAGAATTGCTGTGGTTTACCCTTTCGTTGGACAGAAATATTCTACTAAAACACTCTAGTCGAAGAAAACTGGCTAATATGCCTATCATGTGAAATTTAGTTGCGCTATGCTATACCACCATTTTGTATATTGATATTATAATACGATAGTTGGTAAATCTTGACCCAAAAGGTGTCTTTTTATATGAGAGGGTGGTCGGCTCACAGAACATCAGTCCTTTATCGATATCAAATATATCATACGGCAATTATTTGCACCAACTGCTCTGGCTTTTTATAGCAGATTATATGGCAAGGCAAGGTAAGATACGCCCAGTGGCAGCTGATAGAAATAAAATAGTCTTTTGTGGCTAATTTACGATTTTTATTCATATTAAAGATATTCATAACGCATTAAATTTTGAATAGTTTGAATTTATTGGAATATATTGTACTGTCAGTTATTGTATTTATATATATAATCGATAGCAATAACCCAAATACATCAAATTAAAATATCAGATTTCTTAATGTCTGCATATCTTAACTTTATGACAAAATTTTATAGTCAAGGGCAATAACTTAAAACAGTTCATTAAAAAAATCAAATTGCAACTTGACCACGATGTCATCAATATAAATGATCATACCGAGTTTGTAAGTGAAGTGCAGTAACTCAAAAAATCGTTCAATTGAAAAATTGTCAAATTCGTCCAAGATCTCATCAATATAAATGATTGCTCTATTAAAATCGGATGAAAACTGCAATCTCTATCGTGTGGCATTTTTTCCAAGAACAATAACTCAAAAACCATTCATCGAAAAATCATACCCGAACTTTTATATTAATATAATTGATCACACCGAGTTTCATTAGAATCAGATGAGTACGAAAAGAAATTGACGAAATTTTCGCTGTTAAGGACAATGACTCAAAAACCATTCATCGAAAAATCTGGAAAACTTGACCAAGATCTCATCAATACAAATGATCACACAAAGTTTCATGAAAATCAATTGAATACTATAGTCTCTATTGTGTTAACAAACAAATATTGACAGGGAGATAACTCAAAAGGCGTTCATCGAAAAATCGTCAAATTCGAACTTGACCAATATCTCATCATGATAAATGATCGCATCAAATTTCATTTCAATCAGATAAAAAATGTACCAACGGACCGACGGACAATGCACCGGGCACATTTCTATCATGGGCATAAAAACCAATTGCAACAATAATAAGGTCGCAAATCATCGTATAGTCGCCGTTATATTCGTGATAACTCAAAGTATCCATTTCAAAATTAAACTCAACAACGGACCTCATCAAGAATATAACAAATTTCTATATCAGAATAATTAGCATATTTTGCAGTCAAGATAAATGACAATGGATGTGAAGGCGTCGGCACTGACAGAATGCCATATATTACTTTAATTATGAAAGAAACCGCACACGATGATGGCGTGATCGCGTTCAATATATGACCTATATCTTATTACAAAATCTTACAATTACTATAGAACTCTTCAAACGTTTTTTGTTGGCTAATCGTTCTTAATAAAACTGGATCACAGCTCTTTTTGAGATATCATCAACGTAACATTTGTTAGTCCGAAAGACAGTCATATTCATTGTGCAACAGTTGATATGGCAATAGGATTCCTCTATGAATAGTCTACTCTAAATTTAAACTAAGGGATGTAGTCTAGTAGTCTAAATATTTGCTTTACCGTGTAAGAACTAATACTTTAAATTACCAAATTCTGACTACGAGCCATCTAGTAATATGACCATAACGTACCATGAGGTTTACTGTTTCGAATGTTGTCATTCCAAGATCGCTTTCAACATAGCCGTTCATAGTAAAATGATCCAATGAGAAACCCAAACTGTTTGTGTATCTGGGACACACTGGATAGCGCTTAGTCGTCCATCAGTTTGTTACATGATTCCAGAAAAACCTCAACGTATATCCTTCATCTTGACGTCAGTATCAGAAACAAACCTTTTGTATGGGTTTCCTTGACATTGAGATATCTTAATTGAAACGCCTATACACACTTATGTTTGCACACCCAAGTAATATGCTGATGTAGGATGTAACTATTAAAAGATCGGTGTTTTCCCAAGTACATAAAGATAGATCTGACTGACATTGGTAATAATTAACAAATGGAAAGATAAGTCAATAGGAAATGATTCATCATTTAAACAACTACTCTGGTCACTCTAATGTATAATTTATAACTTTTTAAAGAGAGATCTAACTTTTTAAAGAGATATCTTGACAGTTTCATCAAAAAAAACCTAAACCATTGCCATAACAATATATGAGGGCCAGTGGCGTTTTTATAAAGGTGATGGGGCCAGACAAATTCGGTCCTATCCTTTCTTCGACGTGATGTTACAATGTGAAATTTGCCACCTCAATTCTGGAAAATGCAATTGTTATCTTCCAAATGGTTCAGAAAGGTGGTTGATATCATCAGTCCTCACATCCTCACGTGTTTCTGAAGGCTTAATATAGATCTAACACGAACGCCTACTTCAGATTTGAAGTTTAATGTTCGCCATGATCTTGAACTTACCAAATCCATCATTAGTTCACAGATTTAAATATCAAAGTTGAAGAAAAATATATTTTCAAATATTGCAAAATCTAGAGTTTGAAACCATTATTGCGAAAGTTGATGATTTCACTGTCAAGGGTATTTTGAAAGGAGATAATAATTATACATTGTCTTATACAGGGAATTAAAAACTTATGTTAAAGGGGCAGTATTCAAAATTTTCATTACCAATAACGTGTTATTGACATTTCAATGTATCGACTTGATCAAGATGAATTTGAACAAGGAGAGTACTAATTAGCAGCTTAAAATAATTTAAGTGCTCTGCCTCATAAAGACTCAGTATTTTTAGTTGAAATCTTTCGAATACGAAGAATCCCCATTTCTCTTACAATTAGGCGTCTATGTTTATTTCGCATAAATATGTACAGTAGGTTTCTAACACCCACAAAAAAGCATTAAAAACTTTACGTAAACCTTTTTAATAGTTTGGCGTTACGAAAGTAACGGCAGAATTTTTTTTTCAGTTGAGTGACATAATTCCCTAAAATTTGGTGTGTTGTTTTAATAAATTTAAGCAAAAGAATATTTCGAAATATGTCCCATCAAGAAGTATTAAATACTCGTCCTAGTGATTCAAAATTGTGTCTCCCGTTGCATTCGTAGAAATTGTAGATTTGAAAAATATCTAACATCAAGATTATATAAATCGCTATATAATATCAATATGTTTGTGAGAATTTATGTCGAGAAGAAACAGTTGAGAGTGGATTTCTAAAAATAATTGTTTACAAACTGATAGTTTTCAATTCCAAGTACCTTTTCTGGTTCGCTTGCAATTTAATTAGGTACATAAAAAGACTAAATCGTCTAATCAGCACGTTTTAATATCAGCTTATATATGCGCGGTGGTTGTAAAATTCCAAATTGTCAGAAGGGTCAGAAAAGACAAGAAAATCGAGACTAAAATTCCGCAAAACGCTGTGCACAAATTTTGGAATGACAACGAATGAATAATTCAATTTTTTTTTACGTGTACAGTAATTTTTGGGCTGAATTATTATGTTTTTGACAATAATTTTACAGTGAAAATATTTTATTATAATTCTGACAATCAATCGATATGATTTAATTATTAATTAGTTTTTAATAATCATCAACAGTTCCATCGATATCCAAATTTTGGCAGGGGAAAATCTATACATTCTTAATACAAGCGGAGGTTACCCAAAATTTGGAAGGGCGACACGAAGACCTAAATGAAGATTCACGAGGTGGACCTAAAATGTCGGTAATTTGCGTTGAAAAGATAATAAATATTACCCAATTATTTATTTCAACATTGTACTAATTTAGCTAAGGCTGAAACCAATGGCTCAAGTACCATAGTCTACGGGCCCCTCCCCTAAGGCGCTCCACCCCCGCCCTACCCCTGAAAAAAAAAGCATTAACAAACATTGAATTGACTGACAAAATGCAGCATATATTTTTAAAAATATTCCCGTAGGAGTTGCCCCACTCATTTAGTTGAGACATTGGCTAAAGTCATTTCTCCTGAGCATATAGTTAAGCCAACTGCTAGGGCTTTAGGAAATCCTGGAGGCCTAAGTCTGAGCATGTAGTAAGAAGCCGTTGGCTGACTTGCTGCCCCCATGTTGAATGACAAGCTACAAAATTTTCCAAGCCGTTGAGTAGCGAAGTGATGTTTAGTTATGGGAACTTCTAATATTGCTCTTAAATTCATGTAATTGACCACAAATTAATAATCATTCTCATTTCAATAATTAAATCCCATCAATTGATTTTTCAGCGTTATCATAACTCAGCTTACTAACTTTTTTGTATACGGATAAACATAGAAATTATGATTATAAAATGTGTTTCAAAATATTCATTCGTTGTCATTCCCAAATTTGTGCACAGCCTTTGGCGCAACTTTAGCTTCGATTTTTAGGACTTTCCTGATCCAAATCGGAGAGTTCGGGATTTTGGAATTTTACACTTCCCACAAACAAGCAGTTCGTTTGAAATTTATTGTAGACGAACTTGACATCAAATTGTTATTTTTTGAAAATGTTTAAGAGAAAAGTATTCTTTGGGTGGCAAGGCAAATGTTTGGACCATTCTATGTGTTTTATAATTATTATAATTATACCTAATTATGTTCAATTATAAAGTGTCCGTAGGAAAGTTTTGGTAGCATCTAAGTTTGCACTAATTTGTAAGAAATACAAACACAAAACTTTCATTTTTTGAAATCAAATTGTTAATCAAAATCAATCATCAATCATCGTTATGATAAACCAGGTGGCTACTTTAACCGAAAGTCTCGGATTAATTTCGAAAAACAGTACGGATAACATCAAGAGGTTTAGCACATAACAGTATCCGTTTTGGCGGAATGTAGACCAGGCAGAGATAACATTAGATTGATGCTAAATTAGGATATATGCATATATATAGACTTTAACTAGCCCCATCCTAAATGCATCCGGATATTTAGGTAAATACGATACTTCAACAATTCGCTGACAATAAACATTTCTATAAAATGTTTAGTCGCCAAAACCGTCTCATAAATCATAAACCAGACGAATTTGTCGAGATTTTTTGGCAGATTTGGAAATTCGCCATATAAAAAATAAAGTAGCTTTTTGAAATTGATATAAGTATGCATAGTAGAACATTGTTAACGATAATAATCATTCTTTGTAAGGTTATAGATTGCCGATATTCTACATTATAAAAGATTATAGTTCAAATTTCAGAGCACTGAATAACATTGACCCTGTTATGGCCCCTAATTGTAAATCCCTAATTGTTAATCCACCCTTTACTCTGAAATATGCCAGAACTAAGTTGATCCATCACTACTTATATTATAAAAAAGTATAACTCATAGTGAAAAGCTTGCACGACTGATTTAGTCGAATATGGGACTTTTCACCAACAAGTGAGGATGCGTTTATAAATAAAATATGAGTACAATGAAATGTAATATGACTACATTTATGTACTTTTAAGTTTCAATATCAATCCTGGTTATAATCAAATAGAACTGTTATATCAATCCCGGTTATAATCAAATAGAACTGTTATATCAATCCTGGTTTTAATCAAATAGAACTGTTGTATCAATCCTGGTTATAATCAAATAGAACTGTTATGTCAATCTGGTTATATTCAAATAGAACTGTTATGTCAATCCTGGTTATAATCAAATAGAACTGTTATATCAATCCTGGTTTTAATCAAATAGAGCTATAATATCAACCCTGGTTATAATCAAATAGAACTGTTATATCAATCCTGGTTTTAATCAAATAGAGCTATAATATCAATCTTGGTTATAATCAAAGAGAACTGTTATATCAATCCTGGTTATAATCAAATAGAACTGTTATGTCAGTCCTGGTTATAATCAAATATAACTGTTATATCAACCCTGAGCTATATTATCAATCCTGGTTATAATCAAATAGAACTGTAATATCAATCCTGGTCATAATCAAATAGAACTATAATATCAATCCTGGTTAAAATCAAATAGAATTGAAATATCAAATAAATCCTTGTCATAATCAAATAGAACAGTATTATCAATCCTGGTTATAATCAAATAGAACTGTTATATCAATCCCGGTTATTATCAAATAGAACTGTTATATCAATCCTGGTTTTAACCAAATAGAGCTATAATATCAATCTTGGTTATTATAAAATAGAACTGTTATATCAATTCTGATTATAATAAAATAGAACTATAATATCAATCTTGGTTATAATAAAAAAGAACTGTTATATCAATTCTGGTTATAATCAAATAGAACTGTTATATCAATCCTGGTTATAATAAAATAGAACTGTTGTATCAATCCTGGTTATAATCAAATACAACTGTTATATAAATCCTGGTTATAATCAAATAGAACTGTAATATAAATCCTGGTTATAATCAAATAGAACTATAATATCAATCCTGCTTATAATCGAATAGAACTGTTATATCAATTCTGGTTATAATCAAATAGAACCGTTATGTCAATCCTGGTTATAATCAAATAGAATCAAATAGAACTGTTATGTCAATCCTGGTTATAATCAAATAGAACTGTAATATCAATCCTGGTCATAATCAAATAGAACTATAATATCAATCCTGGTTAAAATCAAATAGAATTGAAATATCAATTAAATCCTTGTCATAATCAAATAGAACAGTATTATCAATCCTGGTTATAATCAAATAGAACTGTTATATCAATCCTGGTTTTAACCAAATAGAGCTATAATATCAATCTTGGTTATTATAAAATAGAACTGTTATATCAATTCTGATTATAATAAAATAGAACTATAATATCAATCTTGGTTATAATAAAAAAGAACTGTTATATCAATTCTGGTTATAATCAAATAGAACTGTTATATCAATCCTGGTTATAATAAAATAGAACTGTTATATCAATCCTGGTTATAATAAAATAGAACTGTTGTATCAATCCTGGTTATAATCAAATACAACTGTTATATAAATCCTGGTTATAATCAAATAGAACTGTAATATAAATCCTGGTTATTATCAAATAGAACTATAATATCAATCCTGCTTATAATCGAATAGAACTGTTATATCAATTCTGGTTATAATCAAATAGAACCGTTATGTCAATCCTGGTTATAATCAAATAGAATCAAATAGAACTGTTATGTCAATCCTGGTTATAATCAAATAGAACTGTTATATCAACCCTGACTATAATGTCAATCCTTGTTATAATCAAATAGAACTATAAAATCAATCTTGGTTATAATCAAATAGAACTGTTATATCAATCCCGGTTATAATAAAATAGAACTGTTATATCAATCCTGGTTATAATCAAATAGAACTGTTATATCAATCCCGGTTATAATCAAATAGAACTATAATATCAATCCTGGTTATAATCAAATAGAACTGTTATATCAATATGGTTATAATCAAATAGAACTGTTATATCAATCCTGGTTATAATCAAATATAACTGTTATATCAATCCTGGTTATAATAAAATAGAACTGTTATATCAATCCTGGTTATAATCAAATAGAACTGTTATATCAATCCTGGTTATAATCAAATAGAACTATAATATCAATCCTGGTTATAATCAAATAGAACTGTTATATCAATATGGTTATAATCAAATAGAACTGTTATATCAATCCTGGTTATAATCAAATATAACTGTTATATCAATCCTGTTTATAATCAAATATAACTGTTATGTCAATCCTGCTTATAATCAAATATAACTGTTATATCAATCCTGGTTATCATAAAATAGAACTGTTATGTCAATCTGGTGATAATCAAATAGAACTGTTATATCAATCCTGGTTATAATAAAATAGAAATGTTATATCAATCCTGGTTATAATCAAATTGAACTGTTATATCAATCTTGGTTATAATAAAATAGAACTGTTATATCAATCCTGGTTATAATCAAAAAGAACTGTTTTATCAATCCTGGTTATAATCAAATAGAACTGTTATATCAATCCTGGTTATAAACAAATAGAACTGTTTTATCAATCCTGGTTATAATCAAATAGAACTGTTATATCAATCCTGGTTAGAATCAAATAGAACTGTAATATCAATCCTGGTTATAATCAAATAGAACTGTTATGTCAATCCTGGTTATAATCAAATAGAACTGTTATATTAATCCTGGTTATAATAAAATAGAACTGTTTTATTAATCCTGGTTATAATCAAATAGAACTGTTATATCGATATTGGTTTTAATCAAATAGAACTGTTCTATCAATCTGGTTATAATCAAATAGAACTGTTATATCAATCCTGGTTATAATCAAATTGAACTTTTATATCAATCTTGGTTATAATTAAATTGAACTGTTATATCGATATTGGTTTTAATCAAATAGAACTGTTATATCAATCTGGTTATAATCAAATAGAACTGTTATATCACTCCTGGTTATAATCAAATAGAACTGTTATATCAATCCTGGTTATAATCAAATAGAACTGTTATATCAATCTTGGTTATAATCAAATAGAATTGTTATATCAATCCTGGTTATAATCAAATTGAACTTTTATATCAATCTTGGTTATAATCAAATTGAACTGTTATATCGATATTGGTTTTAATCAAATAGAACTGTTATATCAATCCTGGTTATAATCAAATTGAACTTTTATATCAATCCTGGTTATAATCAAATAAAACTGTTATATCAATCCTGGTTATAATCAAATAGAATTGTTATATCAATCCTGGTTATAATCAAATAGAACTGTTATATCAATCCTGGTTATAATCAAATAAAACTGTTATGTCAATCCTGGTTATAATCAAATAGAATTGTTATATCAATCCTGGTTATAATCAAATTGAACTTTTATATCAATCTTGGTTATAATCAAATTGAACTGTTATATCGATATTGGTTTTAATCAAATAGAACTGTTATATCAATCCGGTTATAATCAAATAGAACTGTTATATCAATCCTGGTTATAATCAAAGAGAGCTGTTATATCAATCTGGTTATAATCAAATAAAACTGAATTTTTCCATATCTCTGGTGACGAATCAGAATCTTCAATAGATTGATACATTGACCGACAATCCACGTTTATCAAGATCCACGTGGAAATATCTTGCCTAGTGGTTAAATTAAGAAATGACGTTAGTAATCGCCACTTGAAGTCTATTCAAGAAATTCCTTAAATAGATGTTATCAGCAATAGAACTGGAAATTGTTATGAAAAACAATTAACGAGCCACTGACCCAGTAATATCAGTCTCTAGCTAAACGTATAGCGGGGGAGGGAAAACTAATAAGATAAGTTTGCTGCTGGCTTTCAGACAAATCTTCAATAGGGTTCATCAAGAACATCAACCTACATCAAACCTAGACCAAAATCCAATTGATTTCACAGACCACATATTTTATTCCGAAAGATCACATGCACTGAGGCAGAATTTCACCTGGTTTAAGCTTTGATATAATGTTTTCCATTTACACGTTGAGTCTACACATGTACAATCAGAATAAATACTGCATTTAGTACTTCAAAGGGGTATATCCTTTTCAATCCCAGTAATCCTTATTAGCATCGGATTTGCCTACAAAAAAATGAAAACTTACTAGTGATATCTATGGAATTCTCCCATGTAGACATTAACGATATTATATGTCCACATTGGTTTCTATTGATAAAAACGGAAAACAATGAGTCGTGAGTAATTCTTGTTTTATGAACTTTTTAAAAACTATTTCCATTTTTACCTTACCGTTCACTTTTAACATTTCTTTATATAGTATTATAAAATATGTCAAGTAAATCGGCCCATATACACTTACATTGTGATGAGAAAATGCCAGAAAACAAAAAACAAATCCTTTTCAGTGCACTCGTATGACGAACTATGGTGTTGGGCAAGTTCCCAAATTTTTGCAAATGTTTTGTTTTTTTGTTTTTGGTGAAGAAATTTCTAGGCCGTCGCCCTTTAAGTTAAGTTGCAATGACCCGTACCAATCCCACCTACGCCTGGATATGTCTATACATACATATCCTGCGGTGAGTTACATATAGTTAGTTATAATAAAATACTATACTAGGCCAATATTGGCTGCAAATTTCATATTACACCATATATTGAATAGTGAAATTAGTTAATATTAACTATTCAGGCTACAGATATTTCCTTTAAATAATGTATAGTGGTCTATATGGCTATGAGAAGATTAGTGTGAGGAAGGGGTGGGTGTGTATGACTCACAGTTAAACACCTACTGACAAACATAATATTCTAAACGTGACCATGCAATATATTGCAATATACACTAGGAATCTATATAGGTCATTGAAAGATTAATCCTATATGCATTGCTGAGTAAGCAGCTATCAACATATAAAAACTAATTGGATCATACGCATACAACAGACATCAAACCAATGACCTCAATTTGTACATACGTATTCGATATACAATTATAATTTTAGATTTGCTTTATATAGCCTATACGACTCTGGAAGAAAAACAATTTTTTTTTTTTTTTTTACGCCCTACTGATAACATAATGAAGTAATTACAATGTGCGATGAGGGAAATTTAGTGATTTTTTGGGTTTTCAACTGTACATTTAATTTTAACGTATACAATCTGGCAGAACAAAGGCTTAAGCTTATTGCCACAACAGTTAGATACTGTTCGTTAGATTCTTTCTGACACACAGCACTGTCAGCATTATCTGATCACTCAAGAAATTTTGAACCACTTAAAGGGGTTGTAAAGAGGGATTCATTATGTATATCGGGGACACCGATAGCATCCATTTACACCATTTGCATCTCAATTTTCAATCAGACAAATTTCAAAACCTCTTTACAATCCCTTTAAGTCATTCCTAGCAGATTCTATGTTGTAGAAAGAAATACCAAACATGACTAACTCACTAATTTTTAATATCGTAAATTGGAAATGAGTATGTCATTAGAGATAATAGAGGGTATTTTCTCAACAGAACAATAGCCTTGAATAGAGACATACATTAAGATGGATATCGTTTTACTTCTTATTTTCAAATCCTAATAATTATTGATCAGGTACATTTATGGCGGAGCACATTGGGAAACATGGTTTGTACGCCCAAATGTACGCTCATTTTATTTTTAACAAATTCTAAAATATGATACTACGTTTTTGTCCCAAAATATGTGTCAGAATGCACCAAATCAATTCAATTTTTCGTAAATATTCTTGGGAGAACCCTTTCAGGTGCTCCATAAGGGCCTTGCAATAAAGACGCCTCCACAGAGTTGCCGCGTTTTGTATTCAACCTCGACAGTAATTGTTCTCCTATGGAGTCAGATATTAATGGTCTTGCAATGCTTATGTTTCACGTATAAACTCGCTTAAACAGCTTGGTTTTAAAAATGCACTTTACCAATCGCATCATCAGCTGGAACAAGTTTTGAAAGAAAGCTGTTGACAGATTTCTATCAAATAGGTGAAGCAATTCACATGAAAACAATAAAATTCTTAAAATTTCTCTTACGGACTAGATATGAGTAAAAGCGTACTGCATCAACCTCGGCGCAAGTACACACTTGCTATGACTCGCGGCCACATGAAATGCCAGGGGTTTCGGGCAGTATTTTCTGGATCGTAATGAAATATCATGAATAGATACTGCATGTAAAACACCCACATATTCTGTAGCATGGAAATTAATATAATTGTAGATGCTTAATAGTCACGTTTTATTATGCTTTTCTGAAGAAAAAGCAAAGAACAGGAAGTGGTTTTAGTTACCGAGCTCGAGCTATAGAAATGTGAAGTTATTTAGGTTATTTCGTTTATCAGCAAGATGTACTCTTTCAGTCACTTCAGGTTAATTTAACTATACGGTCAATAACTGTTGATAAACACACTAATAATAAAAGCACAGCGCTGTTGCTGTTCCCCTTATAGTGAATGTATGTCAAGCCTGCTACAATTCCCCAATCTCCCTGATATACCTGGAATTTCTTACTCCGCTATAGATATACAGAGATTGCCTTTTCCCGGTTTGAAATTATTCAAGAACACTGTTCTAACACCTTGCCCAAAACGACTACTTTGATTAACCATGCCACAAGCTATAAAATAAAATGATTTGTTTTAAAAGTTACACCCCGAGACGAAATAAATATATTCAAAATATGTTGTCGAACTAATTATAATATTGAATTTCAACATCATGACTTTGAATACTTCAATAAACTGTTGTTTACTTAAAAGTTTTATACTTAACAAGGAATTGTAATATATGTCATCGATAAGGAAAATAAATACAACGATACATTGTGAATTATTGAGGCTTCCATGGGGTTCGTCTTTAGGATTCTTTGATTTTTTAACACTGATAAATGATATTTTCATACACATATTATACAGCAGCTGTGACTAAAGTTAGGTCAAAGTTTAAAATATCAAAGCCGAGTACATTCTGGGCATTTTAAAACCTAAATGAAATAGGTTGACCATTCGTTAGATATATTAAACCAAAAAAAACAGATTGTAACAAGTTTTGGTATTTTGTAGCATATGTATAATTTACCATCGGCCGGGAAGAGAAATGGGCAAGTGGCAAAGTGACTAATACTATTACTATGGTTGATATCACTCATACATAATATACTCTTCCTTAACATCTGATGTAACCGGTTTTGTAAGCTAGATATCTTGGTTAAAGAGTCCACAAGAAAAACATCTGTGCTAACGTTCTGCTATAAACTGCATAACAACTTATTGCTGATCTTCTGACCAACTTCTTGCAATAGATTTATCTCGGATAATCTGTATCAATTTAAAACTAGGCCGACTAGAAACATTAAGATGTAATAAATTCAAATAGGATTTTTATTGAATCTCATCTACATAAAAATAAGTATTGTTAATAGATTTCCATAAAAATGATCTAAATTGTAGTATTCAGATCAATTATGCAGATGTTATCTATTATTTCTTCAAACTGAATTCTTTCGGTATATATGCAATTGATTATATTTTGAGGTAAACAAACAATATTTAAATATTGTAATAAAGATAACAATGTCATTTAAAGATTAAGAAATGTAGAGTAACTTTGAATTTCAATGATAGGACATTGATAACACCATGTTGTTATGTGAAATTATTTTGTCACCAGTTGCTGTAAACAATGGTTTGGTTTAGTTTGGATTTGACGCTAATCAAGAGGGGTAAATTTAGTTTTCTTGCAGTGTAAAGTTGGGCGATTTAATGTACATTTCTAAATCATATTATTCTATCATATTTTAATATATTCTAGATCTTTTACAATTGCAAAATTAGCATATTGTTTTCACAACTCTTAATGTTATTTTTTTGTGAAAATAAAAATACAAACCCAATTAGCAAACAGAACAATTATAACTTAAAATGTTCAGGACCAACAGGTAATTTTGAACACTTTAACATATCGAACAATCTTGAATAATTAGATACTTCTGCTTCCATCAGCTGTAATTATTTCAAACAACCTAAAATCTATTTTCAGCAAATTTAATTCACTTTCATTTTTGGGAACAAAAGAAGAAATTACAATGCTGTTTCGTGCAACTGTAAAACTGAAAAACAGTTTCTGATAATCAAAACTGTTTCCATCAGCTTAAAAACAATTTCCAAATACTCTAAAACAATCAAAGCAACAAGTTATTATTTGCATCAACTAAAGAACTATTTGTAGACTGTTTCGACCAATAAAAAGACAATTTTCAACAACTGTAAACCAATCAAAACAACAAGTAACGTTTTACTTCAGCTGAAAAACTATTTACAGCAACAATATATCTATTTCTAACAAGGGTAAGGCTGTTTCTGTCAACTGATTGGCAATTTCAAAGAACTCTAAAACAATCAAAGAATCAAAGCCAGAAATTATACATTGAATCAACTGTAAAACTTTTTGCAGCAAATGTTAACTGATTCAATCAAGCAAAACCGACTGAAAGACAATTTCATCCAATTCTAAAAAAATCCTAGCAACACGTTATATTTTCCATCAGCTGAAAACATATTCCAACAAACTGAAAGCATTTTTTAACATTATTATGTCCAACGGCTGTTTCAACATTTCGAAAGTGACTTCATTAAATTTTATTTCAAAACAATTTTCTTAAAAAAAAACTACATGTATATTCAACAACTCCAAGAGAATTTCTTCTCACTCTCCTTTCTACATGTATATGTCAAAGTTTCATATATCCACCGAGTCTTCGCATTCAAGTTACCAATTATAACAACTACATTCAATGAACAATAATGGCCATAATAATGCAGATATATTTATTCTTGGAATGCCATTCTTCATCTTTTGTTCACCATTAGCCAAAGTATGCATGCCAAGTTGGAAATCCATAAAATTCCAGAAATATCAGAAATATTGAAATGTTTAACGTATAAATACATCCAACAACTTTTTGGAATTTGCCTAGCATGCTTTGCTTGATCAGCAATGTCAATTGTCCATCATTAGCAAACATCCACATTTCAATATTCTCGAAATTCAAAATTTACTTCAAAACAAATCCAAAATATTCGAATTCCACCAATTGTATACATATTCCACAAAATAAAAAATGTAATTTCACTTTTGGTATATATTGCTTTGAAATCCTCAACGTATAGGCTCAATTCAATTTATTATAATACATTTCATTTCAGCATAAATATATCAAAATGGCTTCCAAATTCTGACACAAAACTACGAATTATTCTTTGTTGAATGGTAGGAAAATATAAGGTTCTGTAAAATTTGTCAAAATTAATAGCCTCAATTACAATAATATTTGTGCTTGTGAATAATAATAATAATTATTACATATATAATCAATATTGGACTAAGAATTTATGACGTAATCATATATCATTGACAACCAACATGATGTACTTGACCAATATCAGTCTTTTTCGACCTTTCTGACGAATTATCGCATATAAGGCATTTTCATTATTCGAATTGGGCAGTAAACATCTCGAGTATACATTGGTAAACACCCTGCACCAAACTACTGTTAAGATTTCATGTATTCATTATTTATTTAAAAAAGCCTCGAGTGCGACCATCATTAAAATATCCAATGAGATCGTTTCCCCAAAATGGAATTCGAGTTCATTACTTTCAGTAAATCTGGAATTTCAGGTGGAACCAAAGATTGGAATTGTCTTAGTACTTAACAAGTTTAGACATATTTTGATTTTATTCCAGCAGACTATTCTACTTATAGTACTATTAACTATAGTCTTATGTTATTTATTATACCAGCCAAGCTTGCATTCCATTGGGTAATGTCGTTTGGCGATGGAATCTATGCCTTTGACGCTTTTAGCCAAAAAATTTTCCTAATCAATATTAGATTTGCCAAAATTTTATCAGACGTGTAAGAGGTTATGGGTAGTAATAGTACTTCAGAATTTTGGATGAAAATCGGTGCCACGAAGTTCTGGCAATTCTATTAATCTCATAGAGCTCAATGTATGCTATTTGAACAATTCGTCATTGAAAATAAATTGCTTGTAATAAGAATGAATTATCTCAAAAGAATCCAAGTATCTTTCCTGATCATTATGCACGTAGGCCTTTTGCACAGTATGTCGTGAATAATACTAAATAGTGAAATAACAAAAAATAGTATATAATATAATAAAATCTATTTTAGTTTTCTGCATAGAGTAATAACTTACATATACACGTATTAAAATGCTGTTTTAGGCTTGGCATCCTATATAGAACCTACACTAGCAGAGTCTGAAAACAAATTCCTGACAATGCATGTCCATGCAGAAAATTCCTATACAAACAGCCATGAATGGTTGTAAGTAGAATATTTAATAAAATCTAATATATTTATGGACCCTTTACATCTATGTCAATGAAAATGTAATTGAATCTAAGTGACAATGTTCAGGTATTTGGTACGAAACGTCTCAATAGTAAATATAAATATACTCTATTACTTACTGTGTGTAGGTACAAGTTCGTCACTATTTGTGTCAAGTTGGAATGTTACTCTTCTTTTACCTTTATTCTCCATTTCTTGTTCGGTTTTGGCCATTGTAGGACAGGAATCAGAATATTGCATTATACATCCATAGTTTGAGATTTAAATAACTTATAATCCATGTCATTGGGTCTATAAACCCGGCATTATAACCCTCACCAATAATAATATCACCTTTAGTCAATGAATACTATACACTCAGTCATTAACGCCGGTTGTGTCTTGCACGCGCTTCTCAAACCAGTTTACCTTTAAACAGATTACGTCAGCGTTCAATTTAACTATCAACTGAAACCGGTTTGTAAAAGTCGATCGAGTCATTCATGAATGGAGTGGAATTCCAGTGGTGTTACGTGTGTAGAGTATTAATGGAATATAGTGCATAGAAACATCAAGTTGCTACTGTCTGATTAAGATTTAGCCTTGACATAGATCATTTGGTAGAAATTGATCGTTGCTTTAAATCACATAAATATATGGTCACGTTGATTAACTTAAAGCGACACTTATTGATATAAGATAATTTTTGGTCTCCACAGTTTAGAATCTACCAGAACCAAAAAGTCCGACTGAAATTATTTAAATGTATTTGCACGTTTCGACCTCTTTGTACGAAGATACAGAAAGACATGTGGATCTGTCAGAATCTACCTGTATTTCTTAACGTTTATTGTAAACCTTTACACATACATTCCTCTCTTATACCAATAAGTACTTCCGAAATCTTGACATGCCCAAAATTAATTTCTGAACGTAATAGAAACGGCTACAAGGTGGCCTACATTCTAACTGAGCTCAGTAAGTCTCTTTAATTTTAAGTGATTTTCCATTACTAACGTATTCACTTGTATATATGTAGACTAAACCCCACAACGTCTGTTACTTTGTGCTAAACGATGCCAATATTCCAGTGCAATACGGTGAACTATATTTCAGATCAGGTTGACACCTAATGTCGGGTTCTGGGTGATTCCGTTCTTCTGTATCAAATTTTCATTGTTCTATGCAATTGATGAACTGAGAATGTCTAAAATACACCTAAATTGTTCATATCCTCTTTTTAGATACGTTTAATTCTGCTGATGTCATAAGATAGTCTAATTGGGTATTCTCTCTTAGTTCATTGTGGTTCCTGTGCTATGTTCAAATATTTTCTACAATGTTTAATCCTTGAAGATGTTCCCTTTCGAAATAATTTCAGTTATATAGTGGATGTCCTCTTTTAAAATTAGATCCCAAAGGGTAACCGTATTTAGGATGTCCTCCTTTAACACTACGATATCCAAATAATCTTCGAGTGTCCCATTGCAAATTCTACTTAATATCAGTGGATATCCTTTATGGCTTCACGCCGGTCAAAATATATGTTAATCATAAGTACACCACTTCAGAGGATGCCTAACAGACCGTATTCTCCATAATTTTGTTGTCCACTAGTGTCCTGATTTCACAAGGTTGTACAACATACTAGCAACCCTTCCTTTCGTCTAAAGACATATATTGCAAATGACATATTTAGAGATTACGAGAGTAGGCTACGCTTTTAAAAGAAATATATTGTTTGATTTATTGAAAGGTTTTTAAACGCCTCGTCGTTTACTCTATACCGGGTTATAACCGTAGGGGATTGCCGACTTCTATAGTGTTGTATTCTCTAGTACTATTTAGGTACAAATACTACGACAACATTATAAACAGTTTTTCTTACTGCTTATGCAATCATTGTTCACTGATTAAAATTTCGAAAACTACTTTAGGCGTGACTTATATATTATATTCAGGAGAGGGGTAATATAGGTCAAACCCTTTTCATTATCATATGAAGAAAATATTGTTTACAAAAAAAATTGTATTTTAGGTGGCATGATTGAGCATTTTCTTAAGGGTTATAATTTGAGTGGCCTTAGACATGAGGCGACTATAGTTTTTGGCATTGGTAACGGATTGATATAAACTTCGGTTTGTTTCTGAAACCATTTTGTTGATTTCTGTATGTCAAAGTATAATTCTGATATGACAATGGCTAATTGGTTTCTCTTGATGCAATTTAAGAGTGTGGACCTATGAGGTGCCCTCTCATTAATTTGGATAATGTATGCGTATGCAATTTTTCGATGATAAGCAAGCAAGTTATCTTTTGAATCGTATAAAATATAGACTATTCGGAAAGTAGAAAATAACATATTAGGCTACACAGTGTAGTTAATGCTTAAATGTTTTGAATATCCTCTTAACTTTTGAATCGAACCATAAGGTTTAATTGTTTGCTATATCACCTTGGCTCCAAAACTTTCACACTATCACGAGACATTCTTTTTTTTTAAATCTATAATTACAGTTAAATAATTCGTTGGCAGTGTGCATAGATTAATATTTTTACGCAAAACATATTAATGAATATGCTGGGTTTGGGAACTCAAGCGATATGGTCTCTCACAGGTCCGCGCCATGTAAGGCTGACACAATTCGAAAAAAAAACTACCAATGAAATAGACTTATATTAATATTCGATTGATAAAGAAGTATTCCACGTTAATATGGATTCGGTTTAGAGAGAGGTATGTAATGTGTATCGCGGATTTCAAAAAATAAACCTACTCTTAGATTTGACATCATTTACACCCACGTTTTAGGACTGATATCGTGTTGCAACTGAAAGAAATGCAATTCTTGCTTGTCCCCATGTTATCGTACAGATGTCCAGTCTAATGGGTATATTAATAGTTCGGATGTCACAAGATTAAGACATGTTAATAGTTACAGCCATGACGTAATCTAAATAGTACCTTATCAAACTAAATTAATTTGACATTTTTCAATCTTCCTGTGTCTATTTGTGTGAAATAATTTCAAAAAAGCGATTACAGAAGATGCCTTCAAAATTAGGTCCAATCATAAAATTACGTCACAACGAACCAGAAATACAGTCGATGACGTCAGTAGAGTACATCTTGGTAGCCGCTGACTTCCGACCTTTTTACATTGTATTCTTTTTAAGTCGACTCTGATTGTCTTTGACATTCTCGAAAACAAGCTGTGTATTACTGATAATCATACAAGTATGAAATGATTGTAACTATGATGACGGTCGTATCGTGTCAACCACAGTCTCTCTAGCACGCTGTTTTTATCAATTTTTTTAGATTTCAATAATACGTCTATGACATGCTCTACTTCGACATATCACAGGCATTCGTCAAAATGGTTTTTTTTTAATTGATTGTATCTGAAATTGGGAATGTATGTCAACTTCTCTATAGGAATTATGACTTAATCCCAACTCGCAGTGTTCAGTGATATTCGAATTGAATTTGTTAATATTGTGAAGTCGAATTTGGTTTCCATTATAATTAATAGAGAGAGAATCCTTGTTTAGTGAATTTCATTTTGTTTTAACTTTCTTCGAGAACAGCTCAGTTTTCTCCTCATTATCTAATCCTTCATTATGACTATGATATGAATATTTCTAATTATAAATACTGACTGACAAGTTGTATTTTTTTCACCAGTAAATGCTAACAATGTCAGATTTCTTTTTTTATTCTATAGATTTCGAGGAAAATCAAGGTCGTACTTTGTATATCATCGGACATCTACGGATCAAAATTCAAATAGTGGCTATGCTATTATATTATGCATTTCCGTGTATGTGGTACGACCTCGAGTTTGCTGCCAAAAATAAGTGTTAGCTCAAATATATATTTATCCACATAAACGATCTATCTTAGTTTGAAATAAAATACACAATTAAGGTGGTAGTTAATAATATACATGTATTAATGTATACTTTAATAATAAACTTCCTCACAGTTCCACGAACACTATTGATTCACAATGAATTGCCACGAATGCCTTTGTCGTAGCTAGTTTATCTAGGCCAGGCTGTTCCACCCACACATTCTGCCAACCTGGATTATATTAGTTCAGTAGAATAATGACACCTTTGATGAAAACGATTACAATTGTAAATCGAGTGTAAAGAGAATTAATCAGGCAGTTTTGTGGCTTTTAAAATCTCTTTATCAACACAATATCCAATGGATTATTTCTGCTTATAAATAGGCACGTGTTCCTAATTGATTGCAGACTGACTGGATTCTGGATATCGACTGATCACAGGCACATTGACTGGCAGATGACTACTTGAAATATAAACAGAGCTAAATACATGATATGTAAACATAGCTGACTACATGATATGTAAACATAGCTGACTACAAGAAATATAAACAGAGCTGACTACATGATATATAAACATAGATGACTACATGATATGTAAACATAGTTGACTACATGAAATATAAACAGAGCTAACTATATGATATGTAAACATAGATGACTACATGATATGTAAACATAGTTGACTACATGATATATAAACAGAGCTAACTACATGATATGTAAACATAGATGACTACATGAAATATAAACAGAGCTAACTACATGATATGTAAACATAGATGACTACATGAAATATAAACAGAGCTCTCTACTTGACATATAAAAAGAGCTGACTACATGATATGTAAACTTAGCTGACTACATGATATATAAACAGAGCTGACTACATGATATGTAAACATAACTGACTACATGATATGTAAACATAGCTCACTACAAGATATATAAACAGAGCTGACTACATGATATGTAAACATAGATGACTACATGATATATAAACAGAGCTGACTACATGATATATAAACATAGATGACTACATGATATATAAACATAGATGACTACATGATATATAAACATAGATGACTACATGAAATATAAACAGAGCTAACTACATGAAATATAAACATCGATGACTACATGATATGTAAACATAGATGACTACATGACCTATGTGCTATGTTCAATTTTGATGGACGTCTTATTTTTAATCCGTCCGATGTCCTCTTTTCTACAATGTTTAATCCTTGAAGATGTTCCCTTTCGAAATAATTTCAATTATATAGTGGATGTCCTCTTTTAAAATTAGATCCCAAAGGGTAACCGTATTTAGGATGTCCTCCTTTAACACTACGATATCCAAATAATCTTCGTGTGCCATTGCAAATTCTACTTAATATCAGTGAATATCCTTTAAGACTTCACGCCGGTCAAAATAGATGTTAATCATAAGTACATCTGACTATATTAAACTTGTTGTAATATAAACATAGCTGACTACATGATTTACAAAAATATTTGATTACATGATAATATATAAACATAGCTGACCACATGATATATAAACATAGCTGACTATATGATATATAAACACATCTGCCTACATGATGATATATAAACATAGCTCACTATATGATATATAAATACATCTGACTACATGATAATATATAAACATAGCTGAACACATGATATATTAACATGGCCGATGGCCGACTACATGATGTATAATTAGCTGACTATATGATATATAAATATAGCTGACTATATGATACATAAACATAGCTGACTATATGATATATAAACATAGTTGACTATATGATAATAAACATACCTGACTATATTAAACTTTAACATTGTTGACTATGTTCTTGAATATAGCTGAATATGTGGTATATAAACATAGCTGACTTCGTGATCTATAAACATAGCTGACTACATGGTGTATAAACATAGATGACTATATGATATATAAACATAGCTGACTATATGATACATAAATATAGCTGACTATATTATATATAAAAAGTTAACTATACGATAATAAACACACCTGACTATAATTATTAAACTGTAACATTGTTGGCTATATGATCTATAAACATAACTGACTATATTAAACTTTAAAGTTGTCCATATGAATATAAACTTAGCTGACTACATGGTTTACAAACTTAGCGGACTACAAGATTTACAAACATAGCTGACTACATGATATATAAGTATGCTGACTATATGATATATAAGCAAATCTGACTAAACAGAGCTTACCACATGATATATAAACATAGCTGACTATATGATATATAAACATAGTTAACTATATGATATATAAACATAGTTAACTATATGATAATAAACATACCTGACTATATTAAACTTTAACATTGTTGGCTATATGATCTTGAATATAGCTGAATATGTGGTACATAAACATAGCTGACTTCGTGATCTATAAACATAGCTGACTACATGGTGTATAAACATAGATGACTATATGATATATAAACATAGCTGACTATATGATATATAAAAATAACTGACTATATGATATAAAAATATAGCTGACTATATTAAACTTTAACGTTGTTGTCTATATGAAATAGAGACATGGCTGACAAAAATAGAAGGTTTTGTGATAATTTTTCAAAGTTAACAATATGATATAACAAATGGCTGACTATAAAAAATATATACATTACTGACTATAAAAAATATTTACATAACTGACAAATACATTAACATAACTGTATGATACATTAACTTAAAGACTATAATAACTTGAAATAGACGAATACACTTTAGTAAAGCTACAATACATTTACAAAACAGCTATCTATACTTTAACATAGCAGACTCTATGATACATCAACACAGTTGACTACATGATGCATGAATATAGCTGACTAATTGATACATTAACATTACTGACTAGTAACATGTGATACATGAAGATAATTGACAAGTAACATGTGATACATTTACATAACTGACTAGTAACACGTGATACATTAACATAGCTGAATAGTAACACGTGATACATTAACATAGCTGACTAGTAACACGTGATACATTAACATTATTGACTAGTAACACATGATACATTAACACTGCTGACTAGTAACATGATATAAATTAAAATAGCTGACTAGTAACACGTGATACATTACCATGACTGACTAGAAACATGTTATGCGTTAACATGACTGAAAAGTAACACGTGATGCATTAACATGACTGACTAGAAACACGTTATGCATTAACATAGCTGACTATTAACATGTGATACATTAATATAACTGACTAATAACATGTGATACATTAACATGACTGACTAGTAACACGTGATGCATTAACATAGATGACTAGTAACACGTCATACTTCAACATAGATGACCAGTAACACGTGATACATTAACATAGCTGACTAGTAACACGTCATACTTTAACATAGATGACTAGTAACACGTGATACATTAACATGACTGACTAGTAACACATGACGCATTAACATAACTGACTAGTAACACGTGATGCATTAACATGACTGACTAGAAACACGTTATGCATTAACATAACTGACTAATAACACGTGATACATTAACATAATTGACTAGTAACACGTGATACATTAACACAGCTGACTAGTAACACGTGATACAATAACATAGCTGACTAGTAACATGTGATACATTAACATAGATGACTAGAAACACGTTATACATTAACATGACTGACTAGTAACACGTGATACATTAACATAGCTGAGTAATAACACGTCATACTTTAACGTAGATGACTAGTAACACTTGATACATTAACATGACTAACTAGTAACACATGATGCATTAATATAGCTGACTAGTAACATGTCATACATTAACATAGATGACTAGAAACACGTGATACATTAACACAGCTGTCTAGTAACATGACATAAATTAACATAGCTGACTTGTAACATGTGATACATTAACATGACTGACTAGTAACATGTGATACATTAACATAACTGACTAGTAACACATGTTATTCAAGATTTCAAGGCTGGATCACTCAAATGAATATAAATATTTTGATTTAATATTCTCTTAGTAGAGGTAAGAATCTATTGTTTTAGCCTAGTGTGATATTCTAATTATTTACTTGATAGGCAAAGTCTATATATTGTTACGTTTCGAATGTATCAGCAGATTTTTTGACTTATGGAACTAGATACCTATTTAGAACCAAGGTTTGGTTTCGTATCACGGAAGTTTCAGCGATTTGATTGTATTCGTAAATTATATTGATCAAAGGTGAAGAATATGTAAGTTGATGAGATATTCGTGCGTTTATTTTATAGATGCAAATATCATTCAATACAATTCTGGATTGCGACAAGGTGCTTACTGGAATCTGGGCGTTATTGATTTTAATTGGGGTATACCAGACAAATTATTAAAAGACAACATGCTTGGGACTAGGCACTTTCAAAATGTCAAGCTATCATTAATTACATCTAATACCTTGATATCATTAGTCACCCGTCACGGAAGTATGTAAATACGGCGATTTGGTGGATTATACGCTGGCATATCTGGCTAATCAGAGTCCTCGATAGAGAGACCATACAAAATATGGCTGCGCGTGTAATCGAGGGCTCAAATTGGCTGTATTTGTACGCTTACGAATACAATCAAATCGCTGAAACTTCCGTGATACGAAACAAAACCTTGGTTCTAAATAGGTATCTAGTTCAATAAATTAAAAAATCTGCCGATACATTCGAAACGTAACAATATAATTTTTCCACCGTTACAAATTAAGTTTAATTCAAGATGAGTGGCATTCCATAGTAATTAAGTTGAAACCTCCCAGACTACCCGGTATCTACCTGTAATGGTGGTCAGTTATTCCTGTTGAGCTATATTGTTTAGTATATAGTTATATATTTAATTAATGATTGGTAGTTATTGAAACCATTACGTCACTTGTCTCAAGGTTAGTGGTTAAAAAATCAATGTTAATAGCGATTACTGTATCATTGATAAATGATCGTAGTCAGACGCTTTAAGTAATAATCATTTCTACTATTCTTCTCAATTTAATGTTTAGTAACCAACCAAATATCATATCAGGTGTCCCAGAAAAAACTAAAATCATGATATTTTTACTTGATATTTATAATTGATATGAGACGTGTTTACACAGAAATTATTTTCATAGGTTGAAACAATTTGAAATGACAGATTTTTTTTTAAATCCCTGTCAAATATGTGAAAAGTAATATCCTTTTAATGGCAATTGAGAACATTGAACTAGAAGATGGTACTGCCGACTAGTAAGGCATATATCCTTCGTCCTGCAGCCCACAGAGCCAAACCCATGCCCCAGAAGTTGTAATCAGACACACAACAGGGAAAACTAACAGGATCAAGTGGTCCCGTACACCATTTATTTTCTTTATAGATAGAAGAAAGGTCCCTCTAACCCAATTTTCAATTCAATAATATTTTATCGATATTCCTTATAAAATAGACCTATAACTTCTATATAGAGTCACAAATATTACGGGCATGTTATTTGACCTTGGGGAAGGACAAATTGAGGAAAGATCGCAAAGATAGTACATGAATTAAAGCTAGTGGACCACAGCCATATACGCCCACCACGGCATGCGGATGGTAAATATTCAAGATTTTGGGGCAAGGGAAATAACGGTCGAAAACAGCTCAAATTCGAACTTGATCTTCGTTTTATGAATATGTGTACACATACCGAATTTCATTTGATTCCATCAAAAAATCTAGTTTTTAGAGCGTTTACAAGCAAATGTTAACGGATGGACGGACGGACGAGGGTACCGACATTATACGTCCACATAGAGAGATGTGGGCGTATAAAAATGAAATGAAATTAAGTTAAGGTTCTTATTGGAACTTGCGAACTGACGGGAATTTTACATTGCATTTTTACGATACCCATAGATGTCTTCAATGTGTACAACCTGTGACATACTGTGCAAACCGCTGGACATTCTGTTATAAAATGGTTTTGTTTATAGTCGGGTTTAAAATTGAACACTCTCACGTCTCTTTCGTATAGGGCCTACTGTCATTGCGACAGTTTTGCTGTTGAAAGTGCGCAATAAGTTAAAGGGAGAGAACCGAGACTAAAATAGTATCACCTGCGTCAGGGCGGTAGAAATAGCCTACTTAACTAAACATTTATAATAAATAATAGTCTATACAAAACCTGTCTGGTGGTATTTAGTACAAATACTTCGACCATTATATTTTAGTACATTAGTAGTCATCAATGTCATTTAGAACAGGCGGTCTCTAGGATAGGGGTAGGATATTAGCACTGCCTCGAACTTTTCTCACGCTTTCCTTTCCAAGTCAACGTGTTTGGATTAGCCATCGGCATGATTTTTGGGGAAAAAACTGCTTTATTTTGGGTCCTATTAGATTAAAGATAATTTTATCAGGCAGATATTTTCAGACCCTTTAAAAATTTAAGCTCCGCCGCCCATAATCTCGACTAACCCATATATACAGACTTGATAATTCGCACAGACATCAAATTTTCTCTTATCATGCCAAAGCCAAATATTTCGTAGGGCGCTGGTTAATGTCCTCTTCTTCAAGAGAGCTAATTCATTATTCGTCAGTATCATTAAGATTATGCTTATGAGTAGAAAATTTAACGATGTTGTAGTTTGGAAAGAGAAACGACATAATATGTCATAATGAAATTAAATGGAGTTTTACGTCCTGTCTTTTTGGTCTTGATTAGTCACTATGAATAAGGGATAATTTTTATAAGAATTTAGTCCATTTGTTTAGAGTACATTATTATTATGTCTGTTGAAGAGTTGTGTCACGTGATGTCTGGGGATTAACTGTGCGAGATAATCTAAATAATGGGATTATCTGATCACGTGGTTGACAACGTGACCTCATAGTAACTAGTAACTTAACGACGATATTGATATACTACACTACCTATACACGTCAAGTGATTGCTGCTTGTGCTACTATTATTAATAAATAATAACAGTTCACTTGGTTCAGTTGAAGTCTACAGAAAATTTTCACAAAGGGTATACTATAACGTAAGTAAGCTCATATTATTTAGGTTCATCTTGTGGGTCAAATATTTTAGGATGGAGGTTTTACTAAATCATGAATGTCTTTTCTATCATATTAACAACATAACTTGAGGTTATTTTATGTCCCCAATCTAAGGAATCTACATTGTAACATAGTCTTCTTAACACTACTGATCTACTCTCAAATCTGGACCCTTCCCATGCCTTGTTGTTCTGGTAGACGTTTTAGCATGACACCATGTTTTATATCCCCACCTATACAATTATTATGACATCAAGATAACACAAGATTTCGACGTATCTGTAACTCTCCCATTAAAATTAATATAATTGTGACATGTACACTATGTTTACAAGTATTGTGGCAGCGCCTATATCTCTCCTTTATAACATTGTTACATCATAGCATCCCGTCGTATCTATAACTCTCCTTTATAACATTGTTACATCAAAGCATCCCGTCGTATCTATAACTCTCCTTTATAACATTGTTACATCATATCATCCCGTCGTATCTATAACTCTCCTTTATAACATTGTTACATCATATCATCACGTCGTATCTATAAATCTCCTTTATAACATTGTTACATCATATCATCCCGTCGCATCTATAACTCTCCTTTATAACATTGTTACATCATAGCATCCCGTCGTATCTATAACTCTCCTTTATAACATTGTTACATCATATCATCCCGTTGTATCTATATCTCTCCTTTATAACATTGTTACATCATAGCATCCCGTCGTATCTATAACTCTCCTTTATAACATTATTACATCATAGCATCCCGTCGTATCTATAACTCTCCTTTATAACATTGTTACATCATATCATCCCGTCGTATCTATAACTCTCCTTTATAACATTGTTACATCATAGCATCCCGTCGTATCTATAACTCTCCTTTATAACATTGTTACATCATATCATCCCGTCGTATCTATAACTCTCCTTTATAACATTGTTACATCATAGCATCCCGTCGTATCTATAACTCTCCTTTATAACATTGTTACATCATATCATCCCGTTGTATCTATATCTCTCCTTTATAACATTGTTACATCATAGCATCCCGTCGTATCTATAACTCTCCTTTATAACATTGTTACATCAAAGCATCCCGTCGTATCTATAACTCTCCTTTATAACATTGTTACATCATAGCATCCCGTCGTATCTATTTTCTATTTTTTACTATTATGGCATTATGACTTCATATATCCTTATCTGTACCTCTCAATTTACAATTATTTTACCATTGTGACATCATCACATGCTATGAAAACTCATTTGCATTTACTATTTTAGCATCAACATGAGTATATATAAAGAACCGGCATTTAGAAGTATGATTCGAGCCAGTGGGTTGGGCGAAGAATGGGTTCATGACCACGATGAAAGTAAGTTTAAACAAGTTGGTTGGAGATGTACGACAAAAGAAGATGCGTCATATGGTAATAGTACTCTGATTGGAAACTGGAATGAAAAACGTTTTGATATCGGTAAAGCCAAAGAGACTAAACCACTTCCATCACAAGTAAGAATCTACATGTATTAGAATTTTGTGCTCATACTTAGCTTGTGATTGACTAAAGCAACATCGCCATATTCGGGCGTGTAGAAGAAATAGCCAATCATTGACCTTACTGGTGATTTTCTGTCCGCTTGCTCCCAGTAATTCAATCTAAATTTAGCAAGTTTTAGTTATGCAACTGCTGTGATTTTAGTATAGCGTTCTACAAATTGTCTATAGATAATGTAAACTTACCAAATTTTAAGCATATTCATGAAACTAAAAATATAGTAAAACCAATATAGGACGAGATTGATCAGACTTTTGAATATTTAGAATAGTAAGAACATTCAAGAACTACAACGAACTCAACGTTTCATTATCCTTTTTTCTTCAGTACAACCATTACTTTGAATCTACATACGACACTGGTTACAATTTAAAGAATGCAGGAGTCCCAAGAGAATTGAAAAATTTGAAAGGTGGGTGACTTTCCAAGATAACCGTTGTGAACCAAAAGTGAAAAATTATTTGCTTTGAGATTTTTTTTTTTATTCACTATCTACTTTTCAGAACGACATAGTCACGCCTTTCCTAGTCATCAACCAGAGCTCGATCTTCCCAGTCTTAAATCCCAGTATAATAGCTGGGAAACAACTTCAAGAGCAGCTTACGTGGATCCGAAAATACGAGAGCATCCTATCACAAATGTAGTTCAAGAAACAAGAACATCTTAGTTAGTAAAAACTTTCAGAAAGCATCAAGACAGTCGTTAAAAAATATCAGAAGAAAAAATTCAGTCTTTTTGTGCTTGTTTACTTTATGTTTTTAAAAATCAAATCAAAATGAACTCTTGCAATCCATGTTGTTATTATGTTATTTTGTAAATAAAAAAGAGGATATTACTTCTTATAATAAGCCCCTTGATTAAGAGTATACTTTCATGCAGGGGACTGCACAGAACTACCGCCCATACTTTTGCTGTGGGTATTCTCTAGACTGTTCCACCCCTGTTCATTATTCGTTAAGCACCAAACACCATAATAAGAAACTTATATAAACCGATATTAAAAGATGTTTTCATAATAAATAGAAAATTAAAATATTATACACAGCATTTACTAGATCAATTAATAACAATAATTAAAATACAAATGGATAATTAATCATGACCAGAGTCATAATAGCTAACAATTTATTTGGTTGTTTATTATCAATCCAATAATTCAATAGTTATTCAAAAGTTCTGTATCTCTTGATTTCATATTAATCTGCATCCTTGAATTGAAAATAAAAACAATTGTGGAATGTTCATATTAATGTTTTGCATTTTTCCAAGATGTTTATCTTGTATCTATATATCTTTACTGGACTATAACAGAATAATATTCAAAAGAAAAGCTTATAATTAGTTTCGGTAATAATGTCAAATTAAAGATAGAAAATAATGAAAAGCAAATCTAAGTAGTTGATTAAAAAATTAACAATAACAAATAGGTGCACAACATCCAAAAACAATAAACAAACAAAAAGATAAACATTTAAAATCATGTAATGTAAATATAACACAGTATTAAGTTCTGGTAAATAAATCAACAAAACTTATATTTGGCTCACACATAAATTAACATTAAAATTTTGGCTAAACTGAAAATAAACTGTTAACAAAAGAAAACAAATAATCTGATGTTATTCACAAAATCTTGCATTGAGTTTTAACATTCTTAATGCAAAAGTTATTTAAAATAAAAATATCGAAGAATTCATGAACAAAAGCAGGAAGCTCAATTAAAAAATTGCAATTATTTCAGTAATTTGAATTTGTAACCCCTTAAAACAGCTGACCAAGGACAGAAATAATAATAGTTTTGATAAAATTAATATAACAAATGATGGTATTTGATATTGTTAGTAAAATGAGTTATTACATCTGAAAGATAACATTGTTGTTATTGTTTGATTTTAAGTCTACCGGGCCATACACAAATATCTCTTCAGAAATTGTGATTTAAACTGGGATTGATATAAGAATATCATATTAAAATATTCTACAACGGCTCAAAAATAGTCTTTATATGTGTATTGGGGACAAATATAGCTTCTATTTGTACCCATTCGAAGTCTGTGGTTCCTGTATATTCCATCTCATTAGTGTATACCTTATAATATAACACTAGATGAAGCAGTCTAAGTAAAGTGAAGTCAGAGTTTAACAGCTTAATCGACTTAGCTACTTAAGTTTCAGCCAAGTTGGTCACAGTTATCATAACGACTTGCTTTCAGGTGCAATCACTATCGCAATTGGGCTCAAAAGTTTTTGGCTGTCCATAGAGCTCGTTAGAAGCTGAAAGTGTCCCCCAATACATATGCAAAAGCTACAAAAACCCATTTCTATTTTGATGTTTTTAGCAACAGGAACTAACTAACAATTAATCTATATTATAGGGATGTTGTCAAATCAGATTTCTAAAAGATCCTAAAAACACGACAAATTTTCCACAATTTTCCACATAGCAAAAAGGACAGATATAGTCAATCGGAATGTTGGTCCAAGCCAAAATATGTAAATAAAACACATATATTATATTATTACAAAATATGATAATACAAACAATTTAAAAAGACGGTCAATACCTTTCATGATAAATTTATGAAACTAAAAAGCTTTTCATCAGTTATCACTTTTAATATCATTGAACCATATTGAACATTAAAATTTATTGATTAAATAAAAATAATAACTATACCAAACAATGGGTTAAAATTCTGAAATAAACTATTTACGAAAAAAATACCCTGAATCTATAAAAACAGAACATCACACCCTAACTGATATGTATCTGAAACCTGAAATTTGGAATGAAATGACTAAAACATTATCACTGGAAACTGTTTTTTTTGGAATGGTAAATTTTGAGATTTAAAACTAGTTGAGACTAAAACATTTATTTAATTTATAAAACTATGATTGTAAATATATAAATAATAAGTTAAATTTGTTAAGATAAATACTATCAGAGTACTAAATAGCAATCTAATTTTTTTTTTTTGCAATCTTATATTAAGTAACTTTTAAAATGACATTTTTGACAGTTGGAATGATACCGTATTATAAACTCACAAACAAAGGAAGATTTCATGTTAAAATCCGGCTGGTTCACCTCCTTTTCTGAAATCACAGTTTGCATAAAGTCTGTGATCATGTCTTGCAACACCCTGTACAACAGATTCCCCTACTGCTACTTCTGATATATTATGACCTTTCTTCACTAAACCAATCAGAACATCCTGAAATTAACCAGGATCAAATTATATCTATATATTTATTGCAGTCACTCTAACTTGCCTGTCCATCAGCAAAATATAAAAGCTACAGCTTCATTTAAACTAAACAAACTTGGTATGACAAAGATACAGAGATATTAGGAGTAACAGCTAATGAAGTGTGTAGTTGTCTAAATATTTGTTAAATAAAAAGCTCATTTCATCTATAAGTAACCTTTTTCAGAATTATATACCATGTGACAATGTTGTCATCTATCTGCTGCTACCAGCATTCTCATGTGAAGGCTAGTACCAATGTTTGGACACTTGTATTGCTGGAGAAGCACAACTCTAGAGTAATATGGATAGCTGAAGTTGTGGCGTATCAGCTACTCCATTGTAAAAAGAGGGACAGATACAATGACATATAAAACTACCCCAATTACTGTTTTGCTACCAAAAGTAAAAAAATGAAGTTACCTGATCAAAGTCTTTCTCATACTGTATTTCTGGTGGTAATAGCTGATGATGTAGTCTTAATGTATCAATAGACTTCTTAATATTTCTACCTAACCATAATTCATTCATAGTAACCTTCAACAAAAATATAATATTCTTAATCTGTTAGTTAAAGAATCATTAGTATGATGATGTACTGAAGTTACATATGCTATGTAAATTTATATCAAATGAAATAGAATAAACTGAGAACTTTTCTTCCATGTAGTGTGCATTATGTGTAGCATGTGTTAGCCTTGACTAGTGCTGGAATATTTGAAATTATATAAGATAATGTCATTCAAAATTCAACCAATAAATTACGAAAAGTCAACACTTACCAAAGCCGTTGCTGTAGTAATTTTCGAACCACCTGCAGCTCCAATTACTAGTTTTACATCTCCCTTCTTATCAATGGCTATAGCTGGACACATAGATGACAGGGGACGTTTTCCTGGACGGATAAAATTAGCTGGTGATGGTGGAATACCAAATATATTAGTGATATTAGGTGATGAAAAATCATCCATCTCATCGTTAAATATAATACCAGTTTTTAAACCACGTAACTTAGACCCAAACCTAAAATTAAATTCATTATTTTTGAAAGACAAATATATACTCACAGGAAAACATTTCCATAAAAAGGGGCATAGAAATCTCATTTCACATCACATTCCCCAATAACTTTACCTATCTTTTGTAGATCACTTTGTTAGGTTTCCCAATTCCTTTCTTTAAAAACAATGAGAAACACAGCCAGACACAATAACATTTCTAATATTTCTACACAGAAGTCCTTAACGTTAATTAGAGTGTGCACAAGCCAATGCCTTATATTTTTACATATCATGCTTTAATCTCAGAGACAAAAATTATCTGCGTTTGAAAGTTAAAGAAACAGTCGTCTTTTTTTATGACACTGCCATATATAGAAAACAAATCTATAGAAATAGGAAGAAATTCCTAGTTTGAGATATTTTTGAAAAAATTGTGCAATTTTCGTACATTTCTAGTACTTCTGTTCACATATATTTTAAACTCAAATCAACCCCCCAAAATGGCGCATTGGTCCTTTTAAGATTATCAGACCATCAGACATATTGAAATTGTTACAAAAGTATATCTACAAAGATCTTACAGATGATTAAAAATTTACCTTGCATTAATAGTACTAGTGACTGATACAGCATTACCATGTTGATCTACTATTGATAAATGAGCAGTGCTAGTTGTATATTTATCATAAAATGTTGGACCATAATACATCATATCATGGGTTGTATTATCCCAAATCTTAGACCTGATAAAATCAGCATAGTCTCTCGATGTCAGGTTAGCAACCAACTGGAAATTAGAAATAACTCTCATAAATAGAAGGAGTGTGTGGCCAAAGTCATGCAGATTCATGAAAGCCTGGTCATACCTAATGAATAAACAGGAAGCGGACGCCATCAATAGCCATGTTTCAAATATATAACCCCATCCTTTTAGCTAGGATCTTGTATTTATCTAAAGTGGCAGTTGCACAGGTAAATATCACAATATTGTGACACTGCATGGCAGATAAGACATTGCACAAAAAAAAAAAAACAAATGATCATACATTTGTTTTAACTTACATCAGTTACATTGACAAAATCCTCATCAGCTAAATCTGTTCTTTTAGCATAGGCAAACTTAAAAGCTTCTATCATTCTATGATAAGTTAACACTGTTTTTTTATTGCTCTCTACGTCACGTTTAGTCAAATCATAACCTGGAATAGGAATTCATATCTGTATAAAAATCTGTATTTAGTTGTTACCATCACTATTCAAATAAATAATACAAAACAATTTTATGGTAAACTACTCCACTCCTGATGTAGACCATATTTGTCACATAAACTATATGAATTCAGAAATTTGTGCTAAGATAAGAAACTTACCATCTAATATATTGAGTATAAAAGATAAAACAGCACCACTAGCTGGTGGCGGAGGGGAATATAGACTCAATCCATTGTTCAATTTAATCTTTAATGGTTCTTTACGTATAGCTTTATAATTCTTCAAATCTTCAGCGGTTATGATGGAATCTACAACATGTAATATAAATGAAATGAAATTGAATTTAATGTCATTATTTTAAGCTCCAGTTATTGCTTAAGGAAGTCCAGTCATGTCATTCACTGAGTAGCAAGGTACAACTGACATACAACTGATGACATACTTATTTTCTTTAAATCTTCTAACAGCAATTTAGAAAGAGATCCTGTATAAAAACTTTCCATCTTCTCTTCTGCAATAGTTTTTAGAGTTTTTCCAAGTTTTTCTCTCTTCATTATCTCCCCTGTTTTATACACCTCTCCTGTTTCTGGGTTCACAAATACTTCTCTATAAAAATAAAGTTCAGATGTAAGTGATGTCTGCTAAAGAGGTAGGAGCAATTATTTACTGATTCTAAATTTTCTAAAATGTTTATTGGGGACAATAACAGCTTCTATTTGCATCATTTTGATTTACTGTCAAAGACATTCACAAGCTCACATTTGCCATAAGACAGCACACAAAGTTTTTTGATTTTCCTACCGATACAGCTCTGTAAAATTAAATGAATAAATGTCTTTGATAGTACAAATGAAATAATCACCTTAGAGACGGTTCTTCTTGAATATCTTGAATATTTTTCTGTATAGCTCTACCTAGTGAACCAGGTATCTTGAAACCATCTAAACACATCTTTATAGCTGGCTTAAATAAATCTTTCCACGGCAGAGCTCCGAACTCTTGATGTGCTTGCCAGTAGCCCTTCAGTTCTCCTGGTACTGCTATTGACAGAGGTCCTGCAGAGTAAAAACATGCAATGATCAATGTGTCTGTTCAAAATCACTTTAGCTTATTAAATAAATTTTCAGTTATTTGATGACTCTGTTGATGTCACAATTAAGGCATAAAATATTTATTTCATAAAATGGCCAAAAGTCATGAAAAAAAAAAACAATGTATGAGATTTTTCTGTTATATTGATGACATCTGTCATAGACTAATATAAAATGGCCTGAATAATTTACCTCTGCTAGACGTTCCTGGATGTTTAACATACATATCCTCTGTAGCCTTGCCTGGAGCTGTTTCTCTAGCATCAATTACAACTACTTTATCTTTTGCTCTACACATAAAAAACATGAAGGATCCACTTTATTTCAGTCTGACAAGAATATACCAATTATAGAAACATATGGGTAATAATCTTACTACATTATTATTTTGAATAAATCCTAGTAAAAAGATGGCAAAAATCCTCCAGACAAAATTATCAGAGTAATAGAATCAAAATGGCATAGCTTTGATGATAATAGGCTTACTTTAAAATTGCAGAATAATTCTTTGTTGATTTCACATTACTTGACTAAAAAATTGGGTGAAACACTTGTCAAGTTTGCAAATGCATCACTTTAATAATGTGCTAAGTACTTGACAGTTGAAATGAAATGAACATTTTACGATTCAAAGAGATATTTCGTGTTAACTCACTTTTCATATACAGTCATAAAAAATCCTCCACCAATACCCATACTCTGTGGATCAGCTACTCCCATACATAATAAGGCAGCTATTGATGCATCTACAGCATTACCATCTTTCTTCAAAATATCTCTTCAAGTAAAGTAAAAACTTTTGTAAAAAATGGTAGTAAAAACAACACAATATCTCCATTGAGAATAACCATAATTTAAACTAGAAAAATAGCTGGACCAAATAGTTGATAATAGAATTCAAAATCTGAATTTATAAAACAAGTTCTTTGGACAAAACATTTGTTTGAAGGATTACTCAGGGTACCAGTATTTGAAAATTCCATTTAGTAAAACACTAAATAAAATTAATTCAGCACTATGAAAAAGTAAACTAGCAGAATTGTTTTATTTCCCAGCATTCTTGGAATAACAATGTCACTTCACTTTATGCTTTCAATGTTTTTTTATATTTGTAAATTCCTGTCTTTGGATCCTAATAAAGAAATCATAAAGTCAGTTCAGAACTGTAAGATTTAAAAGACTTACTTCCCAATTCGAGAACATTGTTCCACATCTGCTGCCACAGCTGCATGTTTATAGTCACCAAGTTTAGATTTCGAACCCTTTTCATTGTCATCTTTAGTGTACAGATTGGTAATAAGAAATAAGGCCACTAACATTAAAAACAGCACTGTTAAACTAATTAGTAAGGCTATGACAAAACGCAATCTGAAAAGAAAATAAAAAATGCAATCTGAAAAAAACAAGTATTCAAAAAACTCTTTGACTTATATTCATCATGTGTCAACCCTCATCATTTTGTTTGAATATTTCAATAAATGACTCTCTACATCAATTACAAGAAATATTGCTCACTTGTGACGAACAATAAACAATAATGACAAAATTGTTTTCATATATTCCACACATCCATAGGCCTTTACCAATTTTACAGAATTTTCTGTGAAACTGGTAGGCCTACTAGATGTGTATTTTTCCATAGGCCTTCTTCTCAGTAATCTCAGCATTGATGAATTAATTCTTTTTAACTTTTGACCGATACTTCTAATATAAGCTTATTCTTTGTCATTTTTGTAAAAATAAAAGTTATAGTTAAAATGTTAAAGCCCATGACAAAGCAATTCAATACAAAGTCCTCTACAATAATACATTGTAACAAATAGTATATTGTTATCCTTATTCTTTCAATAGGCCAATTATACAGGGTAATTTGTAAACATGTTTCTCATCCAAAGTTTCTCTTGTATTGTCATTAAATTACCATTAATAAGATACAGATCTTTTAATATTGTTTTACATAGAGTACCATAAGGCACAGAATAAACTGTATACAAAGTGGTGACAATGACACTGTCAATAGGCTACTCATACACATGGATGGGATACGGTAGTTTAAAGTCATTACCTTCGTTTCTTCTTTAATCTTTCTTTATGAAAATGTTGAAAGTCTGGATCATAGATTAATGGTTCCCCTTCTTCATACAGAGGAGCATTGTCGTCTGTGGACGGCATCATGTGCGTTTAACTTTGTTACTTAGTCTAATCCACAAAACGTCAAATGATTACTTCATTATTTATTTGGATTTTATCGCAACCACCCTGTTGACCGTGACTTCAATATAGAGTTATCTCCTTCAGTTGCTTATCGTAAGTGGGTGGGTAAGATTTACAAAATCGCAAACTATTCACGTTTTACAAGACATTACGCTTATCATACGTAACTGTTTGAATCAAAGAATAGGCTACGGTATATTATTCAATGGCCATCCTTTCTTATTTTGCTTATTATGATAGTGTCATCTTTTGAAATTGGAATGAATACTATACAATCTTATTTGCCGTGGCCACTAACAGTTCAGTAGGCTAGTCTACTTGTAAGTTTAACAAGACCAAATATTTCTAAACACATAAATTTTACAGTTTTCAAAATACCATCACTTTTAAAGGAATACTACGTCTTAGAATGAACATGAAATTTAAGAACTTTAAACTTGGCCAATAAGAGCAAATATTCACCAGTAGATATACCTGGTGTCATAAATAACATAACAGGATCCTTAGGTATTATAGTCCGATAAATCAAAAAAATTTATAATTATCCTTAAATATGCAATTAATTATTGAAAAACGCTTAATGTTAAGATTAAGCGTTTTTCAATAACTACTTAGTTTTATGAATTTTCCAATTTTCTAGATTTTACAGGGATTCTGTTGTAACTTTATGACATCAGGTAAGTTCACTGATGAATATATACCCATATTGACCATTCTTGAGAACTTAAATTCTATGTTCATTCTAAGACATATTATCACTTTAAAAATAAACAATAATTTTTGTTGGAAAATGAAAATGAATGTTTTAGGCCTACGTCTTACCTTTCTGCACCCAATTGGGCAGTGTGTAATTAGGGCCATTTTGCATTAGCTGGCTTTTTTTTCTATTTCTAATTGTCGTCAAAGGTTGTAGCACACAGGCCCTCGGTTTTTTGTTCCATCCGAACGACTGTACGCTTCATGGTCATAAAAATTGAAATGATGCCAAACTAAAAGTTTATTCAATATAGATGAAGGTCAGCTTCAATCAAATTAGAATTATCCAATAATTCGTCCTTTTTGTTTTTCAAGAAAGGGATCCTACCCATCTGAACAATTTTGGTTGTATTTATAATATCTTAAATCTATGGGGCTAATAGTATTTTACTGGGTAGGCTAAGAAAGGGCCTGTACTTGTACTTTCATGTGAAAAGTTGCTTTGGAAATGAGGTTAAAAATTACTTGAAATATTGAACACTCTAATCTGAACTATGCTCACCAATCATTTCACTTTCACATTACAGCCTGTTTGATTGCTTCTGATATCAACTTAGATTTTACATTTTCATTCTGATTGGATCAAAATTGAAACAAACCAATCAGAAGTCATGTATTTCAACTAGAAATATTCAGATTCAGTTGGGTGGGAATCAAACAGGCTTTCTGTACACCAATCATTCAGTACAACCACCAATAATAGTACAGGTGGGCTATACCTGAACACTTTTCACCAACTCTTTTGTGTCAACAAATTAAAATCTTTCTCCTTAGTTGCGCTGGGAGTTCACACCACCATTACGGTTTTCAGCAAAAATTTATAGAATGAAAATTTTGTGGTAGGTTTATATTGTGGGATTTTAAAATCAAATCATTATATTATTACTTCATTGAGTATCATGTTTGTATGTTACAATTTATTATATGTTAAATTTATACGATTTGGACCTAATCATTCCACATAATTCAACATCAAATCTTCTTATCTCCCTTATTACGCACTGCATTGAGTTTCTGGTCAGTTTAATTTTAATATAAGAAGCAAGAGAGTTGGATGTCAGATTTCATGTACAAAATCCATTTACTTTCTTTCCATGTCGAAAAAATGGAACAAAACAAAAAGTATACCAAGAAGATGTAACTGGTAATTCAGCTCACGAACAATACAATGGACGAATATGGAATAACTATCATCGTCCGCCGATTGGGAAATGTAAGTCTGCTCTTATTCTAATCTCCCGGCATTTTGCTTGTTCATTTTTGCAGTATCTTAATATAGGCCTCCTGATGTGGCCTCATTTTCTACAGGCAATACACATGCAAATAAATCAAATCCATGATGTGGGATACGGATGGGTACAAACTATGGGAGCAGACATAATCGACAGTGATGAAATAATATTTTCATTTTCTGTGATTATAACCTGTGCTATCAGTTTGCTGAAAGCAGACCCGAATTTGTCATCAACAACTGTTTCTATTTCAGATGTTTTGCACAGCATCAGAGATAATTTGAAAAACTATTTGACAATTGTCAGATTATTAACCCAGAATTCAAAAAAGTTTACAGGATCAAGAAAGTAGGGAATTTCCGAGTCAGGTAAGTGGTGAAATTTTACTGTATGCAAAAAGATACATAATACATAATCCCAAACACAAATCACAGTCGTAATTAACATTGGCAATACACTGATATCATTACATCATCAAGAGAACAGAAATGAAATTTCTTTAGAAATAATCAGTATACAAATATACACTGTTACAGAACTATACATTATCGTCTAAGTAACTTTCCATATAATTCAACACCGTATTAAAGGGCGATAGTCTAGAAATTTCAATATAAAAAAGTCCATCAAATAACACTAATTATGAAATAGTTTAAACTAACATAAAAGATTAACTCTAGAAAAGTTGTTTTAAAATGTACCGAGTCTGCAAAGCTCCTTTATAGCAATATAACATGTTAAAAATAAAATAGAAACGGGTCACTCTTGATATATTTTTTTAAAAAAGATCTTGTAATAATATTTCTGGAAAATAGAATGCTGTCTTCAAAATGTTCTATGGTCGGTAAAGCCCTTGTAATAAAGTTTCCGGTAAGTACAATGTTGTCTTAAAAATGTTCTGGGTCAGTAAAGCTCTTGTTATAAGATATTTCTTCGATAAATGGTAATATTCGTTGGAAAAGGCTGTTTCGAGGATGATTATGTCTAAGTTGAATTTAAAATCAATTAAACAAGTTTTTTCTTTTAGTGTTAGTGGTATAGGTTGATTCATGTTGTCCTATTCTGAACAAACTTTGACTTTACAACCTTTCGACCTGACTTCTCAATAAATATGTAGGCTATTAGTATGTCCATATTTGTCAGTACAATTACCAGTATGAAATATTCAACCTTCAGTCTTATACATCTTTTTGAACTTTTTGTGGCGATACTGTATAATATTACCAAGTTTCGTCAAAATCTGTCAAGAATTATGCCTTCTAGAGTGTTCATGTGAGAATGGAGTTGGCATTTTTACCATGTTTCCGTTCACATCTTTTGTTAGGAAATTCCATAATTTTAAACAAAGAGCGGCATCCTCGCTTCTCTGCATTTGACATATTATTTATGAAAACATAAATGAGGACAAGTCATCCGAAATCGATGTCGTCGTTTTTCTACATAAACGACATCGCCATGTATCTGTCATGTTATAAGGTATTTGTAAATGAGAAGACGACGTACTTTCGTCACTCCAAACGGCCTCCGTGAAAGTTACGCAAGCGCTCTGCAACATACCACGGTGATGAATGGCCATTTTATTTTACCGGAACTATGTCAACATTGTCACGTGATTCTGGTAATTTAAATAATACAGGCAGGTTGTTCGCAACTACTAGTCATTGTATCATTGGATCACCAATAGTCAAAATATAGCTTTACATGCATATGTAAGTGTCAGACTTATCTCCCAAAGTAGGCCTATCTAAATTTAAGGACTTTTTTTAGGTCGCAATATTACTATCAATAGACAAATCACTGCTAAATACCGGAAATATAGAGACTAGCCAAAGAAGACACTTAAACGGAATTCACCATTCATTACCGAGTCAGATTCATCTTATGGAAACTGTCAGTAGTGACAGGCATCCGGCAATTCTCGGCAGTTTATTAAATATCTACAATGTCTGGATTTTCGGAAGCCTACGTTCCCATCTCCATTAAAAATTCATCAGAGAGTTAAGTGAAGAACAGGAATTAAATGCTCTGGAAACTAAACTTAACAGTGAATTATAAAAAAGAACTAACAAATAATGAAGTTTTAAAACAGGAAAAAATATAGCCGTATTAGAAAAGAATCTCAAGGAAGAAAATAAATCATATGGATTTACAGCAAATATAAGGGTATTTTTGGATACATATGATGGTTTCCCCAAGACATATTTAATGGAGCTGATCATCCATCACATTTTATTTTCCGAGGAAAAATTCTTATTGAAATGTAGGTAAAAGTTGATTCAATATTCTTGAGTCAATTTAACGCTAGTAAGTTCTTCAGTTTATCAATAATTGAAGATGATAATAAAATATAAATTGGTGGCGCATATAGATTAAGGATGTTTCCACCTTTCCATTTTTTTAGTATATCAGAAGTTCACTTAATTTAATTACCTAAAAATGGAACTGTTCGAAAGCAGCAGACAACAATACATGATAGAAAAACAAAATGAACTAAAAGAAAAACTAAAACACTACAACAAATGCAGAAAAACATGGAGTAGAATAGATTCGGTGTTTAAAATAGCAAGGACAATTCTAACATTAGGAGTAACCTAAATCAATTATTTATATTTTTTGAAAGATCTAGAGAAGATAAAAACATAACTATTGAAGAATTACAAGAATTTAACGAAATCTTAGACAAGTTTCACGTAGAGATGTCATCTGTAAATATAAAGACAAAATAACTAATTGAAAGTTATTACAGTTGGTGAAGTTGTTTCAATAGCTTCTATTATTTTCTAAAATTTCTGACTGTAGGGGTATTTTTATGGAGGGGGATCGTTGCCAGAAGTATTTACAAAGTCAAACTTGAAAACAATGCCTCGACTTAACAAAGTTATATTTCAACATTACACAATTACGCAATAATGCAAAGTTAAGAATTCATTTCCTTAAAGGAAAGTTTGAATGGTGTCTGATGTGAAATAAAGTTTGAAAAGTAAACTATCAATATCTCAACTTTGTATTAAGTACATAGACTTTTTGATTTTAGGAAGGTTTATTTTGTAATGTTGAAATATGACTTTGTAAAGTCGAGGCCTTGTTTTCAAGTTTGACTTTGTGAATACTTTTGGCAACAACCCCCCTCTATATATCTTTTTACTGAAATCTTATCTTTCTTCTATCTGCTATTTTAATTAAATGTTTTGCTTCTTCCATTAATAAATAGGTTCCATCTCCTTGTGCTTTTTCGATATGGACACTTATATTTACTGTATATGAAGTTGGAGATTCGTTATTTCTAATTTTGCATTTGAAGCATTATCTCCAAAGAATATCTTATCATCATTGATTTCTCTTTATAGATGAATTTTATATGGTAATCCTAAGGAATCCTTTCTGTGTTACAACAGACCGAATAATGGATATAACTTCCAATTTACGTAATTACTCTCACTCTAGCTATATCTGCTTCATTTGTAACATTTCTTACTGTAGCCATCATATACTTTTATATGTAATTTGCCTGGTATATACAAAAAATATATTTGTGTCTACTAATAGTTATACCTAATTTTGTCATATGTCCATGTCCTATTAATAAGCTTGTCATCGTATATTTATTTTGTAATACTCTTTTCTTCATCATCATCATAAGTAGTTCTGTTTTTGGACATTTCTTTTCAATATTTAGAGGCACAAGGTTACATTACCGGTTCTTTTAAAACACTTCCATCGGTTCAGTTTCAGGCTGGATACCCGAAGTCTTTTTTAGGATATTTTGCCCATGGAAAACCAGGAAGATCAGAACCCAATGATTTTTGTATATCTGAACCAAAATAAGTTTTTGGAGCGTGTGCGACTATCATTTTTATCCTATAATTTTAGAAAATTTTCTTTTCTTTTCTTTTCTTTTCTTTTCATCTCCTGTTTCGTAGTTCTCTTATTAGTTGTAATTCTTTCAACTCGTTAGATTTTTTTACTGCATCGCTTATACTAACTAGCTGTTTTTGCGATAGAACCGATAACTTGGGCTTCGGATGAAATAAGTGATTTGTTGTTTGAAACAAAGCTAGCTACTTTTGGAATGAAACCATCACCTGTATAATCAATATCTGTATCATTACTGACCTCTTCTGTATACTGATAGTAATTGATTGTAGTATGTAGTCAAGGTCCGTAATATCTGTATTATTACTGACGTCTGGAAACAAACAATTCGGTTAGCTCAAAAGAGTCGGTCGAGTGTAAGATATTTTCTAACACTTTTCAGGGGGTTCCTACTTGATTGTTATTGTGCATTTTACATTGTTTACAAGCTAAAAAATTGAACGCGTTTCCCCAGGACAAGGGCACTTACTTATAATAAATATTCCTTAGATTTGTTTTTATTTCCATAGGGCTTATAGTACGATTTGAATAAATAAACGTTATATACCCCTTATGTTTCTTTTAAAACCTTTCACTGGTCAACGATACAATTCTAATACATTTTTTAATTATTATTCCAGACAGATTTACCAAATATTGACCAAACTAGTTACCTATTAACCTGCAAAATATTATAGGTGACAATTATATACTTTGCGAGTAAATAAATAAATATATAAGGTAAATGTGAATCAAATGTTAAAAAGCGCAATTTTGATCAAAATATATAGTGTTATATACCACTGGAAAGATAGCCCGTAACAGAGATATATGAGAAATTTTGTCATATGTAAATTAAGTCACGTGACACAGCTCTTTGAAATTAAAAATCGCTATTTTCAAATGGCTGTAAAACCGGTAGTTTACATTGCTTCCTGAGAATTGTTTGCAATCGATTGAAGATAACATAAACATCAACATCACACACATCCGATTACCCCCTAAGGCCCAATTTCTCGTTTTACAAAAGTTAGTCATATCAATATGGCGGTTGACCTGTCACTTTCGAGTCGGATTTTTTAAATAGTATATCTTTACATGGGCAATTCTAGCTTATTGATTTTTCATTCATAATAATCACTCATATGATAATATACTAATCAACTTAGATGCTCAGTAGGAAGGCTTTGTTGTTTTCTTGCACCAATAGTCCAAATATAGTTGTCGACAAATCCTATGCATATCATCCACCGCATTGAGTCTATTTCTTGCTTTAGTTTTGACTAAAGTGTCGAGGTTCGCTTGGGTTCATCGTGTCGAAGGGCACCAGAAATCCTGAAACTCTATAATTCTTCTCTTTCAATAGTAAGCCCCACCCTACACCCCAGGGGTTGAAAAGAAACCCAGACTGGAAACCAGGAATTTACAGTATTATATTTTTGAAACTTAAAAAGTGTGGATGAAATCCACCAAATAAAAAAAAACGTGGTAATATTTAGTTTTTGTCTTTGACTAACATGGTGACGTTGACCTGATTTAACAAGTTGCCACTCCGTGGTATGTAGCCACTGCCCATAAAAATAAATTTGGTACGTTTTCCGCGGCCAAGGCGTTCACGAAAGATAAAATTGAGTTTAAATATTCGCCGAATTTCTTTAACCGAAGACAAAATTGGTGAAATAGACAATGACTTTGCCATGGGAATGAAAGTCAAACCGCGATCCAAAAGTCTTTTTTCGACTATGGTGTAATTTTGAATTTAAAACTTGATCTTTATGAGAACTCGGTCAAATTCGAAATTGATATTAATCGGAGGAATGGTTTCAGATTTATTGGCTTTGACTTATTGACAATGTGCCAAATTTTGCTTGTATCCACGATAGAGGCTACTTTTATCTGGTCTTGATGAAACTCCGTCATTGGCGTCAGTCCGTCAATCATCCAAGTGACGGAGTGGCGAACTCATTGACGGAGTGGCGAACTCATTGACGGAATGGCGAACTCATTGACGGAATGGCGAACTCATTGACGGAGTGACAAACTAATTGACGGAGTGACGAACTCACTGACGTACTGACGTATGAGGTAGCCCCTAGACATACACGACTTATTCATCCGTCACTCCAACAATGAATCGGTAGCTCCGTCATTCATTGCCATTGGCTTAATCCGTCATTTGCGTCAGTCCGTCAATCATCCAAGTGACGGAGTGGCGAACTCATTGACGTAGTGGCGAACTCACTGACGGAGTGACGAACTCATTGACTGAGTGACGAACTCATTGTCTGAGTGACGAACTCACAGACGTACTGACGTATGAGGTAGCCCTTGAGCATACACGCCTTATTCATCCGTCACTTCGTCAATGAATCGGTAGCTCCGTCATTCATTGCCTTTGGCTTAATCCGTCATTGGCGTCAGTCCGTCAATCATCCAAGTGACGGAGTGGCGAACTCAATGACGTAGTGGCGAACTCATTGACGGAGTGGCGAACTCATTGAAGGAGTGACGAACTCACTGACGGAGTGACGAACTCACTGACGGAGTGACGAACTCACTGACGTACTGACGTATGAGGTAGCCCTTATGCATACATGCCTTATTCACCCGTCACTCCGTCAATGAATCGGTAGCTCCGTCATTCATTGCCATTGGCTTAATCCATCATTGGCGTCAGTCCGTCAATCGTCCAAGTGACGTAGTGGCGATCTCATTGACGGAGTGGCGAACGAGTGACGAACTCATTGATGGAGTGACGAACTCATTGACGGAGTGACGAACTCACTGACGTACTGACGTATGAGGTAGCCCTTAAGCATACACGCCTTATTCATCCGTCACTCCGTCAATGAATCGGTAGCTCCGTCATTCATTGCCATTGGCTTAATCCGTCAATCATCCAAGTGACGTAGTGGCGAACTCATTGACGTAGTGGCGAACTCACTGACGGAGTAACGAACTCATTGACGGAGTGGCGAACTCACTGACGTACTGACGTATGAAGAAGAGCTGTATTAACGGACTGGCTCCAATGAAAGGTTGGGGCAATTTTATGACTGTTTGATGTCAATGAAAAAAAAACACCTAAAATGTAAAAATAATCAAAGAATGAATCAAAAACAAAACTTTGAAAAGATTGTCGGGTTAACTAAACCATTGACGAGACGCACTGACGGTCGAAGGTGAACCTAAAGTAATGCTAAATCTGAATGCCAATAAATTAGGTATTCAGCCCTGGATTGCAACATACTATAAGTTCAACACTCATATGGGTTCACCACTCCATCATGGGTTCGCCACTCCGTCAATGAGTTCACCACTAAGTCAGTGAATTGTCCTCTCCGCCAATGAGTTCGCCACTATGCCAATGAATTCGCCACTATGTCACTGCAATGATTGACGGACTAACGTCAATGACAGATTGAAAAAAAAAAAGAAAATGTTCAAGGAATCTAGGAAAGCGGTGAAAAAATCTATCGCGATTTTAGTATAGTGAAAGTATAATAAAAAAATTCAAGTGTTGGAGTTTAACGTCTTTTTTCATTAAAAATGCAATATGATTATGACTACAAATTTTTTCACATCATTTGTTCCATATTAAAGAGATTGTCCAAATTTTTTTTTTAACTTCACATATGTATTGGGAACACTGAAAGGATCAATTTTCACCATTCCAATTTTCAACAGGACGTCTGAGGTTCATGTAATTCCCTTTAAACCATCGCAAAAACTGAAAATAATATATAAGAAACTTTCAGATGGTGAAGTAATAAAACGCCCATCACCCACATCCTCCCCCCTCTACATCCCCCCCCCCCCACCCCCTTCGTTTTAGTGGAATTGCAAGAAACGCAGATCTGAAAATTAGAATGGTGCAAATCAGTGTCCCTGATAATCATAAAAAGTTTACAAAATCTTAAATAATAACCAGATGTAAATAATTATAACTAAATTATAACCAAATTAATATCAAAACAATAATCGGTGGAAGAGATAACTGTGTTCCCAAGAAAACTTTGACGCTGTGTTTGCCAAACAAAGATCAATAACTAAAAAAACCGTTAATTGAACATAAATCGAAGATCGAAGTTATTTCCAATGTAGAATTCCAAATTTCCACAAAAGCAGAAGAAATTTTTTTCTATAGTGATCACCAATCCATTTCGAAGAAAAATCGCGAAAAGTTCTCAACAATATACATAACATGCCAAAGTCCATCAAGATCAGGTTACAACTGCAGTCTCGTTCGTATTCACATGCCAAATTCGTTTATTTTGGATAGATCAAAATCAATTAAATCATATTAAACGATGTACACAAAATTATACGTAAACATACCAAGAATTGTTAAAATTCTGGCCTATTTGTATAGCCTACATACAAGATATTTCACTTGCACGACCCATAAGCAAAATGAGATTGATATCCTGCAAGAATGTGATCTCATCCAAGTGACGTAGTGGCGAACTCACTGACGTAGTGACGAACTCATTGACGTAGTGGCGAACTCATTGACGGAGTGACGAACTCACTGACGTACTGACGTATGAGGTACTCCCAAAATGATAGACTGTCTTCGCTCTCTAAAATATAGATTATGCAACTGTAGTCTAAAAGATTCAATGAAATGAGAAAATTTGCATCTTGACGCCAAACGAACAGGCCTTGTACGTGGAACTTTTCATTCAATACTCTATGAAGAATCCGGATTTACTCCTTTATCTGATCACCGTACCTTGCACCTGAGTATTCTGCTGCCACCTGACATTTCCATCAATCCTTACCCTCTCCACTCTTCTCATCAACTCAGAACATTACCTTGGAACGCCGTATCATACAATAACTCTTTCCTACCATCAACCATACGACTTTGGAACAACCTACCAAATCACATTAGCAACAGCGATTCTCTCTTCACTTTCAAAACACGTCTTAATAAACATGTCTTCATCCTCTGTCCCTCAATACTATTACCTTGGCAACCGTTCTTCTCAAAAACCAGATCACGCCATAATAAAAGCCCTCTAAATGCACACAAACTCTATATGCACATATCTGACAACCCCTCTGTTGTATTATGTACTTAGATAACAAGTTTGTATTTCCCGCTGTATGACGTCATCACTATGGACACGTCATTATGACCACGCTCCTTATAAAGGCTTGCCAAATGGCCTACGATCTGTAAATGTATCAGAATATTAAACCATTTAAACTATTGCTTACTATATTATGAATAAACAACATAATAAAACACCCTCCTGTTCTTGTGACCACATATATGAAGACTCGAACACTACCTTCTCTACTGCCAGAAATATACTCACATTCGCAATCAAACCATTAACCTTCTTCCTCTTGTCAAGATCTCCTACAACACTTTTATTTGGAAATACCGATCTACCTTCTGAAACTAATTCAAACATCTTTTTCATCTTTCAAAATTTCATCACCTCATCCAAACGATTTGATTAATCTTGAAGTGTGTGTTGTATACCTAATTTGTAATGTTACCATTTTATCACTTTATACATGTGTGGTATTTGTGGTCTGAAACTTAGCTCAGTCTTGTCAAGAGTCATCTTTCTGTTTATAACTCTTCTGTCTAAGAGAGTAGAAAATTATTAATTTTTCACAGCAATGAAGCCCTCAAATTCATTTCTCTAATTCTTCAGGTATAGCCAACCACAATGTAATAAGTTGATCATTTTTGTACTTTCAGCATTTTACGGTTATGATTGTACCAGAGTACAAGAATACAAGGAATGAGAATTCTGTCATATTAATCTTCTTGTCAATAAACTTTAACCAATCAGCCGTTTAAACTCAATTTTAGGATCCACCACGTGGGCGAGGTATTACATAATTAGTTCTTTCCTAACTATCAACCAGTTGACAATTTTCGGCAATACTTCACTTTATACTTCAACTATTAATTCTTATATTCTATCCTACACTTATATTTTCCACTTATTATGCTTTTAGAGAACGGTCAAGACGGATTTACATAAGCCCGACTTGTTTCTGAATTGACCATATACATATTTGTATGTATTTAAAAAGAAAACGTTTATGTAATAAATATTGTTTAAACCAAATTTTTCTATGTTGATGAGACTTGTATTATAAAGAATCATAAAATTCTCACTAACAATCTTCGAAAGTTTAAATGAGACAATGGTGATAATTTTAACAGATTTTGTGAAAAAAGATAACTGACTGCTACAAATGCATTATGATTTCTGACAGCTACCAGAGGGCGTATGTTATCTTGCCTGGCAAGCTATCTGTATCATTACCACCGCTTTGTGGTGTTCGTTCTGTGATATCGATTTTATATCTATGTTTTGCAGCTTTTTTTTTCCGCTAATAATTTAGTACTACTTTAATTATATATATGTATATCGACAAATTTGATTTGGTATAACGTCATAAACAATATCCATTGAGAATTACTGAAGGATATGTTCTCTATATATAAAAATGTGTTCTTCAGATCTATTAAGCTTGATTCCGTTCACTTCCAGTAAATATATGAAAAATACATAGTCATTACGTCATTGTCTCAATATGAAAGAAAACAGATTAATGAGTTCATAGCAAATCGTATTTTTAACATACATAGATTTTCCTAATTGTATTAAACAAGCATTATCTCTTTATTCTTTGCAATCGATTGGATTTTTTTTCCTTAGCTTTCCAGAACAAACTGAAAATAATAGTATTTCTATTTGGAGCTTGAATCACAAATGAAAAAAAAAATGATGTTGAGGCTGCAGAGCTTTTTTGTGGACTGATTTTACCTTGGGTTTACACAGAGAAAAAAAAATTCCAAATTTTGAAATTTTCTTCTTATCCTGTAATTTTCAGATCGCTCGGTAATTAGAGAAATTGAAATCGGAAGTGACACATGCGCCGCTTCTTTTCGAATTTTCGTTAAAACACAAGGGCTTAATTTTTTTCACATTAAAATTATCTGTGCATTGTTGACATAAAATAAAAATGCCTTTTGGCCATAATATCATTACAGGATTTGAGTAAATCTTATGATTCATCTTTTAGAAATCACATACACCGTAGTGTCCAAAAAATCCATGCTGTTTTCGCTCATATTTACTGTCAATTTCACAGAAGGGTGGTGGTTGTTAAAATCTGTTTGTTTACTTTCACAGCCAGAAAACAAATTAATTGATTTTGTAATTTTTTAAACCCTCAAAATTATTTTAAATTTGTATGCAAAAAATTTTGTAAAAAAAACGCTATTTGAAGCCGTGCTTTCAAAAATTTTTGAAAACCCTTCATTTTCAAGACTGTCGGTGGCTCATCTAGAAAATGAAATGAAATAAATGGAGTTTTACGTCCTACTTTTCTGCAGTGGCTCATCTAGGTTAGTGGGGATCCTTTCCCGGGATTTTAACATAATATGCTCTCTGTGTTTTTGAGACCTCTCTGTTAGCCAATTTAATGGAAGATTTTTAAATATTGGTATTCATATACTACAAACAGATAAGAATTATTTTAAACCTGAAATACATTTAGTTAAATGTTATTAGAGATATCTATTTTTAGTTAATTGTTGGTACAAATAAAAAGATCAGATTTCTACAATTCATGCAGACAGTTGGCATTATAAACCCTAACACCAACGTTTCACATAAAATTCTAAAACAATATAGATCATATATCGCAATATGTCACTTTAAATTATTGAAGATGAATATTCTGTTTACTTTATTCTGAAGAAATATTTTGAAGTCTTGCCATTACAATAGAATCATATGTTAAAGTGTTTTCTTGTTTGTATTTCTATTTGTAGGCTTGTGTTGTTCACAATTATGTGGAGACAATGTTTCTTAAGAAATACTTTATAACCAAATAGAAATGACCCCTCTCTTCATAATAGGTGAGAATTGCCGAATGTGACCATGGATGATATCAAAAATTCCTGTTTTATCGATATTTCGTTACTTTGTATTTGACTAATTTGAATTTCGAATGATTTCGATATTTACACCATTTTACTCCATTTTACTCTGTGGATATTGCTGTTCTGTTTGGGTAAAAAATCGACAGGTGAAATCATATGACTCTTGCTATTGGGGTATATGTCATCAACATATGTCATAGACATATGTCATCTTGCTTGGCAAGCTTTCCAAAAATATACTTGGGAAGTGTCCTTGGGAATTTATTTATAGAATATAGAAACACTAGAATATAGATCGTTTTACTTCAATACATATTTTATAAGTGTCGTGTTGAAGAGTGAACGCCTTTTCAGAAAGACGATTACATTTCTCCGGAATCTAAAAAGTATATAGGCCTACTCTACTAATTACAATTATTTGAGTGACATACAACGCTTTTTTAATATTATATTTGGAAATAAAATTGTGGGCAGTATATTAGTGAGGTCAATCAACATCAAACATCTCTGAACAATGTCAACAAGAACATAAATAAGAATAAGCTTAGAAATCCACTTCAGAAACTATGGTAAACCTAGGCACTGTACGCCTGTTTATTCTTGTAATACAAAACATTATTGTGTCAACACAATATACGTGCTTAGACGTTTCAATGCTTCGCAATGTTGCTTTGGGTCAACAGTTAAATGGGTTGATAATTCAAAAGATTAGGACATCGTTTTTAATGAACTGTGGCAAGGAATGCTTATATCAAACTAACTGTTTATCGGTGAATTCTAATATAAAGACTGGCTGGTGTGATCTCAATAGAAACGTTAGTGGAGTTTCATTTCCACTTGTGTCCAACGCTGATGTTCTTTACACCGAAAAATCGGAATTTCAGATGATTTTGTTAGATGCTTGTATATCTCATTCATGTCCAAATAATTACAAGTGCCTTCTTGATTCTGGAACAGCACTGTGTGTTATATTTGACTGTGGCATTCCCCCATCTGTTGTATTTGGAAATGATAAAAGATATGAAGAGACTGTTGTGGGATCCACTGCAAACTATTCTTGTTCGGGCCCTGGGGTAGTTCGAGAAGACGTGACGTTGACTTGTGAACAGAATGGACATTGGATAGGTGGACAGTGTAGAAAAATATCCTCCTGTTTACAAATTAAACAATGTGAGAAAAATTATACTGATGGAGAATTTTGGCTTTAAGTTATAAACTTACAAGGGAATGTTCTTATAATACGAACACTCACGAATCATTTGGAGAAGCTATATTTCGAAAAATTAGAGTTAATTCAAATTTGGAAATAGATGGTAATGATGTCAAATTTATGGAACTTCTTTTGGGAAACAATCAAAAGTATGGAACAACATTTGACTGTATGGGGAAAGACTGTCCAGATATTCCTCATGGTACTCTAAATATTGACACAAGAGATACCGGACTAATGGTAAAACCTGATACAAATTGGATCACATATGGATATATGCCTGGTACAACAGGATAAGCAATAATGTCATAGATATTAAATGTGGGGGATTTTGTGGTGGTTGTACACCTAAATCAAGTATGGTCGTCCAGCTTGATGAAAGTTCTATCTTGCAACAGAAGTCTCCTGTTGAAGCAATGCCAGATTTGATTTGATTAAATTTTTAGTATTCATATTTATGAATAGCAGTAATATATATATCTTAGGTTAGATGAGTTAATAAACACCGTGTCGTAACGGCGAAGCTATTCAAATCGTTAAAGAATGAAAAAGATTGGGAAGTGCTTTCTTGGCATTTATTATCTTTTACTTGCATTACTTGCTCCATTTTGGTTTCAACTTTGAACTTATGACATTGTGTCAACTTCAGAATGAAAATTTAACCCCAGGCTTATAGATTAATCAAAAGTATTCATAATCTGGAATATTTAGACAGTTCCTCAAGGTAACAGGTGGCCGATAGGACTGTTTCGATTGAATCAGCGATCTTGGCCTGACATGACCATGTGTCCCTATATACTTGCATTGAGAACAGGTACGATAGGATACGGTGCAGTCGCTGTCGGTTCTAGTTTTCTCGATCATACTAAAAACTTGAGATATTAATTTTGTTGGTTTGTCCATACGGAATCGTGCCAGGTGTGAAGTAGTTTGAAGGGAAATGAGGAAGGATGCCAATCTCATTCTCATGCTTCTTATTCTGTTCCCGATAATCTTGTTGTACAATAACTTATTGTCCCCCGAAAACTCCTCATTTAGGTCCGCAGTCACCCACAAACGTTTACAGTTTGGAGGTTGATGAGGATCAGATTCACCAGCCTCAACGAGAGAATGGTCAGATTACCTTCGAGTGATACTTACTAGTTTTAAAGGTGTTTTACGACTTGAATAGGTATTTCCTCAGCCTTTAACATTGACTGCACATGCTTAGACCTTTTTAGCTGTTCCTTTCTTACACAGCGTAGTGATGTGCTCTGTACAATTAGAATGAAGTATGTTTGAAAATCGGTCTTGTATCTTGGTACGAATGGATAGTTGTACTGACGTGACATTCAGCAATCCTCGGCAGTTTCCGTAAAGCTGAATCTGTTTCGCTAATGAATGCTTGCGGGAGACTCTTTACTCTTTGCTATTTAGCAGTGATTTGTCTAAGAGCCTTTGGGAGATAAACCTTACACTTACTTATGCATTTAATGTTACATCGTGACTATCGATTATCGTATAATGGCGCCAACCATGTCCGCTGGTCCGTCAACAATTGCTGTAAAACACTCTAGAAGGGATTGATGAACCCTATTTAAAATAAGATAAAAATCGAACAATATTTGATATGAGTTATTGCCCTTGTTCTTGAAAACGCGTTTTAGCTATAAGCGCCTAAATTTACAATTCCTGCCAGCTTTCGAACTTTTTGAGGTGATAATGAACAAAACTACCAAGTTTCGTCTAAAGCGGCCCATACACGATCAATTATATTACACAATAATATTGCACAATCGAATTCAGTTATTTTTCTGACCGACACACACGATTCAATCAAATCGCACAATAGTATTGAGCAAAAGTGCATCATTTCTACTTTAAACTTCGACCAGAATGGATGCATCGATCGCTATCGCGTTGATATTTGCTTCTAGACGTAGAAAACGGAGCAGACGAAGGATTTGGGCAAAACAATGGTTTCTAGAGCGTGGACGTAAGTTCGGCAACCAGTCATTATTGCTTGAATTGCGAACCAATGAGCCGGAGGATTTCAAGAATTTCTTGAGAATGGACGCAAACAGTTTTGATGAACTATTAGATATGATAACACCTTTAATTGAAAAACAAAAGACAAACATGCGAGATCCAATTTCCCCCAATGAGCGACTTTCAGTTACGCTACGGTATTTGGCTACAGGAAATTCATTCCAGGATTTGAAATTCAACACAGCTATATCACCTCAGGCCATAGGGAAAATCGTCATCGACCATATATTAAGGACCATATATTAAGGTAAGCATAAAACACAATTTCAGTTAAATTTGGTTTATATTATTTCTTTTCTAGAAATTATAGAAATAAAAAAAGTGTCATTTGGATAATATCATAAAATAAATACACATAAAACATAAAAACTGTGAAATCAATTAACAAAACAAAGTCTCCAACATTTCTGTGGAGCAACTGCTAATTTAATCTTTTCAAATACTGTTTGGTTCATGGTACAAAAGAAGAGAAATATTCAGCGACTCCATGTGGGGATTCCTCAGGAGGCGGTATAGGGGTCGACGACCGGTCGTGTAAAATGAATATATTGCACGATATAATTGAAAAATCCCACACACTGTAAATGAAATAATTGCGCAAGCCTGAAAATTTCTACCAGATTTAGAAATTCTGAGGCTTGCACACTACTATTGTGCAAGCCTTCAATATCACCCACACACGGTCAATATAACTGCGCAATGTCAGTTCACGCAATACTATTGTGCGATATTATTGATCGTGTATGGGCCGCTTAAGGTATAGCTAAAGGTTGAATATTTCATACTGGTGATTGTAACTGCACTGCCAAATTTCTATGTGAAGTTCTTATTCAAAATCAAAGCTGCTATTGGGCGTATATAACCTTGCCTGGCTATCTTATTATTATCAGTTTTAATCCATATTTTACGACATTTTTATTTTCCTTGTATTTGTTTTCAAACACTTACGATCACCATTATTTGGAAGCACGATTCATCCGTTAAACTCTGTGTTATTTAATCAGAATTGGCTTAATTTTCTTTTAATCATGTATCCTCTGAAAAATAGATAGCGTTAATAAGTTAGATAATAGCTTGGAGTAATGACTGACCGGAGGAACATCGCCTCGCCTCGTAATGCTACCGATTAGTGCCGCTGTCAATCAACGCGTCACGTGAATCCTTTAGCGTGTAAGTAACGTGATTTAGGCCAAGTACAAACTGATGTTGACAACAAATGAGCTCGGGCTAACCGATAGCGATTTCGAGATTGATCCCGTTGATTTTGAGAACTTTGATGATGATTTTGACATCAAGGAAGTTAACTGTATATGCGGAGCTATTTGTCTGGAAGATCAAGATCTAATTTAATATTATGGCATAATAATTTCGCTACAATCGTGGCCCGCTACTGACATGGAATTGATCGAGCGGGTTGCTATGTAGAGTCGAGCGGCACTGATTGTCGACGCACGCTATAGTTTTCTATATTCCGCAGTCATTACTCCAAGATCCAAGATAATTGTAACAAGACAATGGATTTGTTTGGTGTTACCAGTAACAACCAGATTCAAAGGAAAACATTAAGACTGACACACTTTTGTTTTACAAATACATCGGAAGCTGGTTATATAATTCTTAAAGGGATAGCATCACTTTGTGACGTCGGAATGAAAATTGGAATGATGTAAATTGATGCTATCAGTGTCCCCAATACACATTACAAGTTAAGAAAACTTCTTTACAATCCGTTTAATTACTGATTAGTTCCATTATAAATGTCTCCGTGTCATTTCCTGATCATAATTAATCAAAAATAAATGTTATCCAAAGTAAAAATCATGTGATTCTTGAATACAATATAATGCAAATGCAAGATGGATACAAACGGGTTGAATGGCATGCCAGCATTACACAACGATAAAAAGATAGCTTGCCAGGCACGGTAATATACGCCCACTGGCAGCTTTGATTTTGAACACTCATGCCAAGTTTCGTCAAAATCCATCAAGAATTGTGCCTTCTAGAGTGTTTACGAGCTAAAAATTGAACGCGTTTTCAAGAACAAGGGCAATAACTCATACTAAATATTTTTCGATTATTCTGATTTTCAATAGGGTTCATCCTTTGACGATTACGAACACTCATACCAAGGACGGACGGACGGACATGGGTGACGGCAATATACGCCCCCCATTTCATGTGGGCGTATAAAAAATCATAAGATCTATGAATGGTTCGGATGGGAGCGACCCATGATCACATCCAAAGAACCTTCGGTTGATCCTGTGTTATTGTAACGTTACAGGCTGACAGGACACACGCCAAATAGGCTGAGAACGAGCAGAACAGGGTGACCACACCACTTTCTGAAAGTGACGTCATCGGCGAAGAAAGCTCTGTTTGTTCAGAGATAACGAGAGGCATAGTGTTTATGGCCGAAATGGTGAACGGACGACGGCATGTTGCGTTCAAGAGGAAATCGTGGACAGGGGAGCTCTCCACTGGTTATCTTTAATGGCAATTTGACAGCCCAGCGTTACGTTAATGATATTCTTCGCCCGACAGTCTTACCATATGACTGTTGGAGAAATGGTGTCATTTATCCACATGACTACGCCGGACCCCGTTGTAATGATTGAGTACAAATCATATAAAGAGTTGGTCGAGGTTTTAAACTTTTAATCTATAAGAATGCAGTAGACATGTTTTTTACAGGAAATAGGTTACAGGGAACACAACTAAAAGTACTCTCATTGACTGAAGGGGTAAGTAAGGGAAACAACTCATGTTTGCATGTTGGCTACGTACAACATCCCCCTTATTAGATAAAAATAATACATACACAATAAGTAAATTTTTGTGGTTTTTTAACAATTCGACCCGAACGAATAACATGTCTATTATCTGTTTGTGTTCTTTGATTGTTTTTGGGTTCACATCGTATAGCAGTTGGTGGATCAGGTTCCATGTTACGTGGTAATACATCCAAATCTGGTAGTTGATGTGTTTGTGTTTTAGGTGTTATCGATCTCTGAGTGTTGATATCAGTAAGGCGGACTCGTTTCTGACTTGTTATCTTCTCTGGAACTTCTCGAAGATGTATTCGATTTCTTCGGAATGATTTTCCATCTGGTGTTGTTACGATGTATGATCTTGGTTGGTTACACTTTGATGTAACTGTAGCATGTTCCCACAAACCAGTTTTGTAGTTTTTAAGTAGAACTGCTTGTGATGTTACCAATGGAGTTAGATCTTTTGACATTTTATCGTGTTGTGTTTTCTGGATTTCTTGTTGAGTCTGCAATTGTTCTCTGACATTGTCTGGCACAGTAATGAATGGTTGAGGTTTATGAGGGATACTCATGTTTGAGCGAAGTTTCCTCCCCATAAGAAGTTCACCTGGAGAAGGGAAACTGCTATGTATAGGTGTGGATCGTAGACATAATAATGCAAGATCTGGATCACTTTTCCCCTCTTTAGCTTTTTGAAGTGTAGTTTTTACTGTGCGTATCTGCCGTTCAACAAATCCATTAGATTGTGGAAATCTTGGTGATGATGTATCATGTTCAAAGCAATAAGTTTGACTGAAGATTCTGAAACTTTCTGATGAGAATTGTGGTCCATTGTCGCTTATAAGACGTGATGGAATCCCATATTCCGTAAGGATCTGTATTAAGTGACTTATGGCTAGTGTAGTTCACAGGAAGTTTACGAATAAGAATATACTTGCTGTAATAATCTGCAACAATAAGGTATTCGTGCTGATCAAAGTAAAATAAATCAGTACCTAGGATTTCCCAAGGATGATGTGGTACTTCATGGGGTAACAAAGTCTCTGAAGTTTGAGCTGGAAGGTGCTTTTGATATATGCTGCAGTTCTTTACAAGAGCTTCAATATCTTTCGTTATATCATACCAGTAAACAGAATTCTGGGCACGTAGTTTGGTTTTCTCAATGCCTTGATGACTAAATGTAGCTGATTCAGTATATCTGATTCAGTATATCTGATTCAGTATATCTGATTTCATTGAATCTGGAATTATGACTCTTTGTCCTTTCATAACAATTCCATCAACAACAGAATTCATGTCGAAATGACCAATAGGAACGAAGTTTGGATGGAAGTTGTTTGATGTGCTCCGGCCATCCTTGTATGATATAATCGATAAGTTCATTCAGTACGGGGTCTTTCCTTGTAGCATCATGGAAAGTACACTGAGTAGGAAGTCAACTCTGACATCTAATTCAATTGAATCCTTGTTATTGTCATTTGGCAATCTGGAAAGAGCGTCAGCAAGAAGCATATCTTTGCCTTTGCAGTATTCAATGTGGAAATTGTAGCCTTGTAATTTCAACATCATTCGCTGTAGTCGTGGAGGTGCAGTGGTTAAAGGTTTGTTCAAGATGGTTACCAGTGGTTGGTGATCTGTAATGAAAGTGACGACCATATAGATATGTATGAAACCTTTGAACACCGAAGACTATAGCTAATAGCTAGCTATCTCTCTATACATGCGTATCTGGTTTCAGCGTCAGATAATGATTTCGATGCGAATACTACAGGTTTGCTGTTCTGGAGAAGTGTAGCTCCAAGGCCTCTAATGCTAGCGTCTGTCTGAAGATGTGGAGTGATGCTTGTATCAAAGTACTGTAACACTGAGTGTTCAAATACAATGTCTTTAAGCTGCTCAAAGCATTTCTGGTGATGATCTTCCCATATGAATTCTATGTTTTTCTTAAGAAGATCTCGTAGTAGTGCAGACTTGGCGGATAAATTTTCGATGAAGGATGACATGTATGTGATGAACCTAAGAAATTCTTGTACTTCTTTCTTGCAAGTGGGTCTTTCCATTTTGTGCAAATCTTGTATGTTCATTGGATCTGGATGAACACCATGATCTGTGTAATTCACACCATAGAAGGAAATTTTCTTCTGTTTTATGACACATTTCTTGGAATTGAAAATTAAACCGTTTTCAGAAGCGACTTTCATGAGCTTGTGTAAGATGCGATCATGTTCATCATTTGTAGCAGCGTATATAGCAACATCATCAGCTATTCCTACAACTCCTTCGACCTGGTCAATAATTTGATACCATCTTAAGTTGAAAGATGTCTTGTGACACGGACAAACCAAAAGGTAATCGTTGAAAGAAGACCAATATCCAGTTTTGGCATCAAGTTTGTTGAATATCTTTGCTCCTGCGGTGTGATGAGTTAATTCTTCAACTGTAGGTATCTTATAGTAAGGTCTACGCAGAGCATTATTCAGTCGCCTTGGATCCAAACAGATTCTGAGACTACCATCTTTTTTCTTGGAGTATGCTGAGCTGGAAACTCAAGAAGAAGGTTCTGTAACGCTAAGAATAACTCCAAGGTCTACCATATGGTCCAATTCTGCTTTGATACTGTCACGTAAAGCTATAGGCGTTATCCTTGGTGGGTCAATGTGTGGTGGAACATCTGGATCAACAGAAAGAGTAACTGCTCCAGGGAAACAACCAATTGTATCAAACTGTTGTGGATATTGTTCTTTCAGATCAGTTACACTGTTGATAGCTGGCAACTTCTTTGATGCTGTAATAGCACAATGGAGAGTAAGTAGGTTCAATTCTGTGCAGGAGAGAAGACCTAAGATGGGTGGACCATCTGCATCAACAACGTAGAAGGTTGTTTTTATCCACGCAGAGTTTTTGAATTGACAATCTAGGTTGATCGTTCCATAGCATTTGATTTCTGTACCATTATATGCTGTCAGTCGTGTTTGGCTATCTCTTTGTTGAATCGACGGAACTGGATATCCTTCAGTTGTAAGCAATGTTGGACACATGCAACGAAACGTTCTCAGTTTGCTTGAGCTCCAGTGTCAACCTTCAAGCTGAGGATTATGCGATCCTGGTCGTTGAGGTATGATGACATTAATATCAGCAAAAGCTTCACCAGGTTTCGATGCTTTGAAACAAAGTGAAGAGGCTGTGATAGCATTAAATCTAAGTTGATCAAACCCTCGTTATATTGGATGACTTGATGAAAATTGACTGTTCTGTGAGATTAAGTCAACGTTGGTGTCATTAGTGTTCTGCAGTTTTGATCTTGGACGTCTTGATCTTGACTTTGATCTGCCTCTAGATTAGTTGTCTTTGTTCGAACTTGAACGACATACTACAGCCCAATGATTTTTCTTGCCATAACTCTTGTAAACTGTACCATATGCAGGGCAATCTTTTCTGTCCTTGAGTGAATGTGATCTGCCACAGTTCCTACATTCATGAGAGGCTGAAGACTTGATTGTCTGTACGGATGCGGTAGCAGGTGGACCTGTCATACTTCTGATATGTTGGAAATGTGCTGCTTCATAGGTTCTTCCTAGTGTCAGGGCATCAGACAGTGGAAAACCTTTCTCTTTCTCTAGCTGATATTCAGGAAAGGGTGTACTTCTTATAATCAGTTCAAGAATTCTTTCACTTAATTCTTCTGATGTGAAGTCACACTTCAGGGCTTGAAGTGTACATTTATTAACAAAGTCATCTAAGGATTCACCTGGTTCTTGGCGATAAGTTTACATCAACTTCATTCTACTGACTCGAAAGTGTTCTGGCGGTTCTAATTGCTGTTGAAATCTGTCAAAGATAATCTTTGGATCTGTTTTCTGTTCTGTCAACGTCCATGAGTTGTATCGTCTCAAACCTTCATCACCTACTTGAAAAAGGATGTGTGGCACCTGGGCTTTTCCAGTGATGCCTTTTATTGTAAAGTATAATTCACCCAGCCACCATGTAATGATTGAGTACAAATCATATAAAGAGTTGGTCGAGGTTTTAAACTTTTAATCTATATGAATGCAGTAGACATGTTTTTTACAGGAAGTAGATTACAGGGAACACAACTAAAAGTACTCTCTTTAACTGAAGAAGTAAGTAAGGGAAACAACTCATATTTGCATGTTGGCTACGTACAACACCCGTACCCCATCATAACCAACTTCCTTGGAGTCAACAATATCAACGCCGTGGCATGTTCGCCCGACATGTACCCCATAGAACAGGTCTGGGGTATCATGGATGGGGTTTTCAGTGACAACGCCTTCCAGTCAATCTGTTTGTATTGTGTTTTTATAGGGTGTTTTCAAACCTTGGTAAAGTTTCTAAAAGTCTTGATTGATAATTGATATTATGGCGACCATTTTGTTATGCAAATCAAAAATTTAGCCTAGGAACCGTTTTTTCTCAAGGTTATCCCTCTGACTATAATGAGAATTACGAAAAAGGGCTCTCTATAAAGTGTATTAAAGCTGTTTCTAGACATATGTCATCTTGTCTGGTAGAATATAGACATACTAGAATATAGATCGTTTTACTAGAATACATATTTTATAAATACGTGACTAGCGAAGAGACTAGAAATATTTCAGAAAAATCGTTAAAATTTATCCGACGATGAAAATTACTTACGGTACGATTAGCGAATTTTGGTTATCTGTGCAATTGTGAAATACATGTATGGTATGATTATCTAAATGGAATATAACGTTTTTGTTAAGATAGTTATAAAATAGAATTGTTGACAATAGACTAGCGAGATTAATCAACATCACGTAGATATCCTCCTAGTTCTGAACTAATATCAACAAGAATAAGCGAAGAAATCTTCTTCAGAACTATGGTAAAGATAGGCACTGTGCGCCTGTTTATTCTTGTAATACAAAACATTATTGTGTCAACACAATATACGTGCTTAGACGTTTCAATGCTTCGCAATGTTGCTTTGTATCAACAGTTAAATGGGTTGATAATTCAAAAGATTAGGACATCGTCTTTAATGAACTGTGGCAAGGAATGCTTATATCAAACTAACTGTTTATCGTTGAATTTTAATATAAAGACTGGCTGGTGTGATCTCAATAGAAACGTTAGTGGAGTTTCATTTCCACTTGTGTCCAACGCTGATGTTCTTTACACCGAAAAATCGGAATTTCAGATGATTTTGTTAGATGCTTGTAAATCTCATTCATGTCCAAATAATTACAAGTGCCTTCTTGATTCTGGAACAGCACTGTGTGTTATATTTGACTGTGGCATTCCCCCATCTGTTGTATTTGGAAATGATAAAAGATATGAAGAGACTGTTTTAGGATCCACTGCAAAGTACTCTTGTTCGGGCCCTGGGGTAGTTCGAGAAGACGTGACGTTGATTTGTGAACAGAATGGACATTGGATAGGTGGACAGTGTAGAAAAATATCCTCCTGTTTACAAATTAAACAATGTGAGAAAAATTATACTGATGGAGAATTTTGGCTTTATCCATTACAATATAATAATACAGAGAGGGTTAAAATCTACTGTGACGGTCTCAATACCACAGCTCCAACAGAATACGTCACTTTAATTCATGAAAATAGAATCACTAGTCCAAGTTATAAACTTACAAGGGAATGTTCTTATAATAAGAACACTCACGAATCATTTGGAGAAGCTATATTTCGAAAAATTAGAGTTAATTCAAATTTGGAAATAGATGGTAATGATGTCAAATTTATGGAACTTCTTTTGGGAAACAATCAAAAGTATGGAACAACATTTGACTGTATGGGGAAAGACTGTCCAGATATTCCTCATGGTACTCTAAATATTGACACAAGAGATACCGGACTAATGGTAAAACCTGATACAAATTGGATCACATATGGATATATGCCTGGTACCTTCTATATCAACAGGATAAGCAATAATGTCATAGATATTAAATGTGGGGGAAATTGTGGTGGTTGTACACCTAAATCAAGTTTGGTCCTCGAGCTTGATAAAACTACTATCTTAGATATTAGTCTTGCAACAGAAGTCTCCTGTTGAGACACTTCGATAATTGATTGTAATCTAAATTCTGTCATCAAAAATTTAATCATCAAAACCGACGAAATCATGTCCGTTTATACAGTTGATTTCTGATGTCCGGAAGCATATTGATGATATATCTGCTATATATCAGGGTTCAATTATGATTGTAGGACTTTTTGCTGACAAATGTCTCAAATTAACTACGATTTGGTTAGCTTGTTATTCCTCAAAAAACGCCTCATTGAGGTCTACAGCGTTTACGTTTTGAAGGTTGATCCGGAGATGCTGATGAACTTGCTCCTTGAGAATGGTCAGATTAACCATGGTCGAAATTACCTTTTTTACATTCCCTTCTAGCAGGACTTAGCGATGTGCTCTGTACAACATTGAATGATGATATCGGCTGTATAATAAGGTTGATGTGAACGTGATAGAGACCGTTTATGCCACACTGACACTTGCACGAATTTTGCCCCCACAATGTTGAGCAGAGGTCGTGACAAGACGTGCCGTTTCAGTGCTTCGTGGCGGAGCGCAATGATTTCTGTTCGGTTCTTAACGTTTAAATTAAAGAAAAATACCCCTCTAAGTGCTTTCATCAGCTTTCATGTAGCAAATAAGGAATGACTTTCACGGATCGGTAGTCATTTGCTTTCCCCAGTAGATTTCACTTGATTAAAAGTTCAAACTATCCTTTATTCATGATTCAGAAGAATTTTGATATTGAAATTCCTTTAGTCAAATCAAGCACGTTCTCCCGGGTATTAACATTTTAGTCGCTTATATTATTACGGACAAAATATATGTTTGTAAGCATGACATACGTCTACTGGAAGCTGTCAAGAATGATTTTACAGTGACAAAAATGCGATTTTTTTTTCTTATATTTACGATCTTGTTAAGATCTTGTTAAGATCTTGTTAAGATATTCATAATGCTGATGTAGTTTGAATCTTTTGATGTACTGAACAGATAAAGAAACGTTGCACTGAAGGATTATTACGAAATAATAATTTTAATCAGGCACTATTATTTTTTTTTTTTCTTCATAAGTAAGATTTTTAGACTTAAAATAAACCAGTTTATGACATTCACCTGATAATACCGTTTGCGTTCGAATTAACAGCTGTAAACCATAGAAAGTGAGAAATGGTCGTGGGCCAGGTTACCAGTGATGCACAGTAAAATCGAGGATCCGTCTAAAAATCACCCCACTGGGAATTCATTTGCTTTGTGAAGACACCTTTAAACTGTAGCGTACGAACTGAATATTTGTCCCGAGTCACAACACCAAGACAAGATCGCTTCCCCCTACGTCAACATCTGCATGATAGATTCACCACATCGGCACCGACAGTAATTGAGTTCAATCGGCATCAATCATAAACTTGGAACTCACGTTGTACGTCATTTTGCAAGTCTCCGAAACCATAGCTTCCAGCATGACAACGCCCATGTACGCACTGCAATGACCAAAAACCAAAAAGAACTTGTCCGGCGTCTGTAATCCGTTTTTGCCATTTCTCGTATTTATGATGCCAGGCCGTTATAAACGTTCGAGTTGGATACACTAGGTACTGACATCCAGCCTCCACCTGTGGAGATCACGTGATCAGATCTTCGATATGGAATTATAATGTTAGACACTCAAACAATCCTTTGTACCAAAGGCAGTTGTTTTCTGAAAATAATCTTTTGAACTATTGCCATTTGAAAAAGCAGTTCACTATTTTCTGTACTTTGCGACATTTCTGTTCAGTATATTTATTTACTTTCATTTATTTACAGTAGATTTCGTTGTGTATTCTGGGTCGAGCCTCCCGACTTACAACCCAAAATCGTAGGCCTACAATTTTGCGACCCGAGCCTTTTGGAAGACTTCTGGCGCTTTCTTAATCGAAACATACTATCGCTATGCAATAAAAGTGGAGCATCTAGAATTTCTGCCTCTACGCTAGTCTAAAATTGAGAAAGCTCTAGTGGCAATGTTACAATATTTAAAATTCGAGGAAATTTAAATTTAGACCTACAGATCTATGACTATAGGCCTATTTACGTTTTAACAACAGAAAGACGAAAATGCAGTCGCCGACATTATCTCTACTCACGAGTAAAATTTTAAAAAAGATAACATGGCGCGCTTACTTTAATTCACGTTCAAACTCGCCACAGTGGGACTGCTAAACATGTTGGACAAGAACAAGATTTATTTATGGTTTCGTTTCGTCATACGTAATAAAAACTTTCTAACTTTTTATTACAACCTGGATCCGAAAAACCTGCTTTTCAATTCGCTAATATCAAGTCTCAAATGACTAGGATGGGAGAGGCAGTGAGCCTCGGCGGAGGATTCAAGACACCGCCTACTTAATGCAATGACTGTCGGTTCATCAACTAATACATTATATTATCATTTTGAATCTAACGAAGTCTTTGTTTCTATTGTCTTTGTTTACAAACACTTGTATTATCGTGTCAATCTGAACATAGTACCGTTAAACTATGGCTACCATTCAATAGTCGTGGTTTCCAACTGTCGAGGGATCAGTCTGGGCCTCGGTTTATTGTCTCATTCGGGGTCGACCAAAAGAATATGGACGAATTCAAATAATTCAAACATACACATGAATTAAATAAGACATCAAAAATATTTGAAATACTTAATTTAATTTGAAATATACAAGGACTTTCAGTGTATTTATGTATTCATTTATCGCTTCTTTCCAACCTGAAATAGAGTATTTAAATATATCAAGTTATGAGTTTTTAATCTCTCATTATGTCGATTTCTAGCATAATATACAACTTGCGACAACATTGACCACATTTTGGATTCAGGTTAAAATTAATCGTAAAATTAAACAATTTAGAAAGTAGCAACATGTGCTAATAATTTGCTTTGGATCAGTTCACATGCTAACTGAAAGTCAATGCTCATTGTAAAAGAGCTATTTGAAATGCACCAAGAGAAACGAAAACTATATGACAACATACGAAATTTACAGATTGCATGATAGCTGTAAAGATCTGAATTTTTGACTTACCACACAATCTCCGCAGGCTCCTTGTGGACAGAGAGCACACACTGGAGCACCTTCACCCAATGTAGATTTATAAGAAGCTGTAGCACTATTTTCTGGATTATAGTAATCTATTATGCTGATAAAACCGGGTTTTAATTTTCCAATAATTTCTGCTTTCACTAATCGCAGTTTGATACATATTGGTTTATTGCCCACCTATAAAATAGAGTTTAATGATGACATTCACTCATCATATTCATATTGAGTTCTGGCGAGTTCACAAGAGCGATACTAAGTATGCTTCCTAAGAAGTTGACAACGTATCTCTCGGGACTTCTTTCATTTGAAATTTAATTCACTAGAAAACAAACAGTATTATCAATCTCACCTCATCAATATATAAGGTGAATTTTTTCTTCGCTGTTTCCATTCTTTTTATGAGTTTATTTTCATTAAGAGGAACTTCATCCACCGTGTAACCACTTAACAAACCGACTTCAAGTAGAGACATACCACTTGATTCTCCCTTAACAGTCCATCTACAGGTACAAACAATTAAAATTCTTAGAAGTCATTAAACCAATTATGGTCGTCGTTCAAGCATTGGGCAAACATTAACTACGAGCACTTACACGATATTATTCTTTAATAAGTACCAAATAAATAGTTTATGGTTGAGAGACAGGAAGACCATTCGTTCGTTTTGGGACCCATCTCCACTCACTTACGAGCCGTTACGAAGGGGGAAAAGTAGCGAATTTTAACGTGCGTATATTTTCGTCGATCATATCATGTGATCAGTACAAATGGCGGACCGCCACTGAGAGGACTTGCCTTGACATTAAATTTGATTGGTTCAAAGGTTGACAAATACTTTGGTCGTTGGAAACCGAACTCTAAGTTATGTATTCTAGACTGACTTATTACCTACAATATATTATACAATTGACTTTTACTGTATTAAAGAAAAAATATTCTCTCTCAAACCGCATTTTGCAAATTTGTTGTTTGATTTTGCTTATGAAGAGAGGCATGTTTACTTACTCGAAGCATGCTTGGATAATAAGAACATCTTTAGTTTCAGATTCTGTAGCAACACGAAGACCCCAGGTTGACTTAACTATTACTTCAGCAATGTTGTATTTTACTGTAGACTATAATATAAACATTATTCATTAAATATAAATTAGTATGTACGTTCGTTAATTATTGGAACCATGATAATAAATTTTAAAAGCCTGCTCAACATTATTGGCATAACCACTTCAACTTTTCGATAAGAAATAACATTTGTGGGATTTGAGACCCTTTGTTGCCAATGAATAGATGTGCACATGACCTTTTAATATATTCGTAATATTTGTAAGAGAGTTCAAAATGAGTGTACACATGCGCATAAAAAGCATCTAACTCTATATTGAAAAAACGGTTTTTGGACACAACTATTACTTATGACTTACCATGACAACAGCTCGGCCTTGACCTCTAGCTACAATATCAACACTGGATGTCGTTTCTTTGGTCTGAAAAAAATCGAAACATAAACAAATATGTCCATACAAGTATTCAACTATTGCAATATTGGAATAGTCTTTCAAAACAATGACCCGATCAGATGTTCATCAAGTTAACATCGTAGCCAGACTTGATTGTTCGGAGGGACAAGTAGTTTTAGTTGCAATAATGGAATTGGTCGGTGGTCAGAATTTTTCAGGAGGTAATCCCGGCTCACTAGCCCATCGTGGGTACCGGCCTCCATCCAGCAAAGAGACAAGCCTATAGTAACTCAAAAGATTACCTACATAAATCATAATGCAATATCAAATCATGATGATAATGATTTACTTACCACCCATTTCCTTTGAATAGTAGCGGAGCTCTTGGAAACCTTCCATCGTTTTCGTTCTCTGCAGACAAATATATCCAAGGTGACATCCCAATTACCACTAGAGAGATTTGTAGCATATTCAGACAGAGCTTGAAGAGCAACAACTGTATCCTGTTAAAAGAATGAAACATTTACACTCCAATTTACCTCTTTCTTTGCCATCCATGATCTGACGAAATTGTTTGCATTGTTTTGTGTGGTTCATATAATATTCAAACATTACTGTTAATCATTGATATGTTTTATCTAACCAATTTTAAAAGTGTTTTTGGTTGGTTGAGACAATTTGAGATGCTAATGGGTCTAAAAATCCAAAAATACGATTTTAAAAGAATCTAGCCACATCATCGGAGGTAGGAGTAGCAGCTTACAAACACACGAAACACGATTTTCATTTTAATCTGAATGACCATATCCATAATAACTAGTGGATCTAATTTTGTGGGTTTCGTCACTGAAGAATGTATATATATATATATATATATATTTATCAGTAATGTTTTTGTTTCTTTTGATTTTGATTTTTATGTTTTGATTCATTGATTGGGTGGGAATACAACCTGCTATATTCAAAAATACAAAAATACTCATTTCCAGTGCAACATAGGGACAACATTACTAGAGTCATACCTGGGATGTAGAGTAACCACCCTTTCCATTTTGCTGGGAAATCAACCATCTCAAAATAGGCAAGCCTTTTAATTTTTCTTTCATTTCAGCATAAGTTAATAAAACATAGGCTGTAGCCTCAATATTAACTGGACTGCTTTTTCTATGTGGTGGATTCCAATAATATTGAGCTCTGTCAGATTCAACAACTACGTCCCAATATACCATACCATCTACAAAAATACATTTAAATAACCTTAGTATCATCTAAGTATAAAAAGCCGTATCTCAGTAACAGCTAAATTTCAACTTATCATAATAGCTGACGAGCGGGAAATGATCACAGAAAACGTTTGGAACAACTAAAAGCTTGGTACGTTCCTTACCTTGAGATGTCTGTTTAGACTCTAGTTTAGCTAAAAGTTGAGCTGCATATTTACTACCAGCCTTATGTAAGGCATATGCTGTGATAGCTAGGTCGTAGATATTAGTCATAGTTGCTGATGCTGCTTCAAGTTGAGTTACAGATGATTTTATTGCTTCAGCTGTTACCTACATTATAGATATAAATATAAGAGATTGTGTTGTTATGTGTACAAATATCTCTGAAATACATTTAACAACATGAGATAAAGAAGGGTTCCCTATGAGAATTTGATATTTTGATAAGTTTATCCTACAGACTTGGTGTTGCAAGACATCATTTGACAGGCTGTGAAAGACTCAGATGAAACACTTTTACCAGTTGCCGCCAGCTAAAAGTCGTTGATCTGGGCCAACGTTAAAACTGCTTTTGTTACAAAAGACATAACAAAAGATTTAACTTTATTTAGTTTACCAATGCCTATTGGAAACGTCGAGCTATTTAAAACAGCTATGGTCATATAATATGAGATAGATTTCTTTATACAACTTACCTTTTTATCTTTGACCTCCAAAAGAGCAATCAAGGTAAATGCATTTAAACCATCACCTTCGAACGAACTTCCCTAAAATAATATTCACTTATTTCAACATACATTATTGCCTTTACAGACAATATTTAAACAAGAGCTTACTTGAAATCTCGTATTCCCAGGTTTTGCATGTGTGTTTTACAAGATATTTGATCAGTCGGCTGGGTCGGCTTACGAAACTTTGGTGACCTTGTAAAAGATGTACTCCACTTTATTTCTGTCGTCAGTCGACCAAGCAGTAGATGATTACGAGGATTGCAATATTGATCACTGTCAAAAGGTTAGATTATGAGCTGCTGGAAGGAAGAGGTCTCAATTCCCTCGAAAATATGGATGCTTCTTGCTTAAAATTAAATTAATACCTTTAATTCTTTATGAATTACTCGACCAGGTTCTCGGAATGTACCATCAGGATTCTGGTTAGAAATCAAATACGCGGCTGTTTTACTTAGAATTCTATCATCAACATAAATATGAGCACTAGCTTCAATGAATGTTCTCAATACATAAGCTGTTAACCTGAAATAAAGCAAAGCAAAATAACTATTGGTTGGAATCATATCCATAGAAATGGAAACATAAAAGACAAATCATTCAGAAGCGACAATAGTACAACAGTGGATCACCCTCTTGTATGTAACTGGCTTTTCCTTGGCTTTACTGATACTCATTGAGATGCATGTAGGATCCCGGTTGGTAACTTTAGGTTTGGGCTTTTAGATATTCAATCATGAATTAATATATAAATATCAATATTAGATCTTGAAATATCGATATTCCACTGATTGACAACTTCTGATTTTACACGCCCTTGACAAATAAAGGTGTTGTGATCAGTGGCATCACTTAAAATAAACAAACTAACCATTGACTTCCAGAATCATCTCTATCACCAAAGGCACTGAATGAATAGTCAGATCTTTTATATCTCAACTCTGTGGTATAACCTATTTTTTTTAATAAAAAAAAGAGAAATATTAAGGGAAGGGTCAATAATCCAATTACAAATTTGGGTGTTTAACGCTTAAAATATGACATACCCTCAAAATAATACAGATACACCCTTCATGTCTTAGTATTTCATGGGTATGAGAATTTGTAAAAATGGAAGCGCAAAAGGCAAATGAAACAAGGAACTATGGAAACAGTACAAATCTTCTTCCAAATCTATGATAACCCTCAGAACATAAGGTAGGTAGGTAGGTAGGTAGATGACAAGTTGACGTTCGCTTCCAGCGGATGCTGATATCGCAAACTAGGTAGTTGTTGGTAGTCGTAGTAGTTGGTAGTTGGATTGGAGAAAATTCGTCGAGTTTCATAGTATACCTGTTTGTAAATAACTCTTGATCTTAGCAGCTAAAGAAGAAGATAATTGTCCAGTAGCATCAAGGTATTTCCTAATATAGATATTTGGTACAAAGTTGATCATGTTCTGTTCTCCACAGCCACTTGGTAATCTGATTAAATCTTCAATATTGTTCAGTGCTGATCCTAATGGGTCACCTAGAAAAAACGAAACAACAAACATTGATCATTTTCTGTGTAATTAGATCAAATTGATGAATTCATATTATTATTATTATTATTATTACTATTATTAACAACATTTATAAAGCGCTCCTTTCACCATGACAGTGTTTCAGGGGCTCTGTACAATAGATAAATCAACGAAGATTAACATATAAAATCCATATTAAAATAGCAAAAATTTAAAATATTCAATTATTGATGTAAATATTAAGTCAAAGAAATAATATTATAATATATAAATTTAACAATAGATTTAAAACACATTTAAATACATTTAAATAATTTAAAGATTAGGACCTATAGTAGGATAGGCCTTTAAAAACAAATGAGTTTTTAGAGATGTCTTAAAACTTAAAACTGAGGGGCATGAACGTATCCCAACTGGAAGTTTATTCCACAGTATAGGACCTTGATATACAAATGATCGCTCTCCATATGTGCTGAATTTTACAGGCATAGGTTTCAGGAGAGTTTTGTCTTGAGCAGATCTAGTTACACGAATAGGGTTGTGAAGAGTAAGGAGTTCAGAAAGATATTTTGGAGCTAAACCATTCAAACATTTGTAAACAAGTAACAATACTTTAAATTCTAGTCTATATTCTATAGGGAGCCAATGGAGGTCGTATAGAATAAGAGTGATATGGTCGGTTTTTCGTTTTAAGGAAATCAGACGAGCTGTCGTGTTCTTAACCCTTTGAAGTTTATTAATGTGCTTTACTGGTAAACCAATGAGAAGCGAGTTGAAATTATCTAGCCTCGACGTAACAAAGGCATGTACTAATGATTTCGTGGCATCAGTTGTTAAGAATTCTCTTATCCTGCCAATATTTCTGACATGATAAAAACAATTTTTACATACATTATTAATTTGTGTGACCATGGTCATGTGCGTATGAAAGACAACACCTATATTTCTAGCCGATTGATTAGGAGTGACATGGGCAGAGCCAACAGAGCTGGATTAGGTTATTAATGTTGAAATGAACACCATGGCCTGATTTCTGAGCTTGATCAGTTAGGAAACTTGATTGGATGACATCAGGGGTTAAGTTAATTAGGTTATTAAAGTTCACCTCTCTGCATTTTCTAGACCTCCTTGTATTAGATATTCTCACCTTTACTGGTTTATTAAAGGTTAATGAAAGTTCAGGTAACAAGTTGAATATACTCTGATCAAGACTTACTGAAGAAAGTTCACTATTCAGAGCGAAAAGCTTCTCTCTACTGTAAGTAATCATCACAACAATTACAATAGTCACATTAAAATTCAACATAACTCCAAGAATATCAATCCAAATTCGAATTTCACATAAAACATGTAATCCTGGTAACTTTAAGTAACTGTCAGTAAATTTTCAACTATAGGAATCACTAAATAACTCTAGATATTCTAAACATATCAGAGAGCAAGACACAGTACTACACTAGGCAGCCATCTTGCCTATCAATATTATTGCCACTTTCAAAATTTGCTCATTTATAATAGATTTGTACGAAATTGGACTTATATATGACAATCTTTTTCCGAATGTAAATATGATACTGTGAAAAGGCTAACTTCCCATGAAAGATACAAATTATTCAGTGGAATGGGGTTGCAATGATTCCAACTTCTAATTCATACTCTTCTTGGTTTTCCAGCTGTCGAGAGGTCATCAAAGTAACACAGGTTTACCCATACTTTCCTTTCTGTTTTAATCTGTATGATACCATTCCTTGTATTTATATTTTGCATTGTGCTCCTTGCGTTTAATGCAAACTAACAAGTCCTTCAATGATTCACACAATATTCAATGATATAGGTGAATTATTTTTTTTTTGTAAACAATATTTTATTCATAAAAAGTATGAATGGGATTAGGGAACAGGCATTCGCCTATATAACCCTTCTCCATAGGTGAATTATGGCTATGAAGTAAGAAACAATGATAAATATAAAGTCATACCAAAAGCAGTGATGATAATTCTCTGTGAATCAGGAACAACATCACTAGGATATCTGATCTGTATACTCTGATTAAATTTTCTTTGATTTTCATCTAAATCAACTAACACTACTTCGTTATATTCTTGTGGTATTCCTTCAGCCTATACAAATATCATAAAATATTCTCTATTGAATTATCCTGTATGCTTAATCATGTCATTATGCATATAAGCTTTTTAACTAATCATAAATGTCCATATCTGTACAGTTTACAAAAAAGACTATTTGACCTTTCTTGATCGGTCACTCATTTGAATTCTGCTGGTAATTCTCTTCTAATTTGGCTAATTATGAATTAATATTGGACATGTGAGACAAACTGGTATTGCCCAAAGGAACTTAAGTAAAGGCCAAGCAGAATTAATTTCGATTATAATTAACATTATGAGCTGAAAGGGCTATCGGGCTAGCAAACCTCAGAACGAAATATGTCGATAAGAGTTCTCACCTCGACCAACATTGGTCTAACAACTCTATCACCAGCACCAGATGTTCCTGCATACACTTGGAGGTCAATATTACCAACTTCTAGGAATCGGATTGTGAAGAATACACTGGCAGTTCCGTCGTTGGGTACCTGGAATAAACGATGAGAAAGCATATGGGACTCTGTAGTCATAATCATATGAATTGGTTCAGACATCAAGAATGTTCTTCTTTAACAAATTCAAATTTCAGACAAATTAAATTGAATTTTTTCTTTTGTCAAGTTTATATTTTCGAACAGCCATTGTGTCTTGTTTGAGTTCTGTCACGTTTTGTTTTTGTTTTTCTTTGCGACAAAGAAAGCCATATCAGTGGCGGCTCCAAAGGGGTTAGAGAAAAAGGGCCATGCATCCCTCTGTCTCCCAGGGCCCAAAATACATTTTTGTTTATGGATTCGAAAAAGAATTTGGCAGTCGCCCCTCCAATCCAGAGGTCTGTAGCCACCACTGTACCATATTATAGATTATAATTGGAACTTACCTGAACGGTTTCTGTTTGTGTTTGTGTTGATTCATATTCAAATCCACCATTATCCACTTTAACAACTACATAACCTTTAGGGTTCTCTAGTCTCACTTCCGCCTAAAATATTATTAAATAATTTTGAAACTGAAATCAGATTAGATTGAGAAAGACAGTCTAATTTCTAAAAAGATCAAAACAGATAAATTTTACAGGGTTTTTTGACAAAGCACAATACCACTCAATGATTGTAAAGCATTATTAACTTACATTGGCAGCTGAACCAAGATAATTAAACACAGTAGCTTGTAAACGTATTTCTTCACCTCTTATAACAGAATACGGCAGGTTTAATGACACAAAAAACTCTTTGAATACTGTCAACTGAAATCAGATGCATTTTATATAAATTATAGAGTCAGTTATTCACTTTTAACTATCCTTGCTCTTTTAGCCTACTTTAACATATTTTTGATCGGGTTGCATGCAGACAGTGAAGCAGACTGGATCTGATTACAATGACAATGACAATGAAATTTCTGGTGTGTACAGTAGGGGTTCTGCGAAAAAATGAAAAAAAAAACACATTGCTGAAAAATGTTTCCTCCTGCACTACGAACCCATTTTGTTCGAGCGTTAAGTACTTCAATCGATCATCAAATTTGTTCATGCTTTTCTTTCATAAATATGTTCTATTTCGTCAAAAATGTTTTACCTCAGCTACATCTGACGTCATACCGACTCCAATTGAAGGATTTTTACTAATAGCAAAAGCACTGGCAACCCAGGTTGTGATGGTGTCTGGTACCTTGAGTGTAAAGTTGGCGATTCCTGCTGAGCTAAAAATAGAATCGAGACATAAATAACTTTTTGCTTAATCTTATATTGCCATACTGGCAAATGCTGTAGACGCTGCAGTTGCTTTTTGCGCAAGTCGACCCTTGACTTTCAATAGAGGACCTGTTGGAGATTTGAAGCTAAAGAAACTGAGACATTGACATTTTAACTTTCTGGTGTCTGGCTTCAGACAATCATCATCGGTATTAAGCTGACAACACAGAGGGGAGAAGGGGGTTAGAATGTCGAATTTCTTTAGAAACTAACATCCCTACAAGAAGACACAATGGGATACGTTAAAGCAACCATCACCACATAATGTACAAAATACAGGGTAAAATCTTTAGGATATTTAGGATACTGTGTGGTAAAAATTTACAATGAGTCAAGTCTTTTTATCAATGTAATTTACATAAGTATCTAGATATTTTGTTTCGTGTTTAATTTAACCACATTTCTAAGGACTAAGAACTAAGAGATCTAGTTTGTCACCTTTAACAAATAATAATAAAAACCACGATGTACAGACGTAATACAGACAAAGCAATACACGAACACTGCCACTGTCAAAACCGTATTAAGAACTAACTTAGTAATTTGGGAATCCCAGATCCAAGTTTCTGGAAAGAATGAGCGAGTTGAGACTTCATCGTCGACGCTGCCTACAGACCCACTAGCTGAAGAAACTACATTATTGGAAGATTTGAACTTTCTCGCAAACTTTCCTGAAAATATAACAATCATTATCATGTATGGCATGAAGAATTAGAAAAAATATCTAACCCGGCGTTTTGACTGTCCCAAATCCATGTTTCCGGGAAAAATGATCTGGTTTCTACATCTTCTCCAGCTCCGCCCATAGCTGCATTTTCCATTACAGGAGGACCTCCCATACCTACATCAGCCATAGCCATCATGGGCATAAATCCTACAAACAGAAAAAGAACCAGAAACATGTCATTACCTGTGATGCACTCATAGATAAATTATATACATGTACAACTACAACATTAATGAGAACGCTTGATACGATATCGTTCCGTTAAAATTATGGTTTTTTTAAAAGCATAAACAACGAAGAGCCCGTATCTATCGCAGGAGAGGATTGCTTCTCTCAGATGCAAACTTAGGTTTTTGCTGAAGCTCTCAAACGGCTATCGTTTGCCAAATCTTCAGACAATGGATTCTAGGATTATCTGTTCTAGTGCTGGGCATCGCTAATCATGCCACGATACGATACAGTGGTCACGATACGATAAATATTGCAATATGGGTAATGGGATAAAAATTGAAATTTTATTTTCAAAGTTTTAATACATCCAGTAATTCCAGTCAAGTCAGTGAAAAAAATTGTGATTTCATTCACCAACTTACAACAGATTTTGTAATGGAATGAAAGGTATCGTCAAGTATCGATACATGACGTCGCGATACGACACGCATATCGTGACATGTCGTATCGTGGTACATCGATTCACCGATGTATCTTGCCAGCACTAATCTGTTCCCATTTACAACTTAAAACTAGCAAAGATGACTAGTCCATCCAAACCATATTTCCCTCTCGAAACTTACTATTGTACATTCGATAGCAGGATCTTGGTTCTTTGTGTTGATAAATCAAAGCATCTGATACAACATGTAATCCCGTATTCTGTAAAACAAAAATATCAAGATGAAGAGTGTTTTCGAAAGACTGTTGAATTTATCCCCTACTTTTATATTAGAATCCAGATGCGGCAATAAGAAAACTGTGGGAAAAACGAGAGACTAAATATTTGTTGGAGTCATACTTGAAGAAACGAGACCAAGAAAAATTCTTTGGGAACTAACGCACCCTAAACATATCTTCAACATCAGTACCGGATGTGAAAAAGGGATATGGCCACCATATACTAGATCGTTTGGATCGTTTTTCGGCTTCACGCCTCTTTCTGAGCAAAGCTTCTCTCTTCTTCCTAAAGGCAATCATGCCACCCCCGCGCAGCCATGGTCCACCATAATATGGAGTGAATCCGTTATCCAATTGATGAAGGAAATCTTGAACCTGCAATAAAGGAAGCATTATTAAGTTAGATGTCTCATTCTGAAAAAGGGTAAGAAGAATAGAGACCTTGGTATTAAGGAAGGGCAAATATGTGATGTCTCGGATTCCAAAAACAAAATACTCACATCTTGACTGTGGTCATCTGAAACTTCACCCAGTAAAGTTGTACTCTTGTCTACAGCAACAGCATACACGTTGGAACCTCTGAAAGCTTCAACAGCAAGGGTTGATACTGATCCAGTCTTTACTTTTTTGGCATCGAACTTTAATGAAACCTTGGGAAATAAAAAGCCTCAATGAGTACCCAGAATTAAAAAACAAAACATGTCTACAAAAGGACAGTACATTCGTATACTCATTACTGTGAAGGGTTGTCACTGAACCTCATGGGATCATTTGCAGTCGACATGGTCCTAATCAGCAGCTAAAAATTGCGATCAGCTGAATAGAAGCAGCTTCTGACTGCTCTTGTTGACTAGATCCAAGCTTTCCCAGGAGAACACGAAAAACCACTGTTGACAATTGACAGCAACTGTTACTTTTCAGTATCATTGACCAGTCGTTGAAGCCCAGTTTCCCAGTCGTAAGTTCGACCACTTTTCGAGTGTATACATGGCACAGACATGTGTTATTCTTTAATTTACATGGGTATAACTAATTTATATCTTGGTCTTATTTTGAAGCAAAAACTATTGATTTAACTCACCTTGTTTTTGAAGACACCTTCGACATTAAAGGATATAGCGTCAGCTACAATTTCGTCATTTTCAACTCGAATGTAAGCAATAATTCTTAGTTTAGGTGCCATAAGACTTTCTATGGGAAGGACCAACTTTTGGACTCTTGCAACAGAGTTAAACTGTTCAAAACTGGACAATACAATTGATCCTCGAGACAAGACCTGGAAAAAAGTCCCACTCAGTCAATTCATTGAAATTACATTGGTCTGGATTGTTCAGATATTAGAGGCACATGTATTGTTCCTAAAACATAGTACATGTACCCTTAGTCTTGTCAACTACAGTAAATTATATAGCAGAACTAACAATTACAAATGCTTACTATATCATTAAGTAGACATGTTATGAACATTTCCACCATTTGGCAAAACCAACGTGTGTGTGTTCAGTCAAAACAAGACAATTTTTGCCCCATTTATGTTGATCAAATAGTCTTATTGGTTGAAAATAGAATCCTCTCGACAAAACCTCTTACCGTATAATATACCAGATCAAATTCTCTGGTAGCTTTGATGACAAATTCAGCTTTCTGTCCCGATGCCGGTTTTGGTGTAGTAAGAGTTAGCGACAGGAACGTGTTGCTGGGAGATCTGAAAGCTGTTAATGTTTGAGAAATTGTGACATCTGTATCACCATCATAAACAGCCTAAAATAATAAAACAGAAAACATTAAGTGGCTGTGTTACAATAAAATCTCATCTTAATAGTAAATGTAAATTATATATCTGTGAACAAGTACTGATAAGTATTGGTTTGCTAGGATGGGCTGTTATAAAGGATAAATGGAACCTAAGTTGTTATCTTTGTGATATGGATACGGGTGTTTCATTTTTTTCTACTTTTCGGTCTAAAATGGTTCATCGTGCATTTGTCCACTGATTCGAAAACTTTGAAGCTTAACACTTTGAACAAATTAACCGACTCTATTATTATTTAAATATCATACCTTTAAAGTGACTTCTCTGGAATTTTCTTCTGTAACAAGTAAATCATATGGTACCAAACCATTGGCAGGAACACTGAGTGTTTTATTTGGTAAATCTTTATATTCGTATTCGGGAGATTCACAATCTATTTTTGGGTAAGGCAATGCGATCATTCTTTCCATAACAGGTTCGATAGGGACTGGTTCTCCAGGGACAGCTACTGGTACCTTTGCTTTTGGTGTAGTGGTAGGTTCCTTCAAAACTTTAGGTTTGATAATCTCAACCTTGACTCTACTAGTTACTGTTACTGTTTTGGGATTTTGTACTGGTTTACCATCTTGTTGTCTTAATTCAATCTAAAATGATAAATTTTAAATCACTTTGTATACAGGAATAGGAACTCACAACTTTATTTATTTATTTATTTTTTTTAGCGTACACAATACAATACAGAACAAAAGGATGCGAAGAGATCCTTTGTACCTAGCGGTTATGAAATCTTTATATCAAAGTCTTACTAATACACACATGTAAACGGGAAGATCTTGGAACTTCAACAAAAAGAACCTTATTAATAGATACCAGGATAAGTACTTACAAAGAGTTTGTTGACGAATCCAGGTTTATAGTTCTGTGGATTCAGAGCAAAGCTGATCTTTTCTCTGGTTCTTGAAATTGAGACCTGACTGGGCTGAGAGATATATTTAGCACCGGTTTCTTTATCTGTGACATTAACTTGACCAACTATCGTTTTATAGGAAATGGAATTTCTGTAAGCTATTGTCTTTAATTCTGTCATGGGTATTGATACAGATGCTTCTCCATTTTTATCAAGCTGAAAGAAATAAAAAAATATTACTTAAACCACCACATACTACCTTTTCGTTATATCCTTTACAAAGTCTACATGTGCCGTTTGTTACGTACATTACGTATACAGATTCGATAGTAGCTCCCAAAAGCCAGCTGTAATAAACCTGATGATTCCGATGTAGGTTGGTGTTTTACCTGTATCTCATACATAAGATCGGGTTGTGTGACGTCTATATAACCATATTTTCCTGTGGCTGGATCTTTTTGCCACTTTCTAGTAGCATACCAATTTACTTTGATTCGAATTTCAGCAAGACCGCTTACAGGTTTTCCAAATGTATATCTGTAAAGTAAACAGAAACATCGTAACTTTTACGTAATCGTAAACGTATATGTGAATCACTCCGATTTTATGATTTGTCTGATAGTTGTCAACAAAATAGGTAAAAAATATATACCTTGAGAACTCCCAAGTTTTTGATAGAATCGTGTTTGACGAATCTCTGAAGCGATTAGGAAGAAAGAGTCAAACTATGAAAAATCGAGAAAAGCAGTCCATATACACCCAAAATGGTTTATGATACATATCCACGAACAATGCTGCAAATCAAGTATACACGCTCACTCTTCCGGAACACTCGGTGACATTTTGCGACTGGGTTTCCAAGAAATCCCATAACAAATTTTGTTTATTTGATACATCTATCGCATTGAAAAGTTCAAACTATAGTATTTAGGTACCAATGTTTATGTGGAAGATCAGGATAAGTAAAATGGTATTGACTTACTGTGAGGAAACTTTAACATATATGCTAGTATCCTTTTCACCGACAACGGATGGCATAATAACTTTAGCTTCAGCCTTTGGTAAAACTTGGACATGAAATAAATGTGTCAATTAGAAAATCAAAATCTCCCTCGCAGTCCTCTTAAACGTTTATCAAAAATTATAATCAATACATCTTGATGAATGTTAAATTCTGTATTGTGTTAACAATGCCGTTGGAGGGATGTTTGGGATGTCTAAGCATAAGAAATAGCTTGTTCCTTTAGCAACGGTAAGATAATATCCACAACATACTATCTTTGCTAAGGGAGCATTAAGAAATAGAAGCATTGTTTTAAATTAAAAAGAACTCTTGAATATATCTTTCGAGTGTGAGATAATTTGAGCTGTAACGTACCATATTTTTCAATTTTGAATGTTTGAACATGTTCTGACCCCTGAAAGGAAAACAATTGTTTAACATGAATATACCTGCAATATTCGTGAAATATGAGTTGAATTTTTACTTCCATTTGAGGACAGAGTAAACATTTAGCAACACAAAATTCTAATTCTTTCACAAGTAGAAAACTGAAGATCCTATATACCATCTTAGCCCATTGAAATGAGGAGAGTTAACTTTTTCAGGGGCACTAGACATTCACTCAGATTTGAGAATACAACAACTATTTCTTGAAACAAGCAAAAAATGTCAAGAATCCTTCGCTCTAACTGATTACACCCCATCAACAAATATTTCACATATACCGCAACAGAGGTTTTTTCTCGACACGGGAAGATCTTCAAGTTCAAGTGAAGCAAGTCATTGCTTTTAAGGAAACATAACATGGAATATTTCAATCTTACCTTGGTTGAAGCTTTAATCTGCCATGTTCCAAATATTGGTTCACTGGACAGTTTCAATTCATTTTCAACAACACCATAAGAATCGCCGTTTGAGGTGAAAAGTTGAATCTTGTTATTTTTAGGATCCTGGACGAACAGTTTTTATTACATATTACATATTTTACCCATCACTTAAATGTTATATTGCTCATTTCTAATGATACTTCAGAGTGTGGTCCAATGTTATGGTTCATTTCTGGAATTTGTCTTATGGTTTTGTATTTGTTTGCCTTTGCTTATAGTAGGTTAACTCTTATTGTATACGATGTGAGCTCTTCTTGAATTGAATTGACCAAGGTAATATATTTCAATAATATATGCTAATGGATATACTTCAGGTCGTAATTAAAACACAAATCTATACTTACAGTAACTGTGACCTCAAATGTATCTTGTACTGCTTGTAAATCAGGCTTCACACCAAATACTCGATATTTAACTGTTAATAGAAGTAGATGATATATGAATTTATCTGTGCACTGCAGTTATCTTGATGGCATATAATGATAAATAAGTGAATTTTGCCTTCAAGACGATAAACTAGTAACTTGGATTAACCAGATTCAGTTGCCCAATTTTAAGGACCTATGATATGTTCGCGGTTCAAAATGCTGAAACTCGAAGCATTCACTCAGCATTTTTTTTTTTTTTTTTTTGGCTTACTTAAATACTTTTTTTCAGAAACATTGATTACGCAGGCAATGTAAACTTACTTCAGCAATATAAAAACGAAGTCCACTATGAAGACATTAAGAACCGCTTCTTCGCGTAAATTTGGAACAATTACAAGTATAGGTTTGATTATAGTACGTTATATAAGTTAACAAGTACCTGTTTGTCCTGGTTTATAAAGTTTTTTATCTGTTTGAATTATAATTTCCAGATTTTTAGTGTTAAAATTCAAATATTGTCTATCTGTAAAGTTTGCTCCACCAGTTCCTGTGACCTTTATATAGTAACTTTTCCACGTTAAATCACATGGTGGCTGCAATATAAAAAAAATCTTTATCATATCATAATACTAATGTAGCAATAAATTCAAAAATATACAGTCTGCTATGGAACAATGGTCAAACAAATGTTAATTAACTTAAATGGAAGCAATAATTTCAACCAAAACTCTTTAGTAAGCAACGTTATGTATCATTTGGTGAATTAGAGAAGCGCATTATTCATTTTAATCGAAGAGAAACCTAAAATGTATTGTTAAAAGTAAGGATACAAAAGGTTGGTTGTGGAAATTTGCTTGTATATAATGTCTAACTCACCGTCATTGTTATCTTTCGTGTAGTTCCTGAAAAGAAGTAGTTTTATTATTATACGACAGACTGTTAAGCATGATCTATGTCACTACACAAACCATGATGACTTAAACATCAAGGTTGGATAAAGTTTGAAGATATAGATAATCCTCAGGTGGGCCCAAGTCGACTAGCGATTCAAAGCATGACATTCGTCGAACTCAATATAAGCGACTTGGATAAACTGGGTGGTCGCAGATTTACAGAATAAAAATGAGCAAATTACCTGAGCTCCCCTTAACATTTATTTCTGTCAATAATTCTCCAAATTGTCAGACAGGTTTGTGGTATACTGTACAACAATTAAATCAAGTATACTGCCAGATTAGTCAGAGTCTTTTACAGAACTAATAGAAAATGTAGAACCGTGTTTCAAATCTAGAAATGAACTTACTTATGTTGACAGGTTTACTGGCAACAACCACTGTAGGGTCATTTGAGCTACCGTGTTCAATTTGAGCTGTTAGAGTATAAGATGCTTTGCCCAATGCCCGGGCACTAAATGTATAGGGGGTACATGGTCGGAAGCTTTTTGGTAATAAAACCATGTATTTGGCATCTTTTACACATCTGGAAAAAAATAGTTGTATTGCAGTTAAAAAGAAAAACTATGACAAATCTAAGAGGCTCAAAACTCACATGTTTTGGAAGTGTGATAAAGTTTAGTCTTCCTATAGTAACAAATAATATATATTTAAGGTTCTTGGTCTATTTTGCAGGGGAGTTTTTTTGAATCCTTAGGTGGGGGCATTTAAGAACTCATTGATTAGTGAAGGTCAGAACCAGTTCTGAAATACTGACATGGCCTGCCACCCTCCTCTGCCCCTCCACCCTTTAATCCACACGTAGAAACAGTCGTGTGCTAAGGGTGGTATGGAAGCAATATATATTCTGTTTTTCTGTTGGGTATTACTGAAAAATGGATACCTTATCACGAATCAGAAATTTCAACCAATCTATTGTTATTGAATATATGTTTTGCTCAAGAGGAACTTTTGGATATTTATATTTATGAATAGTGGCATGGCACTTATTCAAACAAAATCGTTGGAAGACTTCCTGAGAAAATTACCAAAAGAAAAATAAATACCCTAGATTTTTCTTGAGCCGACTATGAGATAATAATAATAATTTGCATACTTACTGTGAAGTGGTTATTGCAGCCACAAGAATAGATAACGATAGTAGGTAATTAAAACCCATTCTGTAATGAAATAGCAAAATATAGTATTATTTAAAAAAAGAAAGTGAATATCAAATTTAAATCAATCTTTAATTTTCTAGGTTGCATAACTACAAGTATGTATGTAGTGTCAGATAGTAACAGTGGGCAGTGAGCTATTATCCCAATTTCAAGGATGTGCAATTAATACCATTAAAATGTTTCTAATATAACGCAATTACGTAGTGGATTATAATCGATTGGCTATAGCAAAAATGATAAGGTGCAATTTTGTGCAAAGCAAAAAAAAAAAGAGAAAAAAAAATTCGGCAACTTGTAGTCTTTGGTCAAAGGGATCATACAAACTCCTGTTTATTACCAACCCAACAAACGTTTTTAAATGATGTCAAGCCGAAATCGAGTAACATATGGATCTAATGAAACACAATTGTTTGTTTGGATTAAAGACCTATCCCAAAATGTTTAAGTCTTTTGAATCATAAAAAAGGTAAATCATTATAAGAGGTATTGATTTATGATTAAAATGCCAAATATTGTCATTTAAATAAATGAAACAGCCGATTGAAAGAAATTGGGTTATTTACGACATTTATTGACCAACTTTTATTTATTCCTTTAGGTACAATAATGCTTATTTAATTCTTTATAAATGTAAACTTTCCATATTTCGCTCCATAAAGGTCAATGTCCAGAGTAAATGAAAAAGAGAATCCCAAACTATCTGTCAGCTGGCGACAATATTGACCACTCCAAAACTTGAGAAAATAGGGCAGGGCATTATAAAACTAATATATTTTCATATTTTTGAACTGATATTCATTTGCTTATGACACTTTTAAAAAAAAGGTATACTTTTCACAATTGTTGTCCATAACCTTAGTTTTTAGATTATAATATGGATATAAATATACCAAATAATTCGTCGCATGTCCCCAATTTAACATTACGATGGAGAATAATATCAAATTGATTTGTATATTTCTGGACTGGAGGCCTTGAACAATAATTGTGAATGAGTTCAATGAATATTTAACATATGAATTGTATAAAACCAGAAATTGAATTGTGTAACATATTGCACTTGTATAATAATTGTATCAATATTTAATGAAATATATCATACCACAACCCCATTTTTATGTTACTAAAGGTCAAGAGATGCAAGCAGCCAAAATTGCTAATCAGACGTTTGTAGTTCCTGCAATTCCTCTTAAAATAAGTGATGACTTTATGTGATAAATCATATTTTGCGATTAGTGCATCATACAAACACATATTTTTGTGGAATTGTTTGAACCATAGACGTCTGATTGAAAATTGGAATGGTGCAAATTGATGCTAGAATTGTCCCCATACATATACAAATTTTAGAAAACTTCTTTACAATCCCTTTAATGGCCTAGAAGCACTTTGAAAAATTTGTAGTTATAATAAATGCATTTTTAAAATTGTTCAATGAATCGTTTTGGTTTAGTTTTGATTCTTCTTGATTGACGTGGAACATCCTGAATGTTTGGTTTAGGTTTGACCTGGTCATTGTGTTTGGTCTATCATCTTGAGCAGAGTATGACTTGAGTATCTTGCGAGTTATCTTCCGATTACTTCGCACTTCTAGGTTGTTTTCTTGTTTTAATAAAGTAATTTCTTGGGCTATCATGCCATTTTATGACAGACCGTGTTGTCCGAAGATCTGGAATCCAAACTTCATCGCCTGGATAAAGATCCCCAGATGTTTCGGTCTACTTATTCCGGTACTCTCTCTCCCTTCTTATGACAAGATATTGATCGGGTGTTAAAGGCATCAATTCATCAGGATGACATGGAATTCTAAATCTTAGGTTTTGTTCCATGCTAAGTTGTGAGGTGTGTTCCGGTATTGGAGTAAGGCTAAATACTCATCCTCACATTTCTTTAGAATCATCTTAACGGCACGTCCAGCTTCCGTGTTAGATTGTGGGTAGTGTGATGATGTGTTGTGTTGAAATGGCCAATCTTCTGCAAATGACTTGAATTCGGCAGAAGACAATTGTCGACCATTATCTGTGAACAGGACATCTGGAATAACTTGTCTGCGATAGATCTTTTTAGTAGGTTAATTGTTGTAAATGAAGTAGCAGTTTTAGGCAAAATACCTCTCTGGAGTAATAGTCTGCTGCTAACAGAAATTGCCGTTCCATGTATTGAAAAAAATCTGCTCCAACTTTGGACCAAGGACTGCTAGAAATTCATTTCCTGTGGAAGTACATAAACAGGAGGTATAACCCACGGGCATTAGTTATGACTAATCCATAGTTAACCCAAAGGCGGCATAATTAGAATTCACTTTGGGCCATACTACAAGGGGTTACCAACCCTTTTCTTTCTATTATCCCTTTAGTGATCCTTGATTGAATTGCCCCCCTCACCTAAAAAAACCTTACTATTTCGTGATTTTATCTAAGGTTTTTTCCTGCAATCTAAATAGGGCTAAATTAATTGATAATTGTCCCAAAAATCTATGCCAGACTACAAAGTTCCTCATTAACCCCAAAAATTCCAAAAGAATCCCTTGGATTTAAAAAACCCTGGTTTAAATAAAGATAATGTGTATTCAATATAAATCTAAACTAACTGCTGCTTACCTGAATGGGAGAAAGAAGAAATCGCAATACTTTAGTTCCAATAAACAATTATATTTATAAGAATAAACAACAATGAAAGTGACATTTTATCAATAAAAATCAATTGGTTTACTTACTCTTTATTCGGCACGACACTTGTTAAATCAAACCATCAACATATCAATATTTTCAGATCGTGATTAATTAGTCGGAAGCATATGGCGAAAAAATGTTCTCGAAACTTTTCACTTTAATTGATTGATACTTGATTTTTATCGTAGGTTTATTTCGTTATATATTTGATGCGTTTTGCTCTTTCTTTTTTCTCGAAATGTTTCCTTATTTTCTTTTCACGGTTATTCTATTTTCGTTTCGTGGTTATCCTTATTTTCGTTTGTATTTCGTTATTGTCCTTAGCTCGTTTCACAGAAATGTCCTTAATGTCCGTTTTGTAGTTGTCCTTAGTTTCACTTTTCAATCTATATTTTCGTTTCTTGTCCTAAATAGTAATATTTGTTTTCGTTCTTCAATTTCTAAATTTATTCTGTGACCTGAATCTTATTTCACCTGACTTTTATAAAACTGATATAAAATCTCTTATATTTTCTTCATCCGTATGTTGAAACGTAAATAGGTTTAAATGTTGTAATACTTGTCGTATCTGTCATGTCAAATTTTACTAAGACGTAGATATAATACAGGCTTTCATACTGTCGACTGAGACCATAAATCACAAGTCCTGTTTTAATTTAGCCTGCGGGAAATTGGTAAAAGCCCACAATCATAAAAATCCAAGTGACTTAATCTTAGTATTGCAGTTGTGAGATAATATGTTCTGTATCAAAGAGCATTTGGCTTTAAGCGGTATTTCAATACATCTCCTTGGATCCAGCTATTTCAAAATTAACTGCTGACAACAATTCAGATGCAATCAAATTAAGTAACAAGACAACAGTAAAAGTTTCATTTATAATCACTTTGAATTGACTCGGATGCTTAATATCAGGACACTTTAAGGGGAGTTGTGTATGTGACTGGTTTTGATTACGTTAATGTTGATGACAACTATGTGACACACAAATGTCATACTGCCTTGGGTGATTGTCAGTATACGTCTAAATGTGGTAGATATTTCATCCTGTTCCGTTTGTCTTTTTGCAACTGAACATTTTGCTGAGTAACAATTTAAGTAATTGCAAAATAACGCTGACGTTAGCCTGGGACAACATGAAATTGTGTATGTTTTGACTAGTATTTGATTATTTGCTGTAATCAAAACTACATTTTTAGATATTAGACTTATTTTGGTGCAATGTCTGGTTTCTGTACTGCACATTTAATTTTAACACATTTACAATAATCGGTTGTCATGAGTATAGTGAAAAAAATCATGTTGTCATATACGGAAAGTGGGGGATTCGTTTTATTTGACAAATGGTTTGTCTATTGTTTGAATCATTTTAGAGCTATGGTTAACCATTTTCTGATGTAAATCAGCTAAACCAATAAGTAATAGTCCTCACAGCTTACCGTCGAAATTTTAGCCTTCTTAGCCATTGTGTACTCTGAAGACTTTTAACACATATTCAAGGGTCCAAATCACACCCTCCCGCCACTGTGGTTGTGTGCAATTAATAGTCAACATGACACTTCAATAAACAAACAACAGCTGAACATTGATTATTGTCTACATTATAATTTAACATTTAACTATTTGCACCATCATTGCACTCATTTGGAGATGTGAAGGTGTTAAAATGTTTTCGCGTTAAAACCATTTTTTATTTCGAATTTCTTTTTTCTATCGTTATATCTGGTACTGTATGGCAACACATTATTTTAACTGTATTTTAAGTTGGCAGAATGCATATTTACATTGCATATTTTGCAGTCGCGTATTTAGGGTGAGGGCCATTCGGCCATGGCCACCAATCTCGGACATGTGATAGGTCTTATTTTGAAGTGAAAATTAAGCCCTTCAAATGCTCATCTGCAATCCGTTGGTGAAACAATTCGAAACTCAGACTGTTCTGGAAAAAGTTATCAGCATGTGAAGTTCAAGGATCTATTGCCATTAAGGAACGAAAATTAGAATGATTTTACTATATTAACAAAAAATAATAATTTTGTGTTCAACGAGATTAAAACTTTCAATTCAGTTTTTCAGATTGCAACTTGATTCCTATTTTTCCATCGTGGGACTAACCCAGTTCTTTAATATACATTGTGTCCAAACCACACCCACATTCATCATACTAATACAATGTCAAAACCAGTATTTGGTACCGATGCATAATATACTACAAGCTTACTACAAGTTAAAGATATCTAGACGTGAAATTCCAGTTACTCTGTTGGTAAACAGATTTATGCCAATAAAGCTTGATTATTTGATTATTTACATGTTTTTGTTTGTATACATTTTTGTAAGTTTATATGTATAATGCCTGCCTGCCTTGTGCTTTCAAAATATCAAACGTGCTGCACCCATCTATCAAAACTGTCTAATTTAACAATTGATATTTCAAAAGTTATGATGGAGAAAAAGAAGTCTGTAACAAAAAATATATCAAACACGTCATTTAAAAGCCACTTTCAGACTTTCTTTTTCATCGATTTCATATAAATTACAATCAGAAACACTTTAATATATAACTCAAAAACAAGTCAATTCAGTTCTAGTGCGTTGGCTTTCATCATCTTGACTTATCAAAAATCAAACAAGTACTAACGCTCCGAACTGCAAAACGAAATCCGAATAAAAAAAAACTAACAGTTCGGCAATACATTGTAGCACCTAATGAACCTTTTAAATTTAGCCCTCGGTTATCTCCTAAATGCTATTTGAGCAAGGACGTTTAAGAACGATAAACTTTAGTACTAGCTTTTCCTGTGCTAGGTGTTCTCTACGCACACATCTAACATGGTCAAGGCCTTTTGTTTCCACCTAAGCTGACCTCATCTAGACATCTATATGACACATCTGAATTATAACTCCTTTGTAATTTTCGTTTGTACCAGACGTATATCTATGCCGGAACTTCCAATTAACAGGCAAGCATTTTTCTGACACCTTTTAAACAGACAAATTCGCCATCCGTTTGACCATTCGTACCTTAATCTCAGAAACGGATTTTTTAGCTAAGCTAATCATTAATAGTTGTCACAGCTCAACGTCGAAATTTGAGCCTTCATGTCCATGTGTGCCTAGAATTATCCACGTTTGAAATTTAAAAAGACGATTCGTCTTGTGACTATTCCATATAATATATACAGTATACTCTGCGTAATCCAACATCTGGGACCGCAAAATAATGTCGGATTAGCGAGAGTGTCGGAGTACTCAAAGTGTGATTATCAATAAAAAAAAAGAGATTATCTAATTAACGATAAGTGATTAAGATGTGTAGATGTCGGGACCTTTGATAGGAAAGACATATATAGAAAGAGAAAGTAAATTTAGGTATTTTTGGAGGAATTACGATTTTCGTACATTTTTAGTGCTTCTGAAGACGATTTACAAAAATCAAGACCAAAATCATATCCGAAAATGGCGAATCTGAACCTTTAAGAAAAACTAATGGGCATAAATACTAACATGTTTATGTGTATCTGGTACCAAGACGGGTTTAACTTTGTCAGAATGTATTTGTGATCCGAGATGAAATACAACCTGTCTGAATTTAACATGTAATCTTAATGAATAAAATGTCTTACCTCGCTCGGAGAAACTATTAGTATTTTAAAAAATAAATTTTAAACTTCTCAATTTATAAAATGTTGGATTCACCCATCCTTGAGAAACTGGTAACCAATAGGACATGAAGCTAACCAGGAAATCACAGCTATATAATGACATTTATTGATGGCACAAGGGAGGAATCTTTATCGAAAATCCGGGACGTGCATTTAACGCGGATGTATTTTAAGACATGTAAAGGCCTTGTCACACTATGACAATTTGATTTGATTTGATTTGTGCTTCAAAATTTCTCTCAAACACTTACATACGCTTCACATTCCGCAATGACAATGGTAAACTGTTCCAGAGTGTAGGCGCGGCCTTGTCAAAACGCCTTTCGCCGTAGCTTTTTGTTCGAACGTCATTTGGAGGATTTAAACGCATACTGTCTTCCGACCTGAGGGATCTATTGGGTTTGTAAGGCGTAATTAGTTCTTGAAGGTAGCTAGGAGCCTTACCATGCATTGCTTTATACACATAAACAAGAAGTTTAAATTGGCAGCGGTAATGAATGGGTAACCAGTGCAACGCGATTAGAACGGGCGTGATTGAATCAAATTTCCTTGTTCGTGTAATCAGACGTGCTGCTGTGTTTTGGACACGCTGAAGCTTACTGATAATGTTAGTGTTAGTACCGTACAGCAATGCGTTGCCATAGTCTAGCCTTGATGTAACTAGGGAGGACACTAGTGTTCTACAGGCTTCAACTGAAATTAAAGATCGAATTCGACCAATGTTCCGAATGTGGTAAAAACAAGCTTTAGAGATCGCACTGATTTGATGTTCCATAGTGATGGTTTTATCAAAGAACATTCCGAGATTTTTCACACAAGAAACGTCGCTTAACACAGTTCCGTCAAAGGTCAGACGGAAATTGTCTAGATGCTTCACTTGACGTTTAGGTGCAAAGATAATCAATTCTGTTTTGTCTTCATTAAGTTTTAACATATTGGCACTCATCCAATCACTAATGTCAAATAAACATTTTTCTAGACGTTTGGACAGATCGGACCAGTCTCCTTGCGGTCTTATGATTTGATAAACCTGAGTATCATCTGCGTATGAATGGTATGACATTCCATGGCGCCTGCAAATTTCACCAACAGGTTTTGCAAAAATACAATACAGTTTCGGCCCTAACACAGAACCCTTTGGTACACCAAAACCGAGTTTGATATCGTCAGATTGTACTGATCCTTTAGCAACACGTTGAGTTCTGTCCGTGAGATACGATTGCAGCCATAGAAGAGCATCGTCAGTAACGCCGAAGGAATATTCCAGACGATTAAAAAGGATCTGGTGGTCGATTGTATCAAAGGCTGCGGATAAATTGAGCATGAGCAACACGGCCCAACAGTTATGATCTAGTGCATAGGCGATATCGTGATGAACACGTATGGCTCATAAGGTAATAAACGCGTGTCCAACCCACCATATAATGGCGTATAGTACAGCATTTAAATAATAATAAAAATGTCGGGTACCACGTTATACGTTAACTGTAAAGAAAAACACATTAAGTAAATATTTTTATGAATTGAAAAATCAAATCCAAGTAACTATCTTGAGTCTAAGGTGTCCCGACTCACGGATTTTTTTCCCAGAACAGACGTAGGTGGGGCATTGGCTGTTACAATCAATATATTTCAGGTCAGCAGGTTTAATGCTTCATAGTATTTTCGTCACATGTCTATAATCAGATTTTGTTTTTGGTGACATATTTTGTCTCAATAAATGGGTCATACGATTTACCACATTTTTCTCAAACTGTTTACTTTAAATTGATCACGACACAATGAAAAAAAGTGACGTTACTAAAAAATCGACCTCTTTATTTTATTGAGAGCTTACCATGCGGGTTTAATGGTTGTGTGTGATGTGGCAGGGGTTGTCCAATCTAACAAAGGCCAAAAAGTTCCGTTCTTTCCCTTTTCACTGTTTGGGATATTTTGGTCATTGACATATAATGCGTCATACTAATGCAAATACTCATGGAAAAGAAAATCTTCCCTGTCTTTCCTTGTAACCTCCCCATTTTCACAGGCCACTTATAGGCTATTATACATCTAATGGATGAATTATACTTTGCATAAAGAAAACTGTTTACTAATGGCCAAGTTTTTCAAGGAAACAAAATAGTAAAATAAAGTTGAAGTAGTAAACATAGTAATAGAATGTTCACAAACGAGTTAATTTTTAATACGAATGATGTAAAAGAAAAACCGGATATTTTAACATTGTCAGTTGAAGTAAACCATTTCTTTGTCACCTGGTTCATGAAAAAAATATGTTTGTAAATCAATTGATGTTAACCTTATGTGAAAATTATGTGTTGATACGAGTACATTTTAACTAAAGTAGTGATGATCGAAATATTTGCGAAGATTTCGGGGTAGGGAGGGTTAGATTCTCCCAAATATACAGGCCTATAGTAGGAAGGAACAAATACTTCATTAACAAGTGGTTGCCTAGCAAGATACGCCCACTTTCCTCATACATTTTCTGTATATCAAGGGCAGTCACCTATCTGTGGCAAAAACACAAAAAATCTAATTTGTGCAAGATATTGTTGATTTAAACAAAGACACATTATTTAATAAAATTCTGACATAAACTGTCACCTCTATCGCCAACAAATTTTGACGAGTTTGTACTAAGTCATGGGCAATAACTCAAATTCTGTTGATCGAAAAATTGTCAAATTCAATCTTGAATAAGATCTCATCATTATAAATGATCATACCAAATTTCATTTAAATCGGATGAAAACTGTACTCTCTATTGTGTTCACAAACAAATTTTTGACGCGTTTTTCATAAATCAAGGGCAATAACTCAAAAACTTTTCACCGAAATATAGCCAACTTCATACTTGACCAAGATCTCATAATTATAAATATTCACACCAAATTTCATTTAATTGGATGAAAACTGTAGTCTCTATTGTGTTCACAAACAAATTTTGACGCGTTTTTCATAAGTCAAGGGCAATAACTCAAAAACTGTTCATCGAAAAATCGTGAATATCGAACTTGTCCAAGATCTCATCAATATAAATGATCACACCATATTTCATTCAAATCAGATGAAAACTGTAGTCTCTATCGCGTTCACAATTTTGACGCGTTTTTACTAAGTCATGGGCAATAACTCAAATTCTGTTGATCGAAAAATTGTCAAATTCAATCTTGACTAAGATCTCATCATCATAAATGATCATACCAAATTTCATTTAAATCGGATGAAAACTGTACTCTCTATCGTTTTCACAAACAAATTTTTGACGCGTTTTTCATAAATCAAGGGCAATAACTCAAAAACTGTTCACCGAAAAATCGTGAATATCGAACTTGTCCAAGATCTCATCAATATAAATGATCACACCATATTTCATTCAAATCAGATGAAAACTGTAGTCTCTATTGCGTTCACAAACCAATTTTGACGCGTTTTGGCTAAGTCAAGGGCAATAACTCAAATACCGTTCATCGAAAAATCATGAATATCGAACTTGTCCAAGATCTCATCAATATAAATGATCACACCAAATGTAATTCAAATCAGATGAAAACTGTAGTGCGTTCACAAGCCAATTTTGACGCGTTTTGGCTAAGTCAAGGGCAATAACTCAAATACCATTCATCGAAAAATCATGAATATCGAACTTGTCCAAGATCTCATCAATATAAATGATCACACCAAATGTCATTCAAATAAGATGAAAACTGTAGTCTCTATCGCGTTCACAAGCCAATTGTGGACAGACGAACCGACGGACGGACGGAAATGGGTGACGACAATATACGTCCACATTATAATGTGGGCGTATAAAAATGGAGTTAACGATCAGGAAATGGTAACCTTTTAGCGTCTCAATCCAATCGGCATCCCAAGCCTGACGGAATGTTGTAGTTTCATCTTCTGACAGGTCAATTACTATGCGCTCAATGGGTTTTAGGATAAAATCTTCTGATTAACGGTCGTCCAAGTTGAAATGATTAGACATAATTATGCTTGTCTTTCTTTAAATTGATTTCTGATCTGTGGGTCGTAAGACGAGTGCGTAAAATATTTTTTTATTCTCATACAATATTGTTTGGGACCTTTCTAACATGAAATTATGACATAAGTAAACTAAATTCGAGGTTTTACAAGTAAGATGCTCTTAGTGGAATTATGCATGAAAAGTGAGTTTCTGATAGAATGGAACACATTTAGCATCTATGTGACTGATATTGTCAAAAGATTAGTTTTGAAGAGATAGTAGGAAACAAAGACCAGCCATATACCCCAAAGAACAGATTAATTTTCAAAATACAGCACCAACAACAGCTTGTGAAATATATAACAAAGGCATCTGATATATATCATGGTCTTTCGCCCAAAGAAATTCGTGAGCTTGCCTATCGGTTTGCTGTAGCTAAGGAAGTAAAGATTCCATTCCCTTACTTGGTCAGGGTGTCGAGCAAGCAAGTAGTGAATGGTTTACAGGCTTCCTGTAAGCGCCATTCAAAATTATCCATTAGCAGACCTCAGGCAACGAGCTTAGCACGAGCCAGTAGGTGTAACAAAGTAAAGTCAATGTCTTTTTCGACAATCTGTCAAATGTTCTGACACGGTACAAATTTGGACCTGGATGAAACGGGCAACAAACAAGTCGGATCGATCACTTCTGCAGAAAGGGGAACACAAGTCACAGTTGCATGTGCTGTTTTGGCTACTGGTAACAGTATTCCATAATTCTTTATATTTCCTCGCGTGAAGCGAAGCCATGTTTTTTTGTTATTAGATAAACAAGTATATACATGTATGTCACAATTGTGTATCCAGTAGATCCCATGACTATTAGTGCTATAGATTTTATCATGTATTTGTATATACTAGATATATTGATATTAGGGAAAAATAGTTTCTTTTTAATCTAAATATTGTTTTAATATTTATTTTTATCATGAAAATGACTCAATAAAACTTTATTAATTATATAGTGTTTTTTTGAAAAGGCAATCCAATACTCTGTGCTAACGTACCCCATAAGCTATGACAAACAACTTACTACGGAACAAAATTTAAGTCGATGCTATAATAAATCAGAAATCAATAAAGAGTTAAAAATATGACAACCATTCCCGGTCTCCCCTATACAAGAAAAGGTAAACTAAATAAGTATTAAGGAAAATACTGTTGGGTTGTTAAGATTAGTTACTAGACATGGTTGTAGTTGGTTTTAGGAAGTGGTCATGATCGTTGAAGCCAACATGCAGGATAACTGTAGCTGGCTTAAATAAATAAACAAAGTAGCCAACAAACGAGTCCGAACCGCAAAACAAAACCCGAAATCCAAAACAATATTTTGACGAAACATTTGTAGCAGCTATTGAACTTTTCACATGAGGAAGTATATCAATCATAAGGAGTATAATGAAAAGTAGTATAAAGAGTTTTGATGAGTAAGAAAGCCTTCCTGACGCCACACCGCTGCTCAACATATACATCACACACTACTATATTAAGAACGTACCAACTGAAGAAATTCTGACTTAACGACGAATTTAAAAAGTTCAAGGGACGTAACTGATGAAAATACACATTTTTCTAATTCCAATAGTTCAAGGGGCGTAATACTATTCTCGATTGATCTACATCACTGAAGATATGGTAACTCCAGTAACTCTAGTCTTGGTTTCGTTGATCGTCTGGTGGTAATTGGTGTTAACAGGGTGGACCCATGACAGATAAAAGGAAATGAAGCGGTTGACTGCAGGTGGCGAGCTTCTCTTGGAGGGAGGTTTGGTAGTGGTCGATCAGAACCTAGAGTGCCATGTCTTGTTAAGGGATCTAATTTTCTCGTCGACAGCTCAAGTTTTCGTTGCTAGACGGATAAAACTTTCCAACTCAGAGACTTTGCTTTTGAAAGTGAACGCAAGTTGACCTTCCTTCTGGAGAGTAACGATTGCCACGTGATAGGAGCACTGCAAATGGTTCTTCTTCCACCTGAGTGGGGACTGTTGGTGTCAATGGGCCGGTGGTCTTTTCTGTTGTTGGTTTGGTCGGCGGTTATCTCTTGATGGGTATGCTGGATTGTTATAAGTGGGTCGGAGATGTAGTGGGACATAAGTTGTTGGATTGCAAGGCGGTCGGTGATTCGTAGTTGGCAAGACTCGATGGAATACGTAGGGTACACGATGTTGGTTTGGTAAACGGTTGGTATTACGGTGCATGGCATCTTACCAGTTGTTGTTGTAGGGAGTGTGTATGTAGTGTATATACAGTAAAAACAGTATAAAACAAAATGAAATTTATATGTTAGCGTTAAAGTGGAGATCAAGGAATGCTGGTAGGCGTTTTGGATATGATAATCTTCTTCAGGCTCTATCAATAATCCTATCACAATCTTCTCGTCGCTTTTACTACCACTCAGTCTCCCTCATACGTTGACAGCGTTTACTTGTCGTAAAATTTCGAAAGATCAAGGCCTGATTTCATATTGTTTTTTCCAACTGAAATCAAAACAAAATTGAACGAATGGCAAAAGCTTAAAAGCCCCTCTACTGGCACTATTTTGGACAATTCCTTGGTAATTTCTAATCTGTTAAATCTGATTCGATTACCATAATCAATATGACGTCACAAAGCTAATCGGCAGGATAAATTTAAACTGAATCTGTTTCAAGATGGCGGCTAACCAGCTGCTCCACCCAAAAATATAAGAATTTGGGTCAATTTCGACTGTACATGTTCGCTATAACAATTCAAATGAATTCCTCCAACTCGGCCTTTTTTAAACCCAAATATGCCCGATGCAAAAGTTCACTCTGGCTTTCTAAATCACTTTTGAAATTCACTGTGTGTTTGTACTATTTTGCGACATCTACTTGGGAGGAGTTATGGGACGTCTAATTCTGATTTAATAAATTCATTATATATTTGCAAAATAAAACTTAAATACCCTTTACCTTGAATGCATTAGCCATCTTGCTTGTATCACGGACATTTCTATATGCAGCAATTTGATTGGATTGTACGCCAGCGAATACAGCCCTCGACAGGAAAACTGCAAACATAATATGGCTTATCATGATCTTTGAATGGCATTTAGTAAAGGTGTTGGATATAACTCCTTCCAAACAGTACAAACACACAGTGAATTTCAAAAGTGATTTAGGAAGCCAGAGTGAACTTTTGCATCAGGCATATTTTGGTTTAAAAAAGGCAGAAACATAATCTGAGTTGGAGGAATTTATTTGAATTGTTATAGCGCTCATGTGCAGAGAGAATGGCACCAAGAATTTAGAGTGCCCCACGTTTTGAAAGCATTTGATAGTGTGTAGTGGAGCCTCTCGCTGTTGTAGAGAGATAAGTGGCTGTATTGTAAAACACTGAGTCTCTTGATCACACTAAAATTCTAGCTTTAGGAGGGTTTTTATGTATTTTTATATTAGCTCTGGCATATGGCGGTCGTGGGTGAGAAGGTTTTAGTTGGTAAAAGAGCTGCTCTGTCAATTGGTCTTGTTATTTTAAGGATTTTAAGTGGGCTGTATGCTTGGTTTCTAGGCTATTGGTTGGATCTTTTCGGATATTCTGTAGGTTGTTGACTTGCTGTATACTCATCTTTGTCTAGGATAACTGTTGCCTTCCCTTTGTCGGCTCATACTATTGTTATGGATTGATCTTGTTTCAATTCCTTTATGGCTTCAGTTTTGTCTTTGGTGAGGTTGGGTTTGGTAGTAGTTTTGGAGAGAATTTCAGAAATTTGGTGACGTAGATAATCCACTTTGCCCCCTGGTGCAAGCTGTCGGATTCCTTTTTCTATGCCGGTTATGAAATCATCTTGGTTAATCCTCTTGAAACTGGTGAAAATTTTAAACCACGTGATAATACACTAATTTACTGGTCTGTTGTTTTTGGCTAAGGTTGACTACAGTTTTGGTTAGGAATTGTTGACGAGCTGTGTTGTCGACTACTTTGGTGGATTCTTTTTTCCTGTTGAGGTGCTGGAACTTAATTATCTGTTTCTGTTTGGTTTTTTCTAAAATCTTGATAGCACTTTTTGATTGGACGGGACTTTTCAAGTATTTAATAGACCTTTAAAATTTCAATATTTTTTGTGTACATAATTATCCTTTTAGTAACCCAAAAGAAGATGCAGATATGACAAGACAATTTATTAATTTGGTGGAGAATAAATAAATTAAATAACACACAAATAGAACAATAATACAAATTCCAAAGTTACAATTTTTTTTATAAAAAGGACAATAAATAACGATTTAGCCAAAATTGATACAAAAGAAAAAGAGGGAAATGGCGTGTGGGAAAAAAAAATACTAAGTTGTCAAGTCACTGTCGAATTTAAAATGAGACTGGCGCTAACCGCTTGCAAAGGTGTTCATACTGTACAGATATAACGACAGCTCAGAAATAAAGATCACTTTAAATTAACAATTAATGATATAAATTCACAAACATGGGTTAAACCTGAACACTAATTCATGTTAGTAGATTATAATGAATTATTTTCTAATATAAAATCTTACTATTATTGAATATCAAACAATCTGGGCAAATGTAAAATACCATGCCCTGGCAAGCTACCTTGTATCTACTGATTAATTTTCAATTTACATAAATTGATAAAATACGTGAAATAAAATCTGGTATTATATTTATATTACTCTGTTCCGCCCCTGTTATTTTGCCAATTATCTATAATATAGTAACGAGTTAACAATTTTAATGAGAGTTACACGTTAAAAAACCAAATAAATGATATCCACGAAAAGGGCTGACTATAATTGTTAATAGATTCTGAGCGTGGCACAGAACCTTATCTTATGGCTTCTGAATTTATAGCTTTTCAAACCCTGGTGATCCATACGATTAGTTAAGAAAACTAATCCCTCAGTAATATCAGTTATCAGACAACTTGTACAGTTTTATTGTTAAAAAAACGTTTACAAACTTACACAAAATTTGCTATAATTCACTAACAGTTTTGCATTTTTTTCTTATTAACTTTCAAATTTACTCAACTAGACCCAGGGAGCCCAACCTTTGACCCCAACTTGGGTCATGAAACATTTTTCTTGGGATCGTGGACTAGTCTGAAAGCTAGGACCTCCCTCCCTTGTATCAAATTTTTTCTCAAAAACTTTTGCCAAAGAGTTGTGTTTGACTGTTTTTAAGGTTCCAACAATCAGAAGTGCAGTTTCCAAATTCAAAATTTTCAAATTGATATCATTTTTTTGTGTGCAAATAGAGGGGACTGAGTTGAAAAATTCACTTCAAAGATCGGGTTATTGCTATAACTCAGTTTTTAACCTGCCAATGCCACAATTGCACTATTTTTTTACAATCTAGAACAATCTAGTAGCAAATAACAAAATACTTGTTTGAAAAATATCTGCCGTTTTTATTTTTATTGTTAGAAGGTGAGCTATCTTTAAACAAGTGTTATAACCTATAGACATGAAATGATCCAATCGCTCTGATATTTTAATTGAAGAATTTCCTGAAATTAAAACCGACTGATCTGATGATGTAAGCTAAGAAATTGTAAAAACCAGATATCTTTTAGAATAAGAAATTACTTATTGTATTTAAGACTGTTTTGGAAAAAATGCAAAGGTTTCTTTTTTCTTTATAAGTTACAAGAAGGCGCGTAGTAAAGCAGGTATTTGATAATTGATATCAACATAAGATTTGCAAGAGTTTCAATTTCTTGTTTACTTATCCGTCTTCATTAACCAACATGGTGTAGAAACGTAGAACGTATAACTTATCGTAGTTCTTAGAGTACAGGGTTTGAATACCTAGAAGTTCTAAAAGTGTACAATGTTTGGAATAAATAACGCTAGTTAACTTCATACAAGAATAATCACGTATTTTATGCAAATTGAATAATCACGTATTTTATGCAAATTAAATATTATTAGAATCAACAAGGTAGCTTTTCAGGCAAGATAATTTTACAGTTGCTAAGCTTGCTTGATTTCCAATAAAAATAGAATTTTGCTGGTCAGTCTCCTCAATGAATTGATTTCAGGTTGATAAAATTTGGATTCCTCTACATTCCAAAGCTGGAACAACTGAACTTTTTGTTCATAAACACAGAATTCCAGTCTCATTTCGATATAAGACAGGGGAAAGGGTATTTACATGGTCATTTAAATTGTGATTATCTTATCAGATCTCAGAGTCAGTGATGGCTATCTTAAAAATATGAAAAACGTTTGGAATGATTAAACACGATGCATCGTGAATCTTGATCATCTATCTGACTGTATTGTGTTTTTATATAGTTATTGTCTAAGATCGATTTTAATCACCACGATTTTACATATGATCCGTCGCTCCTTGTGAAGTCTTTTTTTTTTATAAAGAGCACGGTTTGTGGTGCGGCGTCCGGTGTGCGTTTTCCGCACAGAATGCCTCAAAGTTTTTCCATATAACTATTCATACAGAGTCCGGTTCGCAGCCGATTCATTAACCTCGGTACATTCAGATTTAACCTTATTGGACTTTCAGTGTGATCCGAGACCACACACATCGACCATGTTGCAAACACGATACATGGGCCGCGTACGGAGGTGGTACTGTGACTTAAGTTCAAGTTTGGCTATATATTTGTAGCCTTGTTGTATGTTGTAAAAAGTAGCCTGGACTGGAGACAAAAGATGTCACCACTAATGCTATTACCTCCTGGGGTCGTAATGGAACAAAACAAATAGTAGCATTTGCTATACATATTAAAATTATATAATTATCTGGACAGGTCTATTGTTACCTATAAGTACTTACTATAAGTTATCATCTTGGGTATTGTTAATTGAGTACTTGGTAACAATAGAAAATAGACTAGTGTGTCCAGATGTCGGCCCAAATTTGGAGGGAAATTCAAATTATTTTCTTTGTTCAGAGCGACACCTATCGGAGGATATATATAGGGCGAAAACATATTTTGGGGACTCTCGATTTGGCAAGGAAGGAGGAAGTCAACGTCTATGCTACATCTGCAAAAAGTATGGACATATTAGTGACACTTGTCCAGATAAAGAGGTGACTAAACAACCAACACCTGAAGAAATAAATACAGATAAGTTAGCTTCTGAGGATAAAATAACTGAGGAATCTCCTATGTTAACACCGGTAATAGAGGAGACTGAACCTCCTTTAGCTACTATGCCTACATTGGAATCCCTATCCACTAGATCCTCTGAAGTAGTGCCTCACTTAGCTTCTATTAATAATAGGGGGGAACTAGTAGGGAGTCTAGCAATCTGACTCCGAACTCCTCCACCCCTCGAAAAGCTGAGGAAGAAAAAATATCAATACCCTCCACTACAGCAAAAGAAAACACAAGGGGGAGTAACAGTGACATAGAGACAAGTACAACTAACTACTACTACTCTAACTCTACTAACAATCAATCAATTGAGTCAAACGCAGCTACCTCAGTGGGGCAGTATGACTCATCTTCATCTTCAGATTTAAATGATATACCAGATTCATTCTTCCAGATAAACGGAGACGATATCACCATTAAACGAAAAAAAATCACAAAACTATTCAGATATTAGTTCATTTAAAGACGATCAAGAGACAAAGGTGAGAGTTTTCTCACCGGAAAAACAAACTGAAGTTTAAGTCAACAAACAGTAAGTTATCTATACTAACATACTAATCAAAACACCCTGTACATCCCTATTAACCCTTATAATGGCTTTCTCTATTATCTCATTAAATATTCAGAAAAGTCTATATAAAAAATATACACAAATCATATCAGCCTATAATACTGCTCAAATCCTAAACCTACAAGAAACATCATGTATAACACCTATACAACTACAAGATCTACAACAAAACTCGAACTTCAATATTTATACAAACAATGGTACTCAAAATGCAAAGGGTGTGGCTACCTTGGTAGAGAAAAATTTACAGACAAAGGATCTGACGCCTCCAGGATTCCTGGAGGGGAGGCTTCTTCATCTGGAAGTAATGGTAAATAAAACAGTATATACAATCATAAATATCTACAGCCCTGTGATATATAAAGAAAAAAATGAATTCTATCAATCACTGTCACGATACCTACAAGAAAATATCAATTTACAGAATACTATATTAGCAGGTGACTTTAACTACATCTCGGATATCAAAGATAGCAAAACCCAACACAATCTGTATAATATCAGACAAGACATCAAAACAAACTTCGAATCAACACTTATCAATTTGCAATTACAAGACACTTTCAGAACAACATATCCAAACAAAATTTCATATACCTGCCAACAGATTACAAGAATTGATAGAATATATACCAGCAAACATTTCATATCACAACTAAAAGATATCAAACATCTGCCAACCATATTAGGGGACCATAAAACTGTCATAGCAAAATTTAAACTTACCAGAAATAAATGGGGCAATAGCTATTGGAAACTCAATACTCAAATCTTGAATAATACGAACTTTAGACATCACATAACCTACCTACTAAATTACTGGCATACACAAAAGTCACAATTTCAAAACCACCTCGACTGGTGGGAACAACTCAAATCAAAAATAAAGGCAATATCCATAAAGCATTCCATTACAATATACCAAGCAAAACAAACAAAACTCAAAAACATTTGAAAAGTCAACCCCATATCAACCATCAAGAAATATCAGCTACTAACCAAAACATACTTACCATAGAAAAAGAATTCAACCTAGGAATTCTTATAAGATCCAAAACACCATTCACAAGTCAAGACACAACCAACAAAGACATTTACAAACAATTCGAAAAGACGAACGCAGCCAACAAGGATATTGATAAACTTATAAACAATACAGGGAAAGTCATCACAGGAAAGCTTCAAATTTTAGACGAAATGCACAATTACTACTCATCTCTCTACTCCTCCCAAAAGATTTCCCAGAATACTATTAACAAGTACATAGATAATACACACCTCAATGTTCTAACTGAAGAACAGCAATACTTACTATCGCAACCTATCACTGGGGACGAGGTTCTGTCTGCACTGAAGTCATTCCACAACAACAAATCCCCGGGTGTTGATGGTCTACCAAAAGAGTTTTATCTGGAATTCTGGCCCCAGATTGGTGAGGATCTCACGGAAACTATCAACAATATATACCTCAAGCACGAACTCATAGAAACACAAAAAGCAGCAATAATTACAATTTCGTATAAAAATAAAGGTTCCCACACAAACTTAAAAAATTACCGACCGATATCTTTACTAACAGTAGATTATAAAATCATAACCAAGATCCTTGCTGGTCGGCTATCCGGGGTTCTGGATGATCTCATTTACCCTTTTCAGACTGGAGCCGGAAGAGGTAAGACCATCTTAGACAATCTGCAATCTATAAATCTCATCTTGCAATATATGGAACAGAAGCATCTTAGTGGGACCCTTGTCGGATTCGACCAAGAAAAAGCTTTTGACAGAATAGAACATAACTATCTGCTCACACTACTTCAAAGACTAAAATTCCCATCATACATAACAAACTGGATTAAAATTCTGTACAATAATCTTACTAGCAAAGTCCTTGTAAACGGCACCTTTACATCACCCTTCCCAATACAACGGTCGGTTCGGCAGGGGTGTCCACTATCTATGCTTCTGTATTCTATAGCTATTCATGTTTTGGCATCAAAATCCCAAACTTTCCTAAACAAGTAAAGATCTTTCAACATGCAGATGAAATTTCGGTACTCCTCACTACTCCATCCTCTCTCTCTGAAATTACTCAAGAAATTACTGAGTTTGGCACTGCTTCCGGCTCGAGACTAAATAGGGAAAAGACCGAATTCATCAATATCAATGGCTTCAGGTCGGACACTGACCTAGTCCCTTCTCAAACAATAAAAATACTTGGCATTTACTTTGGTGAAAATAGCATACAGAAAAACTGGACTATTATTGCAAATAAAGTGTTTGGTGTGCAAAGTACATACTTCCAGCGTGCTCGAAGCCTGTCCTTAAGGGAGCGTATTGTGGCGTTAAATACTTTCATACTGAGCCTAGCTGTCTTTTGTATGAAAATCATACCGCCACCTCCTGGAATCATTAAACGGTTGGAATCTAGCATCTTTAATTTCATTTGGGCTGGTAACGCAGAAACAATCAAACATAAAACGCTTATGCTGCCACTTGACCAGGGTGGTCTCCAAATACCAAACCTACAAAATAAAATCTCATCTAATAATCTTCATATCATTAATAAACTTACCACAGTTACGGAATATACTTACCCCTGGATGGGCTTAATGAAATATTGGCTTGGAATAACGCTCCGTGAAATATTACCTCTCAACCTAAGCCACACTGTGACAATACACGAACCTCCACAAATATCTAAAATGAGGCAAACGTACAAACAAAACGTTAACATAATCAACTTTACACAATTAAATACTAACAAATATATATACCAGCAGCTACAACTTCATTCAAATCACAAACCTAAATTACTAGCTATTAGCCCAACTATAAACATTTCATCTACATTCAAATTTCAAAAATCTTTACTACTGACAAATAGACAGAAAGATTTCATGCTACTTACTATCCACAATGGTCTATACACTAAAACACTGCAACAAAATAGAACTTTCAACAATATCAATACTATATGCAACTACTGCCATAATAGACCTGAAACACAAGAACACTTACTTCAAACATGTACTTACCTATATCCACTTCGTAATTTCTACACAACACATATACAAACTATAACATCAAACAAATCATTTCAGCTACCATCTCCATATTATAACATCCAACACTATTCCATGCCAGAAATAAAATACATCATATTAATATACATTCACATATATACAAATAAAGATAAATCAATTTCAATACAAAATCTAATCTACTCTCTTTACCAACATATAACCTGAAACTAATATCACAAACACATTGCCATACATCCTCCATAGGACATCATCCAAACCTCAACGAAATAACCTACTCATTTCTTTCTTCGAACTTACCTTTACTACAGCAGAAATTAATCATAATCATTCAATTATACATCCTGATCTATGAAGAACAGAAAAAAAAATAGCACTTAAACTTTAACTCTATAATGAAATTACTTAGTACTAATACACTACATCTCAGCACAAGACCCAGGCTGTCTTAGTAAGATGCTAAACAACTGGGATACCCAACTCACTTCAAGTAACACAAGCACTGCCCCCCTCAAAACACAACCACATCCCACTGTCACAGTGTGGAGACACCTCTTTAAAAAAAATAAATAAATAAATAAACAACAATTAACTTAGTGAAAAATAAATACTTAGTGGAAAACTTGTATCTGAGAGTATGTATGTGTGTGAGAACAAATGCAGTGCTGTGTTGGGTACATGCTGTGTCTGTGTATCAGGGTGTGGATGTAATATCAGTGTGGAAGGCGGATGTTGAGCACAGTGTGTAAATAGCATTCGAGTGTGTGTACGGGTGAATGAGTTAGTGTGACTGTCGAGTCAGTGAGAGAAAGGTTATACATATCCTGTATATCTTTAAATTTATATTCAAACTGTATAAAATTAATGTAAATATGTTAAAAAAAAACAAAAACCCAAAAACTGTAAATGCTATAATATATAACATACTAGAAATGTTTGTAAATATATAAATAATTATATAGCACAATGATGATAAAAAACAGTACAAAGGTCGTTTACTATAGCCCAATATTTTCTTTACAAAACTCACCCTTTCTAGGTTCTAACATACTAACACTAGCAGGTAACAATCCTATGTATTAGAGTTGGGATCTCAGGGCCTCTAACCCCCCTGTGGTCCTTTCAGCTACTACATAGGACCACTAACAACAATAGCCCGTAACGTCCAAGTGGTGAAGCCGAGTAACCCTGGAAAATGATAAACTCTTCTCTGGAGAAATGTACTGTGTGTCTTGCTACTACTTGTATATATGAGATCGCTTTAAGCAGACACAATATCTGAGTGCTTAAAAAGAATAAGGGAAAAAAAAAAAAAAAAAAAAAGAAGAAGGACATAGGATATCAATCATTTAGCAAGGGTTAGGATCACGTCGTGCTAAGAGGAAGAAGATCTCGTGTGGATTCTTCAGATTTAGTGTAGACACCTTGTTAGTTTAATATAGTGTAAATATAGCGTTGTTCATATCTTAGCTTAGCTGTTATCTCATTTGGAAAGTAAATCCAGTTTCTTACAAACGACTATACAGTTTGTAAGAGTAATCTACTTTGCAGTTGGCAAGTAGAACCCGACAACAACTCCGTTGCACTATAATCGAATTTATAAAGTGTTGGTTTTGTGCCAACAGTATGGCGACCGTTGTTGCAAACAATACTTTTTTAAGATTTTTTGGTTTCTATCCAATCATACATGAATTTGCGCTATTTGATAGTATAAAATTTGATGCTTGAAGATCAAATCATTGATTCACAGCTATAAAAAATACTATGGGGGACAAATTACACGGAAATGAATGCCTACTAAAAAACATCCTAGATACTCTAGACGAATATATAAGTAATTTTGAATGTACGAAAAATGAGGTATACATAAAAAAGTAAAGCCTTGGAAAGAAATCAAGAGGGTGTTTGTGTGCAATCCCAAGATTCAACAATCGTGATTCTAATCAATTAAAATGATACTGTTGCAACTATCTAAAGATGAAGTCAGTTATCCTTGAAAAGCGCGAGAAAATGCCCGGCAAAGAATACTCACTTTCATTCAAGAATAAATGCACCCAAACTCCAATACAAATATCAGTAATATTCTTCTCACTCGTTATCTTTGTTGAGAAATGTTATTTCCGTTACTATGGGGATTCGAAAATAGTGTTAAAAGACTAGGGCTAGCTAGTGCCATTGATATGTTTCTGACAATTAAGCTGACAGTAGACAGATGCGGATGCTTATGAAATAACTGAAATGACCTACGTAGTTATAGAAGTTTGTAAAACGGATGGAATATGAATAGTTTTATCGCACTGTTGGTATCATGATTTCCACTACACATGCCTTCTAAATCAATACCTATACATAATTATTTTGGTATCATCTAAACATTCCAATGAATTAGAGCGATCTTTAAAAGTTCCATGAATAACTGCGTGTTGGTGAAGGCCTATTAAACGGCATAATTGATCTAAATAATTCTCCAATTCGTGTATAAAATCATTCTATCCAAACTGATTTTTTGATGAACGAATCGAAACGTATCGGGAAACCCTATCGTGGTGCCCGTGTCAGATGGGGACCCAATCAGTGACTCGAGGAGAAGACAAAAAATCAAACGAAATTTATTCTTTGTCAGATCGCATATAAAAGCAATATATAAATGTTTCTACGGTGGCTCCCATACGACATATTTCATTCTTAATTTTGAATTAAAAACATTTAAAAACTTTAATTGGAAATTAGGTGATAATTCCTGTAATTTTGAATTAAAAACTTTAATTTTCACCTAGGTGATAATTCCTGTAATTCTGAATTAAAAACTTTTATTTTCACCTAGGTGAAAATAAGGTGATTATTCCTGTAATTTATCAAAGTTTTTAATTCAAAATTACAGGAATTATTACCGAATTTTCACCAAGTAAAAAAAAGTTTTTAATTCTAAGTAAAAAGTGGAAAATGCCGTATGTGAACCACCGTATGTTTCAGAAAGGGTAGATGTTACAATCCTGAAACAGTGGGAAACGGGCATTATAAAACATGATTTGTATACGTGGCATTCAAACTTTAAGGTATAAGTGTTTTTTATGAATAATTAGGTGAAGGAAGTCGAGTACAGTATATATTCGAAATATTCACATATCTGTCATTAGAACTTACTCAACAGGTACGTAACATTCATTTATCAATATCATTTATCGCGGGGAGTGTTAAATGGATCTGAATTGACCACACAAAGTGTTCAATTAGATGGTTATTTGGTAAATCAAGTTAGTTCAGTACTACTGGATCTGGACGACTAACTTGCTTTGTCAAATGTTCACCTCACTGTATTCAAAATCTAATTGTATACCATTTCAGTGTTAAACATTAATATTTTGGGCTTCATTTAAATCTCACTGTGACTTATTCGCAGATGATACGACTGTCTATTCAAGTTATTCATCTTTATCTCAACTTCAAACAAATCTTCCTCATGATACTAACGAAATAGTCAATTGGTGTACGAATTATTAAAAATAAAAAAAAATAAATTCCTTAAATATATTTTGAATTATCAATGCCCTACATATCTGTCTAATATATTCAAATTCCATTCTATTCACAACAATTTAAATGATGTTGATGGTTCAATTTTACCTTTAACATTTACTTTATAATCCATATCGCTAAGTTTACTCACCACTTCAAATGGTCCATCCACTGCATTAGTAATTTGTTATTGTTATCGGGTAATAAGATTAACACTTTGTACCCGACTTCTAATTTTCTTAACTTGGACTTTTTATCGTAAAACGATTTATACCTGTATTGTGATTTACCCAATTCATCCCTTGCAAATTTACTTTCTAATTTATCTTTAAGATCTAACACATACTGATATGTAGTTTGTACCTCATTTTCCGGTATTTCTCTTGTCCAAAGCTCGTGTGAAATAGAGATTGAACCCCTAACCGTTCTACCATACAGTAGTTCAAATGGACTAAAACCCAAACTCTCTTGTACCGATTCTCTATAAGCAAATAATACAGGTGCTAAATACCTGTCCCAATCTTTGGGTCTTTCAGCAAATACTTTGCGTAGCAATGATTTTTTAGTCCCATTGAATCTTTCACACAACCCATTGGTTGTAAGGTGTGGTATATAGCCGTTTTATTGACATTAATTCACTTACTCTTTCCATGAGACCTGATGTAAACTGACGCCCTCTATCGCTCAGCACTTCTCTGGGAAAACTAGTTCTGGAAAACATTTCCAACAATGATTCAGCGATACTTTCTCAGTTTCTATTGTTTCTAAAGCTACTGCCTCTGGATACCTCGTGGCAAAATCCACTAGGGTTAATATATATTTATTACCTTTACCAGAAGCTGGTAAAATTGGTCCCATTAAATCGACTGCTACTCTGTCATAAGGAACTTCAGCTAAAGGCATAGAACCAAGAGTCCGAGTTACCTTACCTTTTGGAAAAGTACGTTGACAAATATCACATGACCTACAAAATCTAGTTATATCTCCATGAATATCTGGCCAGTAAAATTTACAAGGTATCCTGTCCGTGGTTTTTTTAGTACCTAAATGGGCCCCAAACATGGGCTCGTGAGCTAGACGCAAGACGTGAAGCCTACACTCTTTTGGGACGACAAACCGCTGAAATAACCTTCCATTCTCTATCTCCGGGGACGTAAAACATCTATATATCAATCCTGAAATCAAAACGAACCAAACTAGTTTACCTCCTCGATTATCCTTTTCCTTTTTTGCCAATTTTTTCTTACCCCTTTTAACGAGTCATCCAATTGCTGAGCTACTTTCAGTTGCTCTTTTCATACATTTTCATTGCCTAGATCTGAAACTCGAAGAGGTTTTGGTTTTTGCTTGGATTTGCCGGAACGAGTTTCCACAGCCTGTAATAAATCACCCGAAAATGGATCTTTTACACCCGATATGTTACCTAAAATTAAGTCATAAACAGGATCAGGATAAAGCTTCAACTTTACCTTTGAAATGTGGAAAATTTATATTTATCAAATCTACTGGTACAATACGAACAGTGCCATCAATCAGAAAACATTTTCTTCTTTCACCTGTAAATTTAGACGTATCAGTTATTAAGTTTTTTCTTATTGCAGTGCGTTCTTGGAACGCACTGCTTTGTTTTGCAAATGACTGGGTTTTTTTTCGAATTCTGGTCACGCTCCCCAGCTAAAACTGTACATGTCTTACACTATCTGACATCATTACCTATCTAGACTAGGTGCTCGTTGTTTGTTAAATGTAAATTGACGCATTTTGGCCCAACCGGAAATGACGTAGAACGCAGCTAGTCATGACCTCTTTCGAATATCTGCTCTAATTCTAAATCTATTTTTGATCGTAATTTTTGTTTTGTTCATTACTATTTAGTAGTAGCTAAATTATAGCACTTTAAAAAAATTTAAGATTTTGACTTTTGTCGCCGACTTTTTTTGTTTTAATTTTAGCGGTTTTTTCAAATCTACAATTTTATTTCAATCGATCTGAAAATTTGCGAGT